>NC_135875.1:15136159-15504909 GCF_031162955.1 Sander vitreus | reverse complement strand
CAGCCTCCATAAAATAACTAAAGAGCTGATGGGATTACATTTCACTGAAATTGTACCGCGTATGATTTCATGTGACAAAAAGAAAATGGATGGATAGAAATAAAAATATCTGTATAGCTTATCAACATTCTCTACACTTCCAGATAATTTCTTCTGGCTTACTATCTGACTACTTCTAGCAGCACACATCTCAAGTAAATCTTCAAGTCCCCCTTGTCTACATAAGTATGATTGCATGTGTGTGCATGTAATTTACCATGTCTTGCGGATTTGGCCGTGCTTTCATAGACTGAATCCTTTGCAGATCCACACAGGAAAGGAAACTGAAGCCAAGTGGCTGTGGACTTGAACTCTTTGAACATGTTGGAAAAAGAGATACGGACCACCAGGCCCTCCTACACATCACAGCACACAGAGAGAGGGGGAAAGAAAATGTCTTCCTTCTTTTTTTAAATCAATTGCAATTAATGACATACACTATAGTAACATTTATAGAATATATGGTTTGAATAATGTACAACTAAGTAAATTGCTGGGGTTTTCTTTTAATTTAATTTGTTTAATTTTAATAATATCTTCCACTGTCTGAGCTGATCACACGATACAGAGTGTGATATGCTTTAAAGTACCTGATTCTGAGCTAAATCAATTGGATTTAGTTACATAAATTAGAACAAAGAACCCCAAAAATGAGATCATGTACCCACTTCAGAATTTTAATAACATTGAAATGCCAACGCATTAAAAAGGTATGCTTTGATTGAAATGTCAAAAGATTACAAAAAAGGTTAATAATGCAGCTGTGGATAAGTTTCCTGATGGATTTCAAAATAAACTCCAGTCCCATGAGTTTTTAAATGATAGATTGTTTCGATAGCATAGCTATATCAATGCACTTGATTTCATCACACATACACGTACTCAGTCAGGATCATTAAATGAAAACAGGTCAGGTACCTCCACAGAAACATCCAAGTGGACTACAAAGTATTTGCCAGGGGTGGGCCTGAAGAGAAGATAGAAGTAGCGACCTGTCAGCCCCAGAGACTGGTTGCTGTTTTTTGGTACCAGGATGTAGCTGTTGGCAGGAACAGGACCCCTGATCCTGAACACGGAACACTTCAGTCTCTTGTCCTAGGGGATTTCAGGGAAAGTGGACATAAAGTTAACCAACTTTGGTCGCAATACTTATTGTTAAAAGTGATACTCCTCACATTATCAAATCAATCACCTTGGGTAGGCTTGGAAGGTTTGGCGAGGTCTAAAAAGCGGTTGGTTTAACCATACTATAACTAACGTTATAGCAGATAAGAGGATTATGTGGCAGGACTGTTTTGAAAAAGTTACAGCTTCCTTAGGCAAACCTACAAACTTTTCACAGCCATCTTTCAAGCCTACAGCGGCTTTAGATATTCGAAAGAGAGTTTGTAGGGGGGGTCAAGTAAAATTTTTATATCACAAGTATAACGTTAGTGTGTAGCAAAGTTACCGTGTACGTTGACACATCCCCCTCTTTTGCCGACCTTTTCCAGTCTTCAACTCTGATGTGTTTGAATATGTTGACGTAAGGATGCTGCCAACCTGCGAAGTCAAAACAGGGTTCAGTAACTGTCGTTTCAAAATATGGCTTCTATCTCGCAGTCTTTGTTGTTGTTGTTGTTGTTGTTGTGTAATTTGACCTTAATGAAAAACTTTAAAGTTCATTTTTACCTTTGGATGCCATTGCTAGCGAATATCGCAAATGGGAAATCCACCTGTTGATGTCTCAGTCTTGCTTGTTAAAACTCGAGCAGATAATGTTAGTGTACATTTAGAGATGTTAGCTAGCAAACAGACAGCTAAATGACCTGTCTCCTTCTCCGTTTCCAAAAGACCAAACGATAACATGCCGTTTCACATCATGGTGAGATGCGAGGGCTTTTTTTTAGGTCAGCCATGTAACGTTATCGAGTCAACAAAAGTTGATTTGACAAGTGCTTTTTACTGCAGCAGTTATATCCTTCCCGCTCCAGCCTCCGCCGTTGCCAACGACAGCACGACGCTCATGACGTGTTTGCGTTGCTTTCCCTTGCGCTTCTGGGTAATGAAGTTCACAGAGCAAAAAGGAACACAAAAGAGAAACTGTGGCATTTTGGAATATGAGAGCAAAAAGGCTATGAATAATCAAACAATATATGATGTAAAGAAGACACTGCATATAGTTCTGGTGTAGATTAACTTTACAGTTCAAAATTACAACCTTTTTCAGGACTTAAATTTATATTAACCATACTGCTTTTGTTTAACCTGTTTATTCTGCCCATCGATTATATCAAGTGATATAGCCTAGTGATCACCCCATACACTACTTTTCTTAGACAGAATTACCCATCCTGCAGTACTTATGTAGCGCTTCCATCATCACACATTTAAAAAGTCAGTGTAAACAAATATCCTTTTAATTTGTATACTCCATTAGTACTAAGGGTGTCTCTTCATTTCATACTCTGGAATATTTGGCCTTAAGTGGAGTTCTGGCCGACACACCTGAGGGAACCTGATGATAAACCCAGAACTAGCACCTAGACTGAGCGTCTACCCATTATCTTCACTACAATGACTATCAACTAAAAGTATTAAAACACTTGACACTTCCTTTAAATACCTCCTTTGAACATTGTCACAGTACTTTGAGCCATGCATGTGCAATGCCATCAAAAAGTTACAATTGTCAACATGATCATTGACAGAGCTTGAAATAAAGATGGGTATAGAAGAGGCCTGAATAAGGGGGCGGCGCGTGTGTAACAGAGGGTAAGACCTGTGCACCAATCTGCATCAAATCCACTGCCATGCGTAAAGCCCCAAGAGTCTGAACATTTTGGCGGATCAAATCTCTAAAACTTTTACGGATTATAAATACGGCACTTGGATTCCACATCGTATCTGGAGAAGCTTGGAGAAAGTTAATTAAACCAGGAGCAAAGAAACTGAAATTATCATCATCAGGAGCATTAGAAGTCTATTGTTATAACTGTCTCGGGCAGGTGTTCTGTGTGCTGAATGATAAGATGTGTGAGGATACGTAGTGTTTTAAGGAAATTAAAGAGCATGCTGATCAGATCTGATTGATTGCTGTGTTTCTTCATGTCATGCTCACATTGTACCCACATTGGCTTCTAAGACACAAAAACTGTATTTAGACTCCGATCTTTGCAGTTATAATCTTCATTAATGTTGCTACAGCTGTTGATATATTGCACTCATAGCAAACAACTAATTATAACACTCAATCAAGAGTCATTATTTTTTTTAAGCGTTCTCTGTGTACCTTATGTTTTGTGACTGACCATGCAGCATCCTCCTTCACAAATTAAGTGCATGAAGCTTTAGTAGGGTGCTATTTGCTGCCTAACTGCTGATAAATGTTGTGTTATTTACACGTTAGCAATGAACGCAAAGCAGCGCTGTGCCTATGTGCTACCTCACAGAGCTGCTAGCATGGCTGTAAAGGAACACAATTAACCATCAAAAGTTAATAAGATTCAATAATAAAACGTAAATATAGATATGTGTATAAATCAGAGATTATGTTAAACAGTCATTTGTAAGGCCAACTGAAAAAATTAGACCTTTGATCTATAAGACAAACTTCACTGAGCTGGGTGATCTAAATCATTCTGCTAATTAAAAAGTGGTTGAATATCAAAATATTTGCCAAGAGAAGAGGCACATTGCTAACAACCAATTGCTTTTTAAATGTAAATTGTTTATTCAAAGATGTAGTACATAAATATAATCGTATAATCTATCCTGTCGATTTTCTTGGTGCATTGAGTCGTACGAGTATTTCTGGTATACAGCTGGTGCTAGGCAGACATAATAAATCAAATAGCAGACGCTAAAGTTATGAAGCCATTCCAGTCCTCATTAAAGTGCTCATATTATGCTCATTCTCAGGTTCATAATTATATATATATAGAGGTTATATCAGAATAGGTTTACATGGTTTAATTTTCAAAAAACACCATATTTTTGTCATACTGCACATTGCTGCAGCTCCTCTTTTCACCCTGTGTGTTGAGCTCTCTGTTTTAGCTATGGAGTGAGACATTGCACTTCTGTTCCATCTTTGTTGGGAGTCGCACATGCGCAGTAGCTAGGTAAGGACTACCAGCCAGTAGGAAGCAGAGTATAAGGGCGTGCCACGCTAGCAGCTAGGCGAGCATTATAACAAGGGGGTAAGCGTCTGTCACCAACCCGTAGCACCGAAAGCTTGTCACTAACATACAAATTAACTACTAACAAAAATCTACATCTAATGAAGTATTATCTGTGTATTGAAAGATCAGTGTCAGAGGACAAAAATAAAAAGAAACAATTTGATAGCCAATGGAGCCAAATGTATAATGCCCTCTAGAGCATGACTTTAGAACCCCCTTTATTATTTTACTTATTTGTGTGTGTGTGTGTGTGTGTGTGTGTGTGTGTGTGTGTGTGTGTGTGTGTGTGTGTGTGAGAGTGTGAGAGAGAGAGAGAGAGAGAGAGATCTGTGGTGAATGAGGACCAGCACTGTGAGGGTAAATGGGGACGGGGGTGGGAGAGGTGGGCGGATGGTAGGGTGGGTTGATATAATCAATATGTATTGAGGGAAGCATAGTATATAAAAAAATAGAGATGAAATTCTGACGAAACTCTGATTTTGATGAAATTTTGAAATCTGTCTTTATTGATTTATTTTCTTTTTGTTTATTTTTTTTATTTGTTGTTTCGGCTTTATTTGATGTAATTCTTGGAACCAAATTATGATGACCCACAGAAATTAATAAAAAAAAATAAAAAAACCTGTAGCTCCTCTAGCGCCATTTTCATGCTAACAAGCACTCACCCCCCGTTAGCATTCCATTGAGTGCCATTCATTTTGACGTCACTTTGACAGCGAATAACTTTACATTTGAAGTGTTTAAAGACTTTATTTGTCCATTGTTTATTTCTAAAGAAACACGACAATGTATAAAAGGCTCCATTACCTTGTATCTCACGTTATGGCTCCGTAGCAGACGTTTTTGTAAAAATAGGCTAACGATTGTGTCATAACCACGCGAGTTACTGTCGCATAGCAGAGGAATTACAGTATAGTACAGGAGAAGCTCGCAGGCAGTTTCGACTTATATTAGCTGTTTAAGTTTAATTACTAATGTTAACTAGCATTTTAGTTGGCAATAATTAGCCTGTGCCCATGTTATCTCCTTACGTATACCTACGCTCTCCGTCTCTGCAAGATTGGGAATGATTGAGATTTCTCTTGGCACAGCTACCAGAAGACTTACAACTTTCAGACAGGTTGCTCACGTCACATTTACGTCGTCTCTCTCAGTTGAAGGCTGTGCAGTAACGCTCAGCCCTCACTGGAAAAGTGCTTCTAATATCCTTCACTGGTCTCCGTCCAGAGCAACGGGATCTGTTGGTCCATTTCTATTTACTGTCTATGCTTATAACGTGTGTTACAAAGTGATGCACGTTCGTCACAGATGTAAAGGCTGGACTACAATAGAGCAGTTTGGAGCAGTTTGTGAACAGTGTTTTCAGTTGGAGATGGTAAGTACCTTTGGGGTGGACTTTGGGCTTTTTCATTTTGTAAACCTATAACATGCACAAAAAAGATATATAACACAATAAAGGAAAGGGGAAAAAGCCAAAAAGCATAATATGAGCACTTTAAATAATAGTGTTTATGAGTATTATGTCAGCAGCAGAATGACAGAACCGTAGACTTTTTTGACAAATGCCCTTGTAAAAACCCCAAGTGGAATAGAACTGCTGTGTGAATGTCCATTTTATTGCTATACACCAGATTCCTTCGTGCAAATAGAGCAAATGAACAGAATGTCATCTTAATTGGCAAATAAGAGAGATGAGGCTCCACTCTGTAATTATAGATACTGAGTGTATTTTACATAAAAATATAGTGTCACTCTAAATATCTTCACCCTTGTCAATTTCTTTTCTTCATCCCTTCTGGCAACTGCTACCTCAATAACGTCAAAATAAATATGTGAATATATCTTAATATATATACAGAGAACAGCTACAGAGTGATATTCAGCACCAACATACTGTACAGCTTTAACTAAATTGCATACACCTTTTCCTTATAATACATACAGCCTATACGGTTATCTCAATGTTACATGTGTGACTTTCCTCAGTAGGAACTGCTCTTTCCTTGTTCAGATGTCCACCACACAGCCCGGAGCGTCAGCTCTTATAGCATCAGATATGACCTTTGCTCCTGATTCTCCAATGCCATTTCCCTGCAAACTGCACACAACAAATGTCACTTTTTAATATGAGCAAAATGACATACACGGACACACACGCACAAACATACACATGCACATACAAAAAAGTGTACAGTATCATATATAACATAATATGTAATATATGAGACAGGTGTAGAAAAGAAAACTCACTTGATGTACGTCAATTGGTGGTTTCCCTTCAAGGCCGTTGCAATAAATATGGCTCCATCCATACCCAGAGAGTTCTCCTGCAGACTGATGATGCACACAGAGACAAAAAAAGGTTTTTCTTTAATCAAATGTCCAGTGATTTAAGTTTAAAGTTTTTATTTTTCAAATCCAAAGTGCTGGATTTGAAAGAATCAAACAGGAAGTCCAGCACATATGAATCCTAGAGGAGCTGCATTGCAGCAAGCTGGACCAACAGTTACTGTTAGTTAACAAACATGAATAATAAAGCGTGATTGTTGGTTGGGTAGATTAGTAAAACACAATGTTAGCTCACTGCTGTCAGCCTTGTAGGAGGCGCTGCCTTATGATCAGTGATAAAGTCCTTTGGCCAGATATACTTTATCTAAGAAGCTGAATCTTAATCAACAGACAAGACATTTGAATTAGGAGACTTCAAATTCACTTTACTAATTGAATTTCAGAAAATTCAGGTTTTTAAAATACGAGTGTGACAATCCCGCTCTGCATTTCTCTTCATGTAAACTGTGTCTTCATTGTATAAACTACATAAAGAAGGTTACTAATACTGTAGACTGTATGACAAAGGCAATGGCAGTTCTTATGCTGTCTAAATTGGCCAAATACTGACATATAGGTTCACATGGATCACGACAAACTCCAGTCAGGACTTACTTCAATGACTTGAGGCTTCTGTTGATTTTCAGTGCATTAGCCAGAGCCTTTGCTCCTTCCATCCCCACGGTGTTCCCACGTAGACTGAAACAGTGGAAGAAATGGGATATAATTAAGTACAGAACACAACAATTGTACATACATGGCAGTGTGTTAGCAGCATCAACATGAAAGAGAAAGGCAATAGGTTGTAAAGACAAAAAGGTGTCAGGGACACAAGTGAATACTGAGGAGGATTTTTATTAAAACAGATCTTTCTCTGGCTTCATGTCACTCCTTTTTAGCGTTGTTTTGACACAGTGAGCAATCTTAAAATTGGTTCTTCACCAAGAATGGGAAATTGACAGCTTTTTGCATAATGGAAATAATTGGAGAAGTTCACAAAGAGCTAAATTCCAACCCATTTTTCTGGCTCAGGTTTTGTTCTACCAGCATCCAGTTCACAATGTGTATCTTCATAGGTGTTTTTTTTTTTTTTTTTTTTTTACTGAAACTTGGTACTTTTTTTTTTTTTTGTCCATATTTTAAGCCTGTTCTTCTATGTTGGGTTGTTTAGTTTCCCCCCCAAATCAGTCTGTGTAATTATACAGACTGAGATACATTTCAATTTCAATTAAGTTGAGCTTTTCATAAAGACTGAAATAAAACCTCCGCGAGAAAATTGACGGGCCAAGGCAGACTCTCTATTATTGTTACAAGCATAGGACACTTTCTAGAAAACCAAAGTGTTGTGGCCGGGTTAGCTCAGTTGCTAGAGCAGGTGCACACATACAGAGGTTTACTCCTTGACGCAGCGGCCGTGGGTTCGACTCCAACCTGCGGCCCTTGCTGCATGTCATACCCCCTCTCTCTCCCCCCTTTCATGTATTCATCTGTCCGGTGGAAATAAATGCCCAAAAATAATATTTAAAAGAAAATCAAAGTGTTTATGAATAAAACAACCACACACAGATGTCTATTTTGGTTCATCTAGAAGATGAAATACCTGTTGAGTCAATGTACTTTGTCACACTGATTCAAAAATCATATAAAAATTCAATATGACCATAAAACAGTTGCCCACTGCCCACAGTGGTCTAATACACCCAGAGATGATAAAGGGATAGTAACCATGGTGTACACAAAATCTCTGACGACTGACAAATTTACATTGACTCAAAGTATCTATCATCATATTGTCTAACCCTAGTTGTGATATATTTATATTGAGGGATAAAATCACAGCAAATGTACATATCTCAACTACATGTGTTCTGGTTTATTGATTGACAGACAATCTGTGAGGGAAATTGTCTTTGATCGTGCTGTAATGAAATCACATCTGACCAGATGCATGTAATTAGGTTATATTCTCTTGTATTTGATCATGCTGAATCATTTATCAATGTAACCTTTGACTGAGTGAATCTTGACCTGATTGTATATGCTAAGGCTTTTCCCACCTGAATGTCATCAGACGATTCTCACCTCTGGCTGGTTAGACCCTTTGTCTTGAGAACAAAGGCATGCAATACGCTGATTGAAAGAAGGCACGCTGACCAGAGGGGTAGGACCAAGCCAAGGTATAAAGAGAGAGGGCACCTTTCCATCGCGTGTGCATATTACTTTTATCTTGTGTACCATGCTCTGAGCATTAAAAGTGTGACAATACTGTAAGATATTTTTGTGTTGTTCCTCATTGTCAGAGTGGGATAACAAAATGACCATGACACAATCAAACACTGACTGAATTGGTTCCAACCAGATCAATGCCAGGGCAGAAGTGTTGTAGAGCAACTGAGTGACTTTTTTTGTGCCTCACATTTGTTCAAACTAATTTGGTGGATAGTTTTCGTGCAAATGTGACAGTGTTTGCAGAATAGGAAAGCCAATTCTGTATTTCGTTGAAGGGATGTCTGCCTTAAGCGAACCCTTGTGGAGCTTTGCCAGACCACAACCAGACAAGTTCAATCGGGTGCTGACATTGTCAAATTCACATCTCTGACAGAGACGAATCACAAGCTATCACATCTATAATGCAGAGAAATGAGAGGGTAAATGTTTTTCAGACAGAAATAGAAGGAAGCAAGAAGAAAGGAGCTTCAAAAGGAGTTGATTGGTCCCATTCAAGCCAAATGATGCCATATTATACAGTACCTGAGATACAATAACTACTACAAAAATACTACTGAGGAGCAATATTGAGCTGAGCTGGCTTTAAATTGCTTGCTTCTTTTACACAATATGTGGCTGAGAATTTAAAAAAGGAACAGTTTCAAAGATGAGAGAGCTTGGACTCACTCTAATGTTTGCAGGGTTTGGTTAGTCATTAGAGCCTCTGCCATTGCAATGGCACCACTGGTGCTCGATGACACTCCCTGGAGACTAAAGAGATAGCACGCAAAAAATAGTGAACACATGGGAAAATAATAGAAAACAACTTATTGTCCCACACATAGAAAGATTTTGGTCAATCACAACTTTTAGGTTAATGTATGTGTATTATGTGTATGTGTTTAAAAACTGACTTCTGTCATTCATTTAAACTTAAAGACCAAAATTATGATCAATCATTGTACACAATTGTAATGCCAACCATAATGTACGCAGAGACACATTGGTTTTCAGGGCTTCTGCAAGAAAAATGACGCCTTCATTCCCAATAGCATTCTCCTGTAGACTGCGGCAAAAGACGGACACACAAACACAGACACAGTGACAACTGTAAATAACAATAGAACCCTGTGAATGAAATTCCACATAAGTGTTTAGCGGCTGATAAGACCACGATCAGTCGATGAAATCCTGTCTCTAATGACAGAACGTTTGGCCTTACTCCAAGAGCTGCATTGTGGCATTGGAGAGGAGTGCATGGGCCAGAGCTTTAGTGGCAGAGGACTTGATGAAATTCCACTGGAGACTGTAAAAAGAGAAAGGAAGGCACATTAGGGCCAACTTTGAGGCAAATACTGCATATGTTATTTATTATATGTCACATATGACAGTAAAATATGAATTATACCACCTTTAACAAGATAAAAGGGAAATTCTAATCAATCTAAACAGTTCTTATACATGCAATAAATAGCAATCCCCTAATGTTTTATATTCTGATTTCTTTCAAATGTTTAAAATCTCATTATACGTTACGAGTGCATAAGTTGTTTGCATTGAAAAGTTTGGGGAATCTTGAATGAAGGTTATCCCGATGCTACAGTAGTGGCTTATTTATTCTATTTTTTTACCATTATTGTGGAGCTCAGGAAATTTTCAAAGCGAGCGAAGCTGCCGATGCCTGAACTACTCGCAGGCTCAGGTGTGTGTGTCTATTTGTATTTAAAAGCCTCACTTACTGCAGAGAGGTGAGGCCTTGATTAAACTTGATTGCGCCTGCTATAGCTTGAACCCCTTCATCGTGCAACAGGTTGGCTGTGAGACTAGATATGAACGCACACAAAGAAACACAAACGTATACACAGTATAGTTATAGTCTAAACAGTTAGGTGTGACAGCGATGTGTGAAAATGCTTTGTAATTCAAAGTTTGTCAGTGCAACATGTCTGCTTTCAAGCAGATAAAAAATGTGGCTTTGAAGTTTGAAAAAACACTTAAATTTATTGCATAAAGGCAAACAACTGGGGGTCAATTAATGCCTTGATGTTCAGTTGTGAATATCGCCATACTTATTCAAATAACCACTGTGTTTATACAGTAATCTCATGGGATTTGCAGTTTGCCATCATACAATAGCCCTAAGTGACATTTTCTGAACAGTTGGATAGTTCTAGGCCTCTGTGGGGCATTAAACTACACACATGGCAATTAATGAGGTGACTCACTCAAGGTCCTGCAGAGAGTTGTTCTCATGGAGGGCATGAGCCATGTTCTTTGCTCCTTCCACCCCTATGGAGTTCTCCCTTAAACTTAAAAAAAAGAGATAAGAAATGACAGTTTTCCCAACAATCTCATATGCTTATTCACTTTTATTTGAGAGCTGGATGAAAAGATTGATACCACTCTAACGTTGCTGCAGTAAATACAAAGCTACACCCAGCAGCTGCTTAGCTTAGCATTGCATAAAGACTGGAAACAGGGGGAAACAGCGAGCCTGGCTATGCCCAACGGTAACAAAATCCCTACACCTCTAAAGCGCTAAAGCTAAGCTAACGTGCTGCTGTTCCAGAGGTAAGAAAACCTGAAAATAAACCTATAACATAAGGATGGTAATTTAATTTTCTTGTTTAATTTTTTTTTCTCATTATTTTTAGCTGTCTTTAATGAACACCATTTCCAATAAGCCCTAGACCATGGAAGGTTAAAGGTCACAAGCTCAACAAAAAAGGGGAGAAGCTGGTGGAACAAAGATTAGCCAGGATGTGACGTCAAGCCTCTATTTACTGGACAGATATGAGAGTGGTATCAATCCTCAAAGCGAATAATGTAGTTCCTAAATTGTCAAACTACTACTTAAAAGGAGTTGGCTGTGAACATCAGGGCTGTAGTCAAGCAGTCTTTGTCGAGTCCAAGACCAGGACTAGTCGAGACCGACTTCCAAAAAGGTTTGAATCCAAGTCAAGACCGAGTCCAAATGAGAGACAGTCAATACCGAGACAGAAAAAAGAATCCTCTTCAAGACCTCTCACTTACCTGTTCATAATTAATGTGATATGAGAGACAGTATATATTCTACTTTAAGATGATCATTTTGCTTTATTATTTGTAATAATCAAAAAGCAAGTGCAGAGTAACACACTATAGGATCAAAGTCAAGTCTGAGTCCGGACTCAAGTACTACAGCCCTGGTGAACATAGATCAGTCTAATAAGGTCTAATAAGGTTGACTCAGGTCAAGAAAACATGAGATGGTACTTTTTTTATAAAAGGATCAGCGTTGCCTTAGCCAAAGTTTAATACTTACTTCAAGGAGACGAGGCCACGGTTCAGCCTGAGTGCTTTGGTTAAGGCTGTCATCCCCCTGTTGCTGATTGAGTTACTCTGAAGTCTGCCAAAAGAAAGGTTAAACACAAATGTAATGTAAATTACTCGCAAGACACGATGTTAAAATGCATTAGCAGTAGACTTTTGAAGATACTGACTGAAGAGAGAGGAGCGTGTGGTTGACTGTCAAAGCCTCTGCCAGAGCGATTGCCCCTTTGTCCCCAAGCTGGTTGCTACAAAGACTGTAGGCAAAAACAAAAATAGACTGGACATATTAAAAACAGGTCAAATCATGAATCATGACGATTAGTACGTGACCCAATTACAGGCTCTGTAATACAAGGGTATTATTTATGCTATCTTAACATGAAAACCAATTAAGCAGCAAGTTAGTCAAATACACATAAACATAAATCTACAAAAACGTGTAAAGAACACAGAAAAAAAGAATAGTTTGTAGTCTTTAATCTACTGGGATAAATGTAAAAAATACAACACTGTATCATATTTACAAGATGGGTATGGTGAATGAATATATCAATGTAAGATTACATCAGCTTTGTGAGAGTCCGGTTCGTCTTCAGTGCCTCTGCAATCCTTTTGACTCCTCCCGCTCCAATCTTATTCTTCCGTATGCTGAATCAGTACATGAAATAAAAACGTACTCCGTGAGAGAGCGCACACACACACACACACACACACACACACACACACACACACACACAAAACAAGTGAAGGGCACTCACTTCAGAGACACCAGTTTGCGATTGCAGTGCAGTACTTCTGCAAGGGCCTGAGCACCTTCCTCCTCAATTGCGTTGTTCTGGAAGCTGAAGAGTGGTGGAAATTGAGCAATTGCACGAACTCAAAGTGTTCCACTTTCACTTTGTAGGATAATTTTGTGTATGAGCTAAAATCTATAGCAATTCATGTATATACTCACTTGATTGATACCAGGACTTGGTTCATTTTCAGAGCCTCTGCCAGGAACTTTGCACCTTTAGAGCCAATGTTGTTGTTCCGGAGACTAAATAAGAAATAGTTGGTTAGATGACATACAGAAGCATAATAGAAACATCAGGTAGTAATGCATATGCCTGTGAAATATGAGGACAAAGACTTGCAAAGAATTGCAGCAATGTGGTGACTTGGAGATAAGCACAAAATTGTGACTTTTATTTTCTTTAAGCTGCAGTACATGAAACAGAAATGTTATCTAATGAAATGCTCAATGTGCAGGAGAAGCACACCAGTTTCCTCTTCAAAAGGTTATGGCCAGTCAAAAGCATCAAACAAATCTCACTTGAGAGACGTTAGCGTCCGGTTTACCAAGAGGGCTCGACTCAGGGCTTTGGATCCTTTGTTGCTGATGGCATTCTCTGCCAAACTGAGTGGGTGAATAAAAGTGGTCACAATTACATGGTACAAAATATTACTGATAATCACAATCATCATCATCATCATCACTGCACCAATCCTCTTCTCTCTCTTACACCCTTGAAATCAACAAGACTGACAATAGTAATTAAAAAGTGTCACCATTTATGTGACCAATCAGGCAAGTTCAAGTTCAAGCTACAGCGGTTCAAAACTATAAGATCACTTCAAAATGTTCTTCATATGATGCTTGCCGAAAAGTAAGTGTGATCCCACCTTATCTTCTGGATATGGCAGTCTTTGGCGCTCAGGAGGCTTCCCAGCAACTCCATGACATCATCTTTGAAGTGATTATTCTCTAACCTGTGGAGTAGATAAGTTATAAGTAAAATCTCACCCTTCAATCTTTCTCCTGAGTGTAAGTTTATTGGGAGATGATGCTTTGGTGAGCTAACCTCAGATAGTTGCAGTACAGCAGCTGTGGGAGCAGACATTTCACTGTTGTGTAGTTCAGAGAGCCTGTTAGGTTGGTCTGTTCACTGCACTCTGGAGACACATGAAGGAGGTAGCCCAGCACAACACAGTGAGCCCGTGTTAATTTCCCTGCTAGGCTACCAAGCTGTAAATCTTCCTCAACACTCCGCAATAACTCTGTGTGTTGCAGCTCCTGTAAACAGTAAGCCAGATTAACTGCACGCAGGGACACCACTGTACCTCCGCTGACCAAGAGGCCTTGTAAAAACCCTGCTGCCCAAGCCTTCTGATTGCCATCATCTCTTCCAAGGGCCAGAAGCCCAGCGAGAGGTTTCTGTGCCATTGGGCACAGCAGGCCTGTCAGGAAGCGCACAAACACGTCCAAGTGCCCGTCTTCAGCTTGTTGTGAGTGCTGAAAGGCGCTTCTAAAGTGGTTCTGGAAACCGATCTTGGGCCAAGACATGGTGCTCTCTGAGAATAAGTCAAAGATGGCCCGCTTGGAGGAGATATGGTAAAAAGTAGCTGCAAGAAACTCTAGCAGAGACAAATGAGTGAACCGATATGTTGTGTATATGGCAGACTCCTCCCGAACAAGAACTCCAGCACCAAGACTGCACTGAGTTAACAGTAGATCTATCCCATAGGCCCTGAGGTCTTGCTCACTGAAGGTGTACTTGCGTTTAAGGAGCCCATAAAATGCCAGTCGTCCAAGGTTCCCCAGCAGTTTACGATTGCTCCCATGGAGCTGTTCCATTTTCACAGGCTCCCTGCCTCTTGGTTCACCTACTTCAGCCTTCATGGAACAAAAGTGAGCGTATAGCTCAGTACAAGTCCTTGGAAGGCTCTCTTGTGTTTCACTCTGCATGATGTACATCAGAGTATCAGCTACTATCCAGCAAATGCATGGTATGTAGCACATCACCATTAAGATTTTATGGGACTCCAAGTGCGCCCATATTTTACTGGCAAAATCCCTCTCAGAGAAGTGGTGGTTTAGGAAGAGCTGGATGTCCTTCGGGCTGAATCCTGGTATCTCAGTCACCCTGTCAACCAATCCTCCAGGGATGAGTGAGGCCACTCCTGGCCTGGAGGTCACCCACACTGCTACGTAAGGGAGCAGATTGCCCCGGATGATGTTAGTAACTAGGTCATCAATGGCCACTTCTTTCTTCGGGTCGCTGCAAGGAGCTGCATCAGAGAAATTTAAAGTGCAGCGGAATTCGTCCAAACCATCAAGTATGAGCAGTGTGCGGCAGGAGCTGCTCAGGACCAGACTGGGGTCTGTTAAATGAGGAAAAGCCATTTTCACCAGCCTCTCAACAGAGACTTTCTCCAGTGAGTTCAGCTCGCAAAAAGTGAAAGGCAGGACGTAGCTCACATCTGTGCAGATGGCCCCTTGGCTCCACTGTCTGATGAAGTGTCGGACCCAGGTTGTCTTGCCGATACCAGCCACCCCGAGTGTGAGGGAGACCCTGGGAGGTAAACTGACCCGGGTCAGGGGCTCCAAGAGTTTGGTCAGCCCCAGCTGTCTGAGATGATTTCTTTTCCTTCCTCGAGTCGCCCCCACCTGCATTAAGTCATGTTCTTTTTGCTGGATGTCGGAAAGTCCATCGACCAGAAGTAAGGTTCTTGAGAAGATGTTTAGTTTGGGGCAGCTGACTGAATCTCTGTCTCTGTACTGCTCATATCGCCGTAACAGCACCTCTTTGTGCTCCTTCCCCATGGAATCTGCAGAATAGCAAAAGGATTCAATGTATCTAGCGTTTTGAATCCCAAGAGTGATGCAAAGTGCTTTCCAAATAGTTACATTTACACACACATTCATACACTGAGCATCTCATCAGGAGCAGTTTGGGGCTCAATGTCTTGGTCAATGTCACGCTGTTAAGGAGATTCAGAAATCAAACCACCATCCCGGGTATTAGCGGGTGATCTTCACCCTTTAAAAGAATGACCAACACAGAGAGCAAATCCCATTTCAAGTTCCTTACCGTGGTTGATGATGAGCTGGGCCACCTGAGAATCTGAGCTCTCTATGAAGCCCTGGAGAGCATCAGAACCTTGAGTGTCCTTGCCAGTGACAATAGTTGTGAGCATGTTAAGCTGGTCCTGCAGCCGGCCCGCTTCTTTGATCTTGGTCTCATCAGCTGAACTCAGCACATCCACCTTTCTCAGGTGGGTTAACATCCCCTCCAGGAAGGAGGCTGTAATGAAGCGTTGCAGCTGGTCTTGATGCTTTTGGATCCAGCCAAGGTCTAAATCAAAACAGAGCACAGATACAACTCTTAAGAAATGATTACTGAGATGATCAAGTGATAATTAACTAAGACAATTTCTTAAAGGGGATTTTTCCATTCAATATTTGGTCTTTTTTAACGTGTTCTTTCCTAGTTCTTCTTTAGTTGCACAATGCGGTTGGTTGATTGGTTGGTAAACCATTTTGGTTCAGACAGAAATATTTCTATATATAACTATTGGATGGATTACAATGTAATTTTGTGCAGCCATTTGTGATCCCCAGAGGATGAATACTCTATAATATATATATATATAACTATAACTCAGGAAGAGCAATAGGAGGAGGATGTCGTGTGTACAAATGCCAATTGTTCTTTCTGTGAATTACAGCCTGAAACTTGCACCCATTTATTATTTATTGTTTTGTTTGAGTTAAAATAGTAGTAGATTTGTTGTGTAAATTAAGTTACAAATGTAAGTAAGGTAGTCAACTTAAACAAGTCACCAAAGTTGACTTCCATGCATGGGACACAAACACAGGTCTCCTGGGTGAAAGTCAGGTGTTTGTTTGATCCAGCCATCTGCGCCAACCTCTTACACACATACATATCTATGCACGCATACATGTATACACAAGCATGCACATGCATACATGCTCACCTTCACATACCCTCCTACACATTCTTACATTATGCATGTCAATGTATGTACGGTCATGCATATGTATGTATATGCTTGAGAGTATGCATTTATGTTCCAGTGCTTAGTACCGGGATGTATGTGCAAGTCAAGTCTTCGATTTTGGCCCAGCGGCTTCTTATAGTGACCACGAGCAGCCCTTATCTTGTCATGCTGCTTTTTCATGTCAATGTCAATAATTTGCCTAATCTTCACGGGTCTTTAGACCACGTTGGAAACGCAGATAACAATGGGCTTCCTTAAAAGTTGTTCCAAGAACTAAAACGTTCCTGAAACTTTGGGTCGAAGAGAGCTTACCTTCTGTTCCTGCTTGTGAAGAGACAGGGCACGATGTAGACTGAAGATCCACATAGCAGTCGTCCTGCCACATGATGCGTTTGCTTCGGTCCATGATAGAATCGTAATGTGCCTCCCTCTCCATGAGCAAGTTGGATAATTTCGGCCCTCAGACGTTCCAGTTTGTGTCTACACAATAAAAAACAGCATTACTTATGTGCAACTACCATAAACTGGGCATGATGTGCTGTGATGAAGGAAGATGAAGAAATGAGAGGCCTCGTTATCTTCCAAACACTTCTCAGTCTAATTAATTCTCCGAATGTGAATTTATATTGTGCATTAAGTCATGTAATACTGATTCAGTATGCCTGTAGCAACAAAACATGACTATGAAATAGCAGTGTACAGACCAATTTGTTCTAAAGCTTTTATTTTGTTCAAAGTTCTATTTTGAATTTCAGTGAGACACATTTGATAAACAGATGGCTATTTTTTAGCTTTCTGCATATGCACTGACAATCTTTATTCATTTACAAGATGCAATAGTCTTAACCAAAGCGCATTGTGGTTATGGCCATCAAGACATTTGACATCTCTTTGAAAGCCCTGTCTCTCATTTGCTAAATGTAATGCAGCCTTTTCAGAAATGTAGCATCAGGTCAGAGAACCATATTATAATATAATATTATATACAAATAATATTTGTAGCACAACAGATGTTAAGAATATATACATCTTCCTGAATAAAGCACTGTTGATGCCAGTAACATGAATTATGCTGGTAATTATATGATGTCACCAAACACAATGAACCAATAAGACAAATAAAGGTCACACTTTAACAAGTGTAATAGGGGACGTCAATAAAGATCTGTCCACACACCCACACCTACAAACGCACACTTCTGAGAAGAGGTCTAATCAGGTCAAGTAAGTGTGGGGGTAACTATGATTACTGATTGAGTGCCTTGGTTAATACGACATCTGAAACAGATTGTTTTTCTCTTAAAAGCTAAAGAAGTGCACAAACAAATCCTACTTTTTATTTATTTTTTGTCTTTTGCTAAGCCTACATTGTATTGCATCTTTTTAGGCCTATATTAAATGGGTTAATAAATAAGGTTTATTATTAGTATGATTTCATATCACAAACTGCAGTGAAAGTTCTGCAAACATACTTTTAAATTGTGTTTAAGGTTTCACTGAGACAAAACGACAAAAGGCAAATGCCTTCCTGTGTGGTTTGTTGCTGATCACGACTTCTCGCAAAGGAAACAGATTCAAAAACCCAGATGTACTCAAGATGGTGTTCCAGCTTCCGCTGTTGAGTATAGTCTTAATAGGCAAAACCACTTAATAACATACTGCTGTTATTGTAAAAATATGTTGGGGAGAGTGTTGCGGCCATGTTAAACACAACTAGCTAACACAACTCTGCAAAATTACAATATATAATTATCATCAGTAACAAGCAAAAACATTAGAAGCAGTATCATTTGCATGATGCAAATACACTGTGCAAGAAAAAAAGCCAGACTGATCAGTTTGTAAATTATTAATTAACACGTTAATTATGAGGTACCAGTATGGCATAGTATGGTAAAGTGAGTTGAAGATCTTATTTTATTTAATTTGTATTGACCTGGATACTCAGGGTCATGATGGAAAGTAAACATTGATGGCTGGAGTCACCTTCTGCAGCTATGAAGGGTAAAAATATAAAGTATACAAAAAGCTCATATATCTCACCTTGGACTTGTTGAAGTTGTCTGTAGGCATCAAGGGATGTAAAACACTGCCCACACAGATGTTTCATGCCGTAAAGCCACAATTCCCACGAAAGCAGGTGGAATCAAAGTTTGAATTTGAGGGGTCTCGAAAGAGTAAAAACCTAGTCGAGGACTAGCGAGCAAATTAAACGAGTCACAAATGCACAGCAGCGGAAATCATCACTGTTGCTGGAGATACCGTTTCCTGCTGCACCTCCTTCCTGTCTGTCTGTCTGTCTGTCTATCTAATCTGCCTTCCTGTGTCGTGGTTAGCAGGTTGAACAGTGAAAAGAAAGAACGAAAAAGGAATCTGCTTTGTAGGCCTACAAGTGCATGCAAGGCCTGAGAGTTTCAGCATGCTTTAATGTCTTCTATTTAGACAGCTACTCAACTGCGCAGTTAGTGCTGAACCATGAAAGAGAGCAGAGATAAAATACATGATTACTGCTGTTAGTTACGGCTCGCCAGAGCAAAGCACAAAGAGTTTCAAGTTCCAAATGCATCAGTAAGTGCTGCTGCAGACCGGTGATAAACAATGTTTCAGGTTAGAAAATTATAAGAGGAAAGATCTCTACATGATGTTGACAGGAAGTAATATCTTCTAATCAAACATAACCACATACACACAAATACAAAAGTAGACTGGAGGTACATCTGAGAGCAGTAGGAGCCGATTGGCTGGAGATTATAATAATTAGATATTTGAGAACTGGAGGACGAAAATGGAGAATGTCAAACATTGAGAAGTGACAGAGAGGGACAACAGAAAAAAACAACAATTGTGAGACTGCAAAAATTGCACATCTGCGGAAGTATTTTATTTCAAACCTGCTACATGTGCATGATATTTAAAGGAAAACGGGATAACAAACTGGAAGGCAAATGACGGGAAGGAAGCTTTTGAGTTGTGACCTGGAGAAGCACAAGTGTTACATTACATTGTGTTTCAGCATTGTCTAGCTTTTTCAGTGCGAGAGTCAGCACATTTGCATATCAATATATTATTTGGAGTGTAACATTGAAGTGCAATTGCCTCCTTCTGCTTTTTGTTTAAAACTTCTTTCTACATGTACCTTTTTACACAAAAGCTAAAAGTATAAAAAGTTCTCAATAAAAGACATTTTATGAACATTACTTTTTTTTTTGGGGGGGGGGAGAGATTCTTCTTCACTTACATGATTTTTATGGTTTTTACATATAGTTTTTTTTTTTACAAAATAGTTGCGCTTATATGAAAGCAGTGGTGTTGCTGTAAAATAAATCTGATTTCACAGGGTTCATTTTGCTTGACAAAAGGTGTATTAATTTATGTCAACACAAATCAGAACTGAGGAAAATGGTACCGAGGAGAGAGATCTCCTCACAAAAGGCAATTAAAGCAAACAATCTGAAATGTTGTGCACCACAGCAGATGAGTCAGGCAACATTACAAGGTAAGCGACACATCAACAATATAACAAATGGAGCATATCCAGGCTTATAGGTTTATTTCATGGCACTTTGTTTTGGCAATTTTTTATTATTTTCAAATTAATCTTTAGATTTTCAACTTAAATCAAAACTTAGATCAAACTTAAACAATCAAAATATTTCACTTTTTTCTCTGAGCCCAGCTAGTATCTGTATTCTACAATAACTTATCACTTCAGATTGGTGAAAACTGCCCCCCACCACCCCCTGAGAATAACTAACAACATATCCATAGTATTTACACTTAAGCTGCAGCAGAGATGGCTGTTCTTTCCCTCTAATAAATGAGGAATCAGCTGATCAAATAACACACAAGTAAAAAGTAGAGGTTTGTGAGCCACTAAAAACACACAAGTAAAACATAAAATAGTTTGAATTTTCTTAAGCAATCTCTCATTCCTCAAAACAAATACTCTTCATTCAGGAAATTACTCTCTTACTTCCCTTTTTCTTATTTTTGATCAAAGAAAATGTAAACAGTTTGCTTTAAGCAACAAAAGTGGTTACAGACACTCATCACACGTTAGCTAAAGACATTCACATTTAAAAAACAATCAAGCCCTTTGAAAGTCTAAAATGGACTTTAACAGCATTTAGCAAGAAAACAAAGCAGGAAGTCAACCGATACTAAATGTGAGCATGACGAATACTATCTTGGTTATAAAGTCTGTTGTTAAAACAACGCACCAGCTGAGAAGTGATGAAGGTCATTACATTGATAAATCTTCCTGCATAGCATGGCTGTTACATTTTTGAATTGTAAAGGCTTTTTCCACAGTAACATAAACAAGTCAACAAAAATGACCATTTAGGACTCAAGTATTACAAAACAATCCTCCCTTTTAGCTTCCTTTTGCTTTAAAAGTTGTAACCAGCACTGTTCAAAGGGCAAAGGTTGTACACCGCCTTTTAGAAAAATACGTTATTATTTTGCATTTTAAAATTCAGGGGTTGCCTGATTTAAGTGTCACCGGTGCCATGAAATATCACATGTCACACACTGGATGCAACCACGCTGCTAACAGACAACTACGAGTCATTTCGTCAGTGATCTTCCAAAGACACACAAAAGGACACTTGTGGTGGCACTCGGTTCAAAACAACCGCACAATCATTTACGTACAGGTCAAATTGATTACCCCCCTGCCTCTCGCTCTTTCTGCTGAAGTCATCCCATGCACACGAGCACCTCCAGATGCCTGGATTATAGATCTGACAGGCCCTCTGCGTGTTCACTCAGCTCCATGGTGTAATAGTCCAGAGGGCGCCTGAGAATAGAGAAAACAGCACACGCACACACGCCTTAATGCTTTCAGAGCTACACATTGCAATTACACTACAGTTTCCAGTCACTCACAGTACTCCGGGAGTAATTTACAGTGTTATGGTTTACCTTTGATTGCCCCCATGCTGCCCTTATCTACAACCATGACTTCAGTCTGTGATTTGCTGCATTTCCCACAACTTTCAACAACTTCCTGAGCACAGTCGTGAACTTTCTGTTTCAAAAGTTACACACACAGCTGAAGAGGTGCAATAGGGATTAGCATTACGTTTTTCCAGCCAAGGAAAAATAAGAGAGTGGGAGTAAGATGTTATGGCCGGTGGAGAAATCTGTATCTCAAGCACGGGCTTAATCCCTCTATCATTGTTCTTAGTGTAAAATGTTAAGACAAGAAAGAAGGTCTTGCTCTTTAATTTTGAGCTGCAGCTGGTGTCTGACACCAGAACCTGACATTTCACACTTTTAAAAAATGTGCTATTCTACAAGACTGATGGGCCAGAAATATGGATTAAAAATACACAGAAAAAAAATAATGTTTGTAGGATTTTTTTAACCTCAAATTCATAGTAATACAATGTGTTTTCCTTAAATATCAAGCTAAAGCATGGAGCAGGTTAGTTTAGCTTAGCATAAAGCCTGGAAACAGGTAGCCTGGCTCTGGTCAAATATACCCCTAATTAACAGGTTATAAAGTGCTATAGGTGTTGTTTTTAAATTTTGGACAGGGCAACTGTTTCCTGCTTTCAAGACTTATGCTAAACTAATCGCCCTAGCTGTAGTTTCATATTTACTGGACAGACATGAGAGTGGTATCAATCTCCAAGAAACAAAAGAAACACATCTTACGTGCGAGACTCCCAACAATGAAGCTGAATTATTGACTCCCAATTACACACACTTATTATACACAATATCATACTCACAACACTCAATCACTGCGTAATCCAAAGAAGGATCACAATTTAAAAAATAACCAGATGTTAATAGCAGCAAACTAGCAAAGAATACAGAAGGTAAATGCTGTTGACATAATGCAAAAGAGGTACTTTGAAATATTTGATCAGTATGCACATTCAGCAGACCAGAGAGATGAGAAAAAAAATAATAAGCGTGCTTACCTCTTCCTGTAGAAGTATATGAACAGAGCAGCTCCTAGTCCCAGTAGCAGGAGCCCTGCTACTATCAGCCCTATCTGTAAGCCCAGGGCAGATGCTAGGAGAGAGTCAAATTAAACCTCAGGTACACTTTCTGAACAAGTAAATACGTTTAAAACACAACATGGCAATTCAAACATCCTGACAAAATGTTAAAGCAAAAATAGATGCTTTAAATGCCTGTTATATATTCACCTACTGCCTTTTGTGTTCTTCTTAATGAAATACAGTATGTGTTAACATCTCAGGATAAGTGGTCTATTCCAGATTTACTATTGAAAACTATGTTTGTTATTTCCAACATTTAAAGTCACAGGAGAACTCCTTAAGCAGCTACTGTTGTTAGCAATACAACATAGGCACAACTGGTGTATCTGTTTACAGTGCAGCCAAACAAACTAGCATTGTTTGAATGACTTAGTTCGTCAGTAATTGGCCTTTTTCCATCATACATGAGCGTGATCTGATTTCATGCTGAACAAGTGGTTTTCCTCACAAGAGCAGAGCACAGTAAAGTTGGTTGCCTAAAGCGTGATTTGTACTTCTGCGTAAAATCTACGCCGTGGCTACGTACATAGGTACGTGGAGACACCAACCTACGCTGGACCCTACGCTGTAGCCTGACGTGCACCGCTCGAAAAATTAACTACACGTCGCGGCAACGCACGTCGGGGCTTGGTAGCGTTGCATTTCCCCCTACTCATTTCCTGGTTCTCCCCCATAAACTAGGGCTGCACGATATGAGGAAAATATCTAATTGCGATTATTTTGACTTATTATTGCGATATGATTCACGAGATAGAGATATATATATATATATATAAGATATATATATATATATATATATATATATATATATATATATATATATATATATATATATATATATATATATATATAGGAATGATCATTTTTGTATCACTCATTGAAAAATATAAAAAAAAATGATGATGTGATTTTTTTGCGAGGATCTGTACCAAACAGAATGCACAGGGAGACACTTTGTTTCTCTCACTATGCCTCTAGAGTCGCTACTCGCTCCGAAGGTAGTCACTGTCTCTCTCTCTCTCTCTCTCTCTCCCTCGCTCGCTTTATCACACACACAAATGCCGGCTCGACGCACACACCAACGCAAAAGTATAAACTTCAGGCCTCTTACGTAGGCTACAGCGAAAGCTCTGTGTGGAGCCTCCGCACAACCATAAATCACGCTTTACTGAGGAGATGAAGGTGTACAGCCTGGTCACTGATCCTTCTTGTTCCAGTACTCGCTGCAGTATTTAAAACTGACCCGTTGATTTAAAATGCTGAAAATGACCATGTCTTCGATCGCGGTCTGCTTTAACCATGTAGACAAATACATTGCATTTCCTGTGATTGCTTCACAATAAAAGTCAACCGTCTTTTGTCAGTGGCATGCTTTTCAAGTGAAGCATCAGCAGTAGAACATGTTTGGTTAGCATTCCCCTAATGCTTAATACAGTACATCTGTATTAAGTTACTGCTAATGCTTACTGAACATTTACTACTGCTGCATGGTTCCCTGTGATTGTTTGCTGTAAATACCTCATATGTAGGTTGGTAATTTGAATCCTGCACAGGAATGGCAGACCATGCCAATTCAATTATTTCTCCTTCCATGTTTTTTTCTTAAAAGGAGAATTCCGGCCAATTTTTACGTTAATCTTGATCGCTATAGCTACGCGAGTACTTTCGATAGAAAAAACCCTGACCCGAATCAGTGCAGGTAACACAGAGAAGCTGCAGCTACGTACTACAAGCGTCCCCTGAGCTAAAACGGCAGTGGTCGGGACAAGTTTTAGAGTGCCTTTGTGCCTCTTAACAGACACAAAATACAATTAATATGTCTGTGCCACATGAACAGGGCCCTTACGTGTCAACAAGATGCGTTTTCAACTCAGACAGTGTTTAAATTCTGCTGTCCGGTGAGTGTATTCAGCCAGGCTTCTGTGATAATCATCCCAATAACAATCCACGGAGCGGCGTTGGTCTGGTGGATGTCCTGGATAGGACAGATTATGCCTTCGCAGCGAAAAGTTTATGTTTATATATATATAGTATATATATAGTATATATATATATATATATATATATATATATATATATATATATATATATATATATATATATATATATATATATAAATAAAAAAAAACTGAACATACATACTAAATTGGCTCTAACAGTCTAATGTAAGATTCTGTATATGCTGTAGTTCTTGTATGAAAGGTTCTATATAAAAATAGCTGTTATTATTATTATTTTAATATTATACCTACTGCAGCTTTCTTTGTTGTACAACATATTGTCCTATATGGTTCCAGAGTAGAGACTGTGACTTTAATGAGCTCCTAATAAATCATAATGACGATAATGTACCACTCTGTCTCCATGTCTGATCTGGCAGATCTTATCACAATTCTATCTCTTGGGAGAGGACTTGCCACCAAGGGTTGGCTGCCATGCTTGGTTTTATTCAGAGAGTTTTAAGACCCCAGAGACCATGCTAAGAAGGTTTAACGAGCTGGATTTGTATAGCAGGCTATTAATCAGTTAATTTAGCCGATTAGAATCTGTTTTCTTTTGAAGTGAAAATGACTTGGCGAGCTGGGGTTATGTGGGTGCTAACCTGTGCTTGTGTAACGGTCCGTGGTGGGAGAAGAGCAGACGTCTCCCTGAGCAGAGGAAGGATTCATGTGCGATGTCTGGATGATGAGGGCCTTCTGATGATCCGACAGTGCCTGGATGTTCCCCCACACTCGCAGCCACCCAGACATGCAGGAAAAGTTGGCTCCTTGAGCACGAACAAACAAACAAATGTTTCATTATCTACATATGAAAGGTTTCAGGATGTGCCTTAGCTTGGCAAATATAGTCATTCTGTAATCAGGAAACAAGAGATGGGCGTTACATCTGAAGAGCACATCCCATGCCAGTTACTTAGTGTATATGAGGGATGCAGGATGTGTTAATGAAAAGGATATAGTCAGCACCTCCGTCTCTAAATAATGTCCCTCTGTGAGAATTGACTTCCAGAACCGGAAGTGGTTGCGGGAGTTGCTAGAGCAGTGCTCTATAGTGCTGCTCATCTCCTGTGAGTTGCCACATTATATCACAGCTGAAGCATTGCTTTACCAGTTGCACCTTTTTAAGCCACTACATTCTCAGAACCTAAACCTGGACTTCTCGCAAAATAGTAACAGTTATTCATCTGTACTGTGCAACTCCATGGTAACAGCGACATCCACCGCTGTGTTGATTGTTGTTCAGGTTCTCCCACAGAGTCAGTGGTCTCTGGTCTGCAATCCTTTGTTTTTTCCCTTTTCATGACTTTCAGTATCTTAAATATCTTATCTTATATTGAGTTACTTTGTACCTTTCTAACCTCTTTAATGTTATTTTCTGAATGGTGACACACATGATTTGGTCACTAGTGAAACCAATCTCTCATTATTTTTTAAGATTGAACTCCTGACACACATGGTCACACATTCAGGTGTGCAGAGATTTCTTGTCGGAAAAAAATCTTTTCACACAACGCACAATTTTTCAAATCTCAGGGTTGAGTAATTTCTTGCATTAAAAATCAGCCAAATGTGACAGTTTCTATTTATACTAAGTAAACCTGCCTCACCTTGAAGATACAAGGCAGAGATGCCACAGTGACACTTCTGCTCCAGGTAGTCGGCCACCTCAGCGACCCTCCCCTGGATTAGACCATTGCAGTCTGAGACAAACGGAGAAGAGCATGTCAGCTTTTATAAAAGGCATATGTACTGTGTTTTGACCATTAGACAGACAAAGGAAAACAAGTTCAGTTTTACATTAATTTCCACATGAAGGGTTTATCTTCATTGCTGTCATTTTCTTCTCCCCCCCTAAAGACAAGGTTTTTGCATTTTCACCTTTATTAGACAGTTGACAATTAAGCTACAGACAGGAACCATAGGGAGAAAGAGAAAATCATGACATGCAAAGATCCCCAGCTGGGATTGAACAAGGGATGCCGCAGCAACATGGTTCGCATCTTAACCACAAGGCACCAGGACACACCTCATTGCTGTAATTTTTAAAGTTGTGTAAGCAGTTTGTATGCACTTCAAGTACATTTAGAGTCAGTGTGTGTTAAAAATATAGCATCAATGAGCTTTACAATCTGTGCAACATGACACCCTCTATCCTTAAACCACATCATATTCACTTTCACATGAGTTTTTTTTAAGTTATGATGGCTCACCTCCCGACTGCTCCTGCCATTCACTGGACAGGGGTCCGAGGCAAAGATCAATGTGACTTGAGAAGGCGGCGCTCGGACAGATGTTGGTTCGGTGAGGTGTGGGCGACGAGCTTGTCCAGGAGGAGGGGCTCCTCACCTCGCAGCATGAACACCGGCTGAGTGAAACAGGACCATCTTCCACTGACCTGCACAATGCATGTATGAATACAAACAAACATATACACACAGCAGTAATAAGGATGATAACGTCAACAAAGCAAGTCTGCCTCGAATGACAAAGCAAAACAGAAAGTAGGTTTACATGAATACCAATTGGTTTAAGGCAACTTATGTATTTTGTTTACAGTAATGCTCTTTTAAAACAAGGACTCCTTTAGTACACAAAATACTTGCCACTTAACGGCACTATGCAATGTTAAACTTTGTATTGACAGATCCTGGCTTGTTAAATATGTGACATTTGCTGCTGTGTGAATAGCAGTTTAAAAAATATAATCAGTATTTTTATGAAGTTAATAGAGGCAGCCATGCCTACTATATACACAACCAGGGAAAAACCCCTCGAATACTATGAACATTTCAGCATGATGCATTTTTTTCCCTGAGGACATTTTTACATGTCAGTAGAAAAAGCACAGGTGAACATACTTTAATAAAAGTAATGTTGGCTGAATTCCAACATGCTTCTCTGTGTTCCTTACTGTGAATGAAGTAGACTTTCTTTTTTTTTTATTTCATTAAAATTATCAGATATTTTCACATTGGCTGTTCTGTAGGCGGGCGGTTTTTGTCTTCTGACTTTAACCTGCTCTGGTTAGCAGTGCTGTATTAGTTGGCATGGTAATCTTTCCTAGTTAAAAGAGAACCAGCTGTGATAAAAACAAAAACGGAGTCTGTCGGTGGCCTGGACCATATTAATATAATTAGAAGGCCTCTACATGACATTTTTAGCATTCTGATTATAGCCCTAATTGGGTTGGGGCATATCATTAGTGTAAATGTTCTCAGTGATTCAAGCTGCTGGATTTATTCTGCATTTACCTGGCAGCTGGAATCACTTGTCTCCCTCTGGTGGTGGACAGAGAGGAGAGCAGCTGCTGGTTTTCACTGAACACAAGTACATCTCTGAGACTGGAGTTGGTCAGAGCAGTGCCAGCTCTACAGACACTGAACAGGTCATAGCACAGGACTACGGCTCCTCGTACAGGCACTGTGGAGCCATCCGGGAAAGTCTGATCTATGCAGGAGAGAGAGAGGGTGAAGGAGTAGTAAAGTCAGAGATGGTGGGGATGGGTACAAAAAAGAAGAAGAGGGAAAAGGACACAGAGAGAGTGTGGGAGAGACTATTAAGAGGTTATTCAAAATGAGGATAGAAATCTTTTTTTTCAAAAGGCGTCTGTCCCTGAACAGCAAGGCCCTCACCTGCTCCTGTGACATTTCCAATGACGTAAAATCCATCCTGGTCAACAGATCCGGTCAAAGGAAAGGCAATGATGGTCCCACTGTGCTCCTGGTCAAACACAGACAGCACCAGGCCCCGCAGGTTTGTCATGGGGGGGCCGTGCAGCTCCACAAAGGCCCTCTGCTGGCTGTGATTGGTCCAATGGCCACTAGCCACCTCGCTGATGACCACACCCTCTGGGGCTGGAGGGGGGCGGGGGCAGCTGTTCTCCCTCAGAGGCGTGGGTGGAGCCACCTGTAGTGATTGATGCATTTCAGACTCATTTTTTCTCCTAAAAGCGTCTGTGATATATCCAATGAGATTGCATCAGCATCAATTTAATTATCAGTGCAATAAGCAAAACAACTAGCCAAATATTTAAAGGAATAGTTCAACATTTTGGGAAATGTGCAGCAACTTCTGGGAGCTACGCTCATGGTGACAGTTGACTTACTGACCAACTGACTGTTTATGAAACCTTCACCCTTTGTACTCACTGAAAAAGCAGACAGGTCATAGGGATAAAGACCTCTACAGCGGCTGAGGGCCTCATCACCAGGCAGAACCTCTGGATCCTCCAGCAGAGGCAGCTGTCCCGGGGTCAGAGCTTTACTCAGCTCCTGTGCTTCCTTATCTGATCCTCTCTGTCGGTAGACGACTGCATCCAGCAGGCCTTTGGTGGGGATCCCCCTTTGCGTGGCTGATGGCGGGCCAAAAGGGCTGCGATAGAGTGCCACAGCATCTGGTCCATTCTGGATGGTATTGGGGGGCAGGCGGAGTGATGGAGCTGGCACCAACCTGTCACTTCCCAACAGAAAGTAGCCCTTAGAAGTAGTGAAGTGTCCACTTAGGCTGATCTCCCTGTAGGGTTTGTTGTTGTGTGCACTGAACAGTAGGATCCAGATTCCTTGCAGGGAGACCCGGCGTCCTGATGGATGCCAAAGCTCGATGTACTCGCCGTCCTCAGCTGCGCCAGGTGTATCAGTGTTCAGCTCATTGATCAAAAAGTCACTGTTCCCCCAGGGTGGGAGGTGAGGTGGTGAATCTGTACCTCCTGGAATTACTAAAGCATAAAGAAAGGTATTAATTAGCTGCTGTCAAAGACTATTTTCACTTGACTTGACTTTGTTTTTTGTAAGGATTTAACGGACAACATTTAACATGTTAACAAAAGAGCTTTCCAGATGCTGGTAGGCAATGGTAGATTTTGCTAAGCTAAGTAGCTTTATATTTAACAGACGGGTATGAGAGTAATATCAATTTTCTCATTTGCAAGAAGGTGAATAAGCATATTTAGCATGGAGTTGTTAAAATAAACAAAACCATGAGTCTGTGGCAGGTACTTTGTATCCACAGGGATTTGTTGAGTTTTTATTTTTACGTCAAATACCTTGAAATGATTCTAATGGGCCTTGTACATGTTCAGTCATTTGTCTGATGTATGTCTTCTTAAAAGTCAAACTGAATGAGGAGATTTAAACCTGATTGGATGTTTGAACTAGGATCTAAATGTGCTACTGCTTTTAGTTATCTTCTTTACTTGACTGGTTGACGTACTGTGTTGTATTATACATCTAACAAATGAAAAATAAAAATCAGAAGAATAGTATAGGGTTGTTTACTGCTATTTTACTGCCTTTTTTGGCGATGTCCCCTGATAGTGGTGCTGAAACTCTATGGATAATTCCAGCTGGGTCTTATTCTTATATTTTATTGTTAAGATAACATATTACTCACTAATGTAATTGATAAGATCTGGAAAGATGCCAGCAATGCTGCAACTTCAGTAGACCTTTGCGTTAGTTCAGGCGCTCACATCAGCTGATTGGTGTCAGGTGTGTAATTCATGCTCAGTATCATTGGCTCATTGATGCACCATCCTTTGTTTGGCTACCAGCTGACCAGTAACACACTGTCACATTCATACAAGTGTACTAGGGGGCCTTTATAAACTGTCAGTTCTCACGAATACTCTGCTGTTTTCCCTTATACCAGCACTGCTTCCTGCTGCAACTCCCTCCACCTCCCCAACCTTTTACTTATGTGACTGAAGGATTGGTATTGTTAACTTGCTGGAGGATTCAATGAGAGCTCCTTCAGAGAGCAAAACCTTTCCCACAAAATCTGACTTTCTTGATGTGTCTCTGACTGAAGTACTGCTGGTTAACGTTGAACCAACAGCCTTTAGTTTTCTCTTCCAAAGACGTTTGGCTAACATGGAGCTCTTATCTAGGTGTATCAGAGGGCAGGGCTGACATCTCATGCTTAATATTGTAATAAACAAAAATTAAAATCTGTCCAGATTATAAGGATCTTGAGATTCAAAGGTCTTTCTTGACCTTGAAAAAGCAGTTGCGAAAACAATCTCACAACAAGGTCCATTAAGTAGCTGTTCTGGAGCTTTCAATTAAATAACATGATAGTTATTAGGACTAAGTTACTTTATCTTGATGTTCTTTTATTAACAATCTTATTTTGCATCTGGAAAATATAGTTTGTAACCTTTTTTATGCGACTAATTTTTCACTGTCAAATTTTGACAAATCTAGCTCCACCCTACAACATTTAATCAAACATTTTGCTTATCATCTGTTCAATGGATAGGAAAGGAGTCCACATAGAAAAACCACAGGCTTTTCTGAACCTCAATTTTTTGATTTCTTTAACAGACTCATTTTTCACTTCTGTTAATGGGGGTTCCTTCTTGGAGCAGTATCCCCCCCACCAACTCTCAGTTCTTTAATTTGCAATACTTTTTCCGGTGATGAAGCTTTGTTACCCAGTTCCTCAGCTGGTGAATGATACAATCTATAACTTCCCCGAGGTCAGCATTTGAGAATGTGCATGAGGATATAGCTTTACTTTGCGGTTTTCCGAGATGAATAAGAAATCTATTTGAAAGTATCCATGTTTGCACATGTAGTTCCTTATGGCACAATTACCAACAGTCTCTCCATGCAGTTGACTCATCCTAATTTTATAAAACAGCCACACATGATCTCGTTCTCATTATTAAGGCATTGCCATGACCTAATAATATTGTTACCATGCATATTGAACATTCATGGCCACGCATTATATCAATTTCACAATGTCTGAATAAGGTTGGACTTTCTACTGCCTGTCAATCACACATGCAATACCTGTTCTATTCCCTTCCTTACTGCATGTAAACTGCAGAGAGAAAGCAAAAAGTGTGGGATTGAGTTGAGTTGACTGAATCTCATATGCTGTATCAAACAACATACATATCTTAATAATGTTGAGCATCTAAAATAAATTTAAGAGTCATGAAGCACATTCAAATACTCACCAATACTGTGCGGGCAGATCTTTGGCCAGGGGCACTGGTTGGGCTGTGCAGGAGTTTGCGAGGCCTCCCAGAAGACACCAGGGTCTCTGGCCCAGGTGGCCACACCACAGCGACTCAGATAGAAGCCTCCCTCTTTCAATAAACTGACAAAGTAATAAAATCATTTAGAAACAACCCTCAAAAATTGACCCTTATTTTGAAGGGTATAATATTATAATTGGTTAGTGTTGGATGGCACATTTATACTTTGCAGTGGATAAACAAAGCACATCATAATGCTATCCAATAATATTGCTTTAAAATAAAAAATACTAATTGTAATGCTACATTTCATAATAGTTTTTAGCAGGCATGGCAATGTAAGTCTGTTGGTCAGTTCGTGCAAGACTTTGGTTCAGACTGAAATATCTCAAGGATTGGATGAATTGCCATGACATTCATTCATCCATTACATTTGGTAAACTCATTAATGTCCCCCTCTAGCCTGGCATTGCCTAACTAATTTTGCAAATGCGTATTCATCTGGAACCCCTCTGGAAGTTCATTTTCAACTTCCAAATGGCGCGAACCAAAATGTGGATTGGATAGACCTACAACCAATCCCAGCAACGAAATGTGTGACGTAGCACTGAGCAACACATGAAAATTGGGGCGGTGCTTGGTCCATTTGAACCAGGTTGGCACAAAATGGGCCAGATGTGTCTGCCAGAGCAAATAAAACATGACCTCGACAGATTCGTTTGGTTTCCAGGCCCGCCCCCCTTAGGATGAATTGTTAATAACTTTGGGGAGACTTTTCCTCTAGCAACATCAAAATATTGATTTGTCCAATTTTTTGGTTTATTATGACTAATTACCTGCAGCCTCAGCTCTACTTTGTGTTCACTACTTATTAGCAAATGTTAGCATGATAACGCCCTAAGATGGTGAACATGGTAAACATTAAACCTGCTAATCTTCAGCTGTAAGCATGCTGACGTAGGCATTTGTTCAAAGCACTATTGTGCTTCAGTACAGTCTCACAGGGCTGATAGTGTGGCTGTCAACTAAGTCTTGTTGTATTACATCCATTTAAATAAGTGAGGTGTGAATTAAACTTTGGGTGTTACTATGAGCAAATATATTTCAATGTCAGTGAGAACCTACATGTGACTTCTGCCCCACAGTGATCAAGACACACACACCAAACAGAAAAAAATGCAACAGCAAAGAGGAACAGTGGTCACAAGCCTCTCCCAAGTAAAATATGTTTGACAAAATGCATTTCACAACACTTGAAACTACGGCCTCAAAAATAACTACAGAATGTTACTAACACATCCGATAGTCACCATGAGCTTCATCAGACTAGCATTGATTCTTTCCACCTCTGCATTCACTGCAGTCAAATTGGGGTGGTTTTACTTTGGAATTTAAAGGAGTGGTAAACTATCATGGTGCCTTGCCTGTTGCTGAGTTGGTATGGCTCTCTGCCTGGGATGAGAGTCTCTGTAAGGTTGGCACTGGGCTTGTTTCCAGGTCCAGCAAACACAAATGCATCTAGAGGCTGTATCTGGCTCAGTGGACTGCCAACAGGAAAGACTGAGGCTCTGCCACTGTAAATAGCCACCGCCCCAGACTCATCTCCTGAGAAGAAATAACAGAAACAAAGAATTTAGAATAAAACAAAAGTGAGTGAATGAATTAATGAAAATGTACGAAAATGCACTAAAGCTCTCTTCGGAGCTTCCACATGTAAAATCTGATGAAATGAAAAGCTGAAACGATCTAAAGATCATACAACTCCATCCAAAGCGGTAGAACAAGATCAAGACAACCCACAGCACACTGACCTTTCATGTAGTTCTTCTCTATGTTCACGGAGATCAACCCATTCCTGAAAGCATCCACATTCACGTCCACACTCACGCTGACCCTGTCCGTTCTCCCATCCAACACAACCAGCACCAGAGGACCTGCAGCTGGAGCCTCTGTTAGCTCCACAAACCCATCCACCTGCCCTCCTCCCAGCTTCAGCTCAGTGATGACAGGAATGGATGCTGGGGCAGCAGGCGGGGTGCAGTTATTCCTCTGACCTGGGGAAGGTGAGGACACCTGAAAGCCCCAGCGGTCTTCGGACAGCAGGCACCTTTCAATTGACTCGTCCCCCTCAAGGGCTGTTTCATCCTCAACGAAGGCTGGTTCTCCTGGTGTCAGAATCTCAGCGAGGAACTCTGCGCCCCCAGTACGGCGAGTCATGTACACGACAGCGTCCACCAGCCCAAAGGCTGTGACATTCATCTTCTCACTGTATCGAGCAGCAGATGTGTGATAGAGGACAACGGCGTCTGGGCCGTTCTGGACTGTGTTGGGAGGCAGGAGGATGGCTGGTTTTGGCTGTATATCCACCGAGCCCACCAGGAAGAATCCTCTGTCATTTGTGCTGTGGCCTTTGAGATCCAGCACCTTGTAGGCTATATTTCCATTTCCATTATAGAACACAAGAGTATATCCATCCAGTGAAGCCTGTCGTCCACTGGTGTGATACAACTCCACAAACTCAGTGGTGTCCAGTCTGGGGTTGTCAGCGTTGATCTCGCTGATAATGAGGCAGGTGTCACCACTGACTACCACCACCAGGCAGAGACAGGCCACACAGGCCAAACTGACCACCATGACTTACAGCTTCTCCGGAATACCCGGACAGGGGAGCTTCTGCAAGAAAAAGTTGCATTCCTCAGTAAAATAAAAGAACTGAGGGACTGTTGATACTGGGGTTTATTAAACTCAAGTAACACTGGGTTCTTATTTAAAAGGACAATATGACTGACACAATCTGAGCCACAAAAAAGGACTGGCTACTGTATCAGTAGCGTGCTAACAGTACTGTAATCAAATCTTATGGTTACTACTTCCATACCAGACTCCCTAGAGGAGAAACCTCATAATATCATGAATGAGTCTTCTATGAGTCTATTTTTTTGTTCATTGTGACATTGGGAAATGCACGTCTTCTGCATGAGTCATGAAATGTTGCGAAACACACTGGCAAGAAGATGGAAACTTTGCATGAATCGGTAAAATGCTTTTAGCTGTGAATAAATAGGATTAAATGGGCAGATCATTTAAAATAAATTGGAACTGTCATTTTACAGGAGCAAGTTAAACACATGATGCCGTTTACCAACCCCATTTCATCCCTAAATCACTTAAAATCGTCACAGCTTTAAGGTTAGCTATAAAAGATAGTCTTAAAGAAGCTACATTAGTTTGCACAACAGTCACTCTCTAGGAAACCCACGTTGGGACACAAAAACAGACGTCTTAAAATGAAGAAACGGTCCATGGAGTTTAATTCTGCCCCGAATTTATCTCCCATCCCACGACAGTTATTCCAGTCACGGTTAGGCTGCTATGCATGCATCTTTCCGTCGAAAAAAAAAAAAAGCCTGTCAATCTGCTTTCTATCAGTGCCACACACGGTCCTAAAAGGCGTCGTGACTTACTGTATTTTCTTGGTCCTTGTCGGCCAGGTGTCGGTTGTTGCACCGTCGAAGCCGCTCTAGTGGAATGTTAACCCTGTCGGAAATAATGTTGGTAAAGTTTGTTTTCTGCTCTCCGCCGCTCCCTTCATTCACAAAGCAGCACTTTCTCCCCCCGGACTGTGGGCGGTCAGACTGACTGAGAGGGAAGATGCCTGCCAGGGGAAGCACTCTCTTTTTTTCTACGGCTCAGTACACCATTGAGCCATCCACAGCTGAAGTCTCGCTGAAGATACAACACAGTAAACCCTACGAAACGACTAAAGAGGCGGGTAAAGTGTAGCCTAACCCTCCAGTTGGTATTGCCACTATTCAAAATAGATAAAGTAAAACTAGCTAGGGTTATTTCTGTTTTTAGAGCAAAATAACACGGCGGCCTTAAGTTCATCCCAAGAAGCCTTGTAAAAGACCTGAAGGGGGCCCCTGACCCCACTGTGAATTAGGGGAGAGCGGGTTCAGTGGTAACTCTTCAATGAGAGCAAGTCCCGCCCAACATCAGGTCATAGCTTTGTTCCTGTATTTTTTCAACACACAACTCATTTTGGGTTTCAAAGAGGATTGAAAAAAAATATTTCATCTGACTTTCTCAACAGCTGTAACAATAGGCTACATGTGTATGCTTAAATGATTACCTACCTATACTTGCATAAGTAAAGGTAACAGAAGAAGAAGAAACACCACAGTATTTAGTGTAAAACTTATAAAAATAGATAGCCTAACCATTAATACAGTATAAGAAAAATAGGCTACACTGATCATCAAGAAAATGTTAACACATACAACAGACCCCATGCTCCTTTATTTTATGCAATGTTCAGAGAAAAAAGTTCCTAAAAGTCATAAAATTAAACCATTACAGATTACAAACAATCATTAATATTAGAGCCAAGTACCACAGCACTTTATGTTTCTATAAGAATATTATGCTACATTATGATTGGCTACCAAAATATAAAGTACCATGCAACAATGTCAGTGTAAACTAGATCCTACAGTAACATCACTGCTTGAGAATGTAAGGATTTTTCATTTTTCACTTCACACATGAGACTTTTTTAGCCTCATTCCTCCAGGGGTGGAAGAAGTACTCAGATATTTTACTTAAATAAAAGTACCAATACCACAATAAGTAGGCTACTCCATTACAAGTAAAAGTCATTCATTTAAAATTTATAAAAAAAAAAGATATATATGAAAATGATTTAAATTAAATAAGCTGGTTTGACCATGGAGATGTGAAAAATATGCACTAGTCCGGATACATGACCTACTTCCTCCATCCATCCATCTTCGTCCGCTTATCCGGGTTCGGGTCGCGGGGGTAGCAGCTCCAGCAGGGGACCCCAAACTTCCCTTTCCCGGGCCACATTAACCAGCTCCGACTGGGGGATCTCGAGGCGTTCCCAGGCCAGGTTAGAGATATAATCCCTCCACCTAGTCCTGGGTCTCCCCCGAGGCCTCCTCCCAGCTGGAGGTGCCTGGAACACCTCCCTAGGGAGGCGCCCAGGGGGCATCCTTACCAGATGCCCGAACCACCACCACTGGCTCCTTTCGACGCGAAGGAGCAGCGGCTCTACTCCGAGCTCCTCACGGATGACTGAGGTTCTCACCCTATCTCTAAGGGAGACTCCAGCCACCCTCCTGAGGAAACCCATTTTGGCCGCTTGTACCCTGGATCTTGTTCTTTCGGTCATGACCCAGCCTTCATGACCATAGGTGAGGGTAGGAACGAAAACTGACTGGTAGATTGAGAGCTTTGCCTCAATCTACCGCACCCGCTGCGCCGATTCTCCGACGAATCTCCCGCTCCATTGTCCCCTCACTCTCGAACAAGACCCCAAGGTACTTGAACTCCTTCACTTGGGGTAAGGACTCATTCCCTACCTGGAGAAGGCACTCCATCGGTTTTCTGCTGAGAACCATGGCCTCAGATTTAGAGGTGCTGATCCTCATCCCAGCCGCTTCACACTCGGCTGCGAACCGATCCAGTGAGTGCTGAAGGTCACAGGCCGATGATGCCATCAGGACCACATCATCTGCAAAGAGCAGCGATGAGATCCCCAGCCCACCGAACTGCAACCCCTCCCCACCCTGACTACGCCTCGATATCCTGTCCATAAATACTACAAACAGGATTGGTGACAAAGCACAGCCCTGGCGGAGGCCAACCCTCACCTGAAACGAATCCGACTTACTGCCGAGAACCCGGACACAGCTCTCGCTTTGGTCGTACAGAGATCGGATGGCCCTGAGAAGGGACCCCCTCTCTGTACTCCCGCAGCACCTCCCACAGTATCTCCCGGGGGACCCGGTCATACGCCTTTTCCAGATCCACAAAACACATGTAGACCGGTTGGGCATACTCCCAGGCTCCCTCCAGGATCCTTGCGAGAGTAAAGAGCTGGTCCGTTGTTCCATGACCAGGACAGAATCCGCATTGTTCCTCTTCAACCCGAGGTTCGACTATCGGCCGAACCCTCCTTTCCAGCACCTTGGCGTAGACTTTACCGGGGAGGCTGAGAAGTGTGATACCCCTGTAATTGGCACACACCCTCTGGTCCCCCTTTTTGAACAGGGGAACCACCACCCCGGTCTGCCACTCCTTAGGCACCGTCCCAGACTTATTCTTCCCCTCATCTCTTATACTTTCTTTCTTGGGCCCCCTCTTCTTCTTCCACACCAAGACGGCTATCTTCACACAACACCCGCCAGGGTGGGGGCCACTGGGTTATGTCTCATCCTCATTTATTATTATTACTCAATGTACTTTGCTCAAGGCCACTGTGCGTCAGAGTTTCCCTTATTCGGGGAACCACCGTCTCTATGACAGCACACAGCTCTGTGCAATAAGCATACACCAAAACACATTTGGTCTCTTATGGAAACCTTTTACATTCTTATTATATTTATCTGCAACTAGTAAGAACATTATTCTACAGCAGTATTAAAATTGACCAGCAAAACTGACAACGACAAATCAGGTTTGTTGTACTGTTTTGCTCAGTCATTGTAGGCTCAAAGTTTCATTTTTGCTCTGGGACCAGTGTCAAATGTCTGTGGTCAGGGAGTTTACATTATGTTGAAAATGTAAATTAATTTGTTTGAATAGTATTCAAACAAATACAGTATGTTTATATTTAGCTGTACTTGTCAAGTATCAAGGTAATGTTATTGTCGGGGTGCAGCTGGGTGATAAATTGATACAACATCAATATTGTAATATTAAACTAAACGGTTTAGATCGTCATGCAATTTTTTAATCACTTTGAATGTTGTTTTTTATCTTGCTCTCAAAAACTGCTTCAGTTTAGCAATTTTCTGAATTAGTTTGACTGTGAGTGAAATGCAACAGTGAAGGCCATTGTCTGTTTGGTCCACATTACAAATGACTGTTTGTGGTGTCAAAATGTCTCAACAAAGAAAAAAAAGAGATATCTCCAGAACATGGTCAAATTATTGATAGCTTGGTATTTGGTTAAAAAATACTAAAATAAATAGTTGGTTTTGTCAATGTCAGCACATGTTGTCTCAGGTTAGAGATGTTTAACCTGAGCTCAGGGTTACAACGTTTGTGGTGCTGCGTTAAGTCAGCAATACATTTGACTGGTTATTTAAGTATATTTTCAGCGGCTAATTGTTCATTCAGATATCTAAATTAGAATCAATATTCATATATATATATATATATATATAAATTGACCAGCAAATATATATATACACACAGTATATTAAGCATATATAGTAACAGACAAAGTCCCTCTGTTGTGGAGGAATGGTTACAGAAAAGATGCGAACTGAAACTATTGCACTTGGACCTTCATTGAATGAACAAGCTTTCTAGTCTGTCAGAGGTTATTTAAAGCACATACTTCTAATTTCAAAGATCGCATTTATGTTCACTGTGCATGGCATATTTATACTGTTTGTCTGTTACCTGTAGGTGGATTTCTCAGAAGCATAACATCACAAAACCAACCTATATTTTCACACAGAGGCCCCATACTGATCTTCCCTTGAGATAAGCCACTCTATAGATAGATAGATAGATAGATAGATAGATAGATAGATAGATAGATAGATAGTCTTTAGGAATTGACAGGCAGGTGAAAATAGGAACAACAATAACGTAAAATATGTACTTGCTAAAAGGAAGTGGAAATTGTGGTGTATCACAATTTAGAAATGTGATAGATTTTGTATGCATGCAATAGATTGCACTTCCTCTTTTGAAATGTGTGAATGACTTTAATGCCTCCTAGCGCCACAAGATGTCCCTATAATCATGGCGGTGTGTTTTGATATCTGCTTGTGGACACAATTAAACTGTCAGCTGGGAGAAAACAAGCAGAAATGCCTCTAATAAGTGAGATCCCCTGAGGTGAAACTGTTTATTGATGATTGTGCCTGTACAGGGAGGTCTTTCTCTGATATTCTGGTTTGTGTGGTGTTATTTGACATAACCGGGTACATTTTGACACAGAGAAAAGGTCATGTGAAATATGAATGATGTACACATTTTTTTATGGTGTGTGCATACAGTTGGTGCTGCAGTGCGAGCAGGTACTTGAACACTTCAATTGCATTTCTGTCAAAACGCTGCTCACTTTTCAAGAGTCAACAACCTTGTTGACAAGGTACATCTAAATCATCTGGCTGGTTTGTTGTGATGACTCACAACTTAGATGTAATTGCATCTGATACATCACATTCGTCCCTGAATGTAACGGAAAAATACTGAAGATGCTATGCTCAGTGCATGGATGAGATCAACTTACAGTAATTACATTTACAAGATTTAATACAGACTCATCTGTCCACCAGAATCATTAGTAAGTCAATTGGAGTTTCATTTAATGCTTCTAGGTAACTGAGGAAAAGGTGAATTGAATAAATCTCACCCCACAGACTATTAATCAACAGTGACAAAGCTTTATTATGCAAAGTCAGTGTAATCCATCAAGTGAAGGGAATTTCAAAATGTACATAGTGGAGTTACACATGGAGATAGCAGTTCATAACAATTGCAAAAGTGTTTCTGGCTACCTTAACAACCGCTACACCCTAGTGGATCATTTATAAGGAACCACTCAAAGCAATCTGAGTCTGCATGCCAGCAGTGCAAAATACAGCAGAATGCACATGTTATCTCGGACGAATATGCTGTCATGTCACTTGTTTGAGCGTGACAGCGATTGGATGTGAGTGTTGAGTCATTTTGTTGGAAGTGTAAACAGCCAGCATCATCCCTGACTCTATCATCAGTTGATTTTCAGGAGCAGCAGTAGCAGGTTTGGGAGGATATTTACACCCACTGGGAGTATGGGACTAACTTCTAGGCAGATCAAATACTGGAGCAGGCGTAGTCAAATAAAACTACAGAACGTCCTGCCCCAGACTCCACATGGAAGACTACCTACAGTCTAAAGTCTAGGCTGCAGTATTGCAATATTTGAATGTTTCCAGTTACAATGTAGCATGAAGTTCTGCTTGGATGCAGATTAATTAACCTGAAGGAAATTTGTATCCACTGCAAACACAGAATACAAACCATGTTGTCACATTAAGACCTTGGGACTCTTTTTGGTGGCTTTCATAGTATTTGACCAGTAATACATTTTCTTTAGGGGTTCCTCTGGGCCAGTTTTCTAAATATTTGTCCTATTAGATGTCAAGCCAGTTAGTTAATAGTTAACATTAAAGAGAGGAAATGTTTCTGATTGACAGCAAAATGCTCAAGGCCCACTGTAGATGTATTATTCACAGACAGCATACATTCTCTTGAAGGCTTCAAGAATCAAAAGATAAGGTTACACTCATTTCTACTTTTTTTGTGTTTAACCAATCCCATGAAATAAACAAAACCAGCATGTGTCAGTCTGTCTTTTAATATTCTTTGACTTTCCTACACTGTGGCACTCAGCTCCAAACCAATTACCACTGAAGATCAAGTCTTAATAAAACAAATACAGAGCCATTTAAAAGAAAAGGCTAGTTCTTGAAACAGCTGGGCACTGTAGTTTTAGCAAACATATCTCAAACAGGAGGAAGCAGTGCATCTTCTGGGGACTATTTATAGCAGCGGATTAATACACATTCAGTCTTTTAGTGAGTATTGACAGCAGCAGCAGCATGCTTGTGGGACTGGCTAAAAACAAAATACAGTGCCCATGTGTAATGTAATAAAGGAAATTGTCACCCAGTGCAACGATGTGGCTCATTGTGGTGTTTTTATCATTTTTGGACGACAAAGGAAGTCTATGGCACAGAGCAATACGCTATATCCGGCTTTACTACACAAGAAATACTTGTTAGTAGGATCAATTCATTGTTGGTTTTAGTCTTTTAATGGGATTTGTTGACAATAATAGAAGTATAGAATATCACCAGACTTGGTGCCAACTTGCTGCATCAAATGACCTGGGCCTTGGCAACCTGGTCTGACATAACTGATGTCATCAATGGCCTTTTTCACAATATTTTGTTCATCCTTTATATAAATATGTAATGCTGCAGCTATCTCACACCAAAAACTGCTTTGCATGCTGCTGACCCTAAAAGCTTCCCTGTTGTGCCTCAAGCAACATTTTCACCTCATTAGCCTGAACAGACATAAAAACTGGGACACTGGGAGGACAAAGCAGGTTTGTGTGTATATCCACCGCAGGAACACATGGGACAATGCAGTGGAGAGGGAGGCCATGTTTACTGGAGTGTTCGTACAATACAGTTCTCAAAGGCATAATGACAATGAATTATGGGGTAACTGTGAGTTAGTGTGTAGAGGTATTTCCACCCATGTTGGTCGATATGTGATTGGACGCACGTGCATGCTTTAACCAGGAGGTGAGGGCAGGGTTTGATGTTGATGAATAATGTGGGTAAGTCTGTTGCGCCCCCCCCCTCCTCCCCTTTCTCTCCTTTCCTTCCTCTCTGTCTTGGAGGCACAGAGGAAGCTTTCTAGCGCTTCTCAAGAAAGCACCCAAAGAACCTCATCAGCATTCACCATGCATCACCAGCTCACTGCATCCAATCACGTGTGCTCACCATACAGGGTGCATGCGTGTGTGTGTGTGTGTGTGTGTGTGTGTGTGTGTGTGTGTGTGTGTGTGTGATGGAGGGAGACAGGCAGGGAGAATCCCTTTGTGTTCCCTGTGAATCCCCAAGGTCAAGTATAGGCACTCGCGAACAGATAAGAGACAGGCGCCAAGTGTGAGGTGGAGATGATATTCCAGGTCAAAGTGTGGGATTAGGATCTTGTTCAGTACATTTAGGTTAATGGCAGCAAAGGCAACACCAGATGTGTGTTGGATTATTGATCTAAAGTGGTGCTTCATCTCCCTTCTCATCACCAGCAGAGAAATCCCTTTCAGGCTCAGCCTGAGCTTGTTTTAACGATAATAACTTTCCCCAGTGAATATTCTCACATAATCCGAACGGGTTAACTGCTAACAGGGGATGTGAGGTGCGAAAGCAGGAGCTACTTGGCCACAACTCGATTTCTCCATGAGATTGCAGTCATGTTTGAGTCCCAGTTCCCATGGCAACCAACAACCGCGGTGTACCTGACCTACATATGTGCTGTATGTACACAAACACGCGCTAGCCATCTGTTAGTGTCGCTTTGTGAAGCCATTCGTGTGGGGACTTTGAACGGTTGTTGAATGAGTCTGATCAGAGATGGCAAGAACAAACAGAGGAGCCAGGAGCTGCTTTCACCGTTTTTGAGAAGCTGTCAATGAGCTGTGTCAACAATGGCTGGAAGTCACATTGAGACAAGCTGTGTTTGCAATAGGCTCTGTAGTCTTACCAGGGTATTATTATGTGATATGTTGAAATATAATTTATGACAAGATGGCAATGCTTGCAATTTTTTAAAGTGCCACAAATATAATTTATATTTAAAAAAAATCATTAAAAAAAAGTAACTTAAAGAGCCATTTGGACAGTTCAGTGGTTTGATGGTAAATTGACTTTACTCTTCACTATTATATTGCAGTGGTGGAAACTAGCTAAATACATTCACTCAAGAATTGTACTTAAGTACAAATGCAAGGTACTTGTACTTGCACTTCTAAACCACTACGTGTCAGAGGCAAATATTATATTTTCTTTACTCCATTACATGTATATGACAATATATATTATATAGTAATAGTTTCTATAGTTAATCAACAAATAAATGATGATGTTCTATTATTGATTAAGGTACCTGTGGTATATTAAGCAGTTTAAAATAGCCCCATATTTACCAACTGCATAATCATACTCTAATAATGGCACTTTGAGTAGATTTGATGCTAATACTTTAAGTGACAAAATAACATCAACATGTTCCTGTTGGGGTGTACAATAACAAGGTCATATGAGACACAGCCGTCTTCTAACCGTATACAAACTGGGAACTATATTCTCAGAAAGGCGAAGCACTGCTACTTCTGCTACTTGGGCGGAGAGTTATTTTGTCACTTATTCAGAGCAGTAGGCTAATTGGAACCGGTTACCTCCAGGATCTGTGCTAGGCTTAGCTAGCGCTGGGGGCGTCAGACAGAGTTACAACACACACGGAGATGAGAAGGGTATGTATCGATCTGTCTAACTCTGGGGGTTACAGTGAATAAGCTAAAGTCCCAATAAGTCGGTGTGTTCCTTTAAGTAAAATATCTGAGTACTACTTCCACGACTGCTGTATTGTACCATATCAAACTAATAGAAGCACATACTGTACTTATGGGAAAGAAGACATTTGAGCACTATATCCTGCTTTTTTGTCAGTTACTTTTTTAAAGCATGCATCAACTTTACATTACTACACTTGGCTGTTTAACATTTTTTTTAAACAAATTCCATGTACTACATCATTCAGTCTATTCTGATGCACACAATGAAGTCTGTTGATAGATTATCAATGACTGATGGATGTGGATTTATGGCTAAATAGGACTGTGTGATATAGCTGACATGATGATTGAGAATTATTGAGGTTCCATACTTGTGACATGTAACATATGCAACATATGTGGATGAAGTGTTTTGATATAGTGGGTCATCATATATGACACCTCACATCGCATGTCATTTGTCTGTGTTATCAAATAAGATACCCATTAGATAAATAATTGTTGTTGAACACACAGAAAAACTTTAATCATTTTTGTGTACTCAGATTATTATTCAAACCTACAATAACAGATAATTTGGCCACTTGGGGGGAGTGGAAACAAGTTGTGAACACAACATTGACATACCATCACCTTGTAAGTTGATATAGTGAACATGTAAACAAACAGTTGCTTATTTAAACATCCAGCAGTTAGCAAAATTAGCAATTTATTTGGAGCCATGTTCCTGGTCACCTAACCAATATGATGAATGTAAATTCAATATTTACTCTCCCCTTTTCGATCTGTTTTTTCTCTCCACCAACTCCTGAGTGAAATATCTGGCTATTTGGCCACAAATTGCTACTCTATGTTCACCAGCTAGTTAATGGTCTCACTTTGCCAGACCCTCCTCCAAAGCGCGTTGAAGGAGGGTCTGGCTACTCCACATAGCATTCGGGGATGGGAGGAAAACGTGCTCTGGTTTAATGGCATTTCTTTAAACCAATCAGAATCGTCATGGGCAGTGCTAAACTCCGCACAGAGCCATTGCAAAATAGTCGTGCGAGAGAAAACTCAGATTGGACGGATAGTCTAGCTAGCTTAGGGTGACCAGATTTCCCGGAACTAAAACCGGGACACTTTGCGCGTGACCATAGTGCTCGTGCACGCACACGCTTTTTAACGTGAACATGTGCCAGCCCAGGTCAGACATAGATTACAAATTACAGACTAGATTAGACAGAATTTTGCCAACAGCACACATAGGCCACTACAGTTTAGAGCCCAAAAGGACGCAGAGTTGGCTCATTTCCTCCTAACTTAACAGGTAAGCTTCATTAATTTATATCACGGCTAACGCAGTAGGGATGGACATCTTGGTCATTTCAACAATTCGTGTGCTCGCATTAAATTATATAGAGTACTCGAGTTAGTTACTCGCGATATAGCCTAACCATTAAAACGAGACGGATAAGACGAGGCATTGTTTACAAATATACATTGTAACGCTGGCTGCACAGCAGACGCAGACCGCTACGATTGACTGACACACACACACACACACACACTGTTAAAATCATACGCTGGACGCTTTATTAGTCTTTCTACATTTAGAAAGACTACGGTTTAGTTAATGATCGGGCTATAATAAGACCACGTCGACAACCGGGGCAATTTCATAGTGGTTGGTGTAAACCGGGACATTTTAGCATCCCGACAGGCTTTTGTCGGAACTCGGGACTCGCAACTCAAAATCGGGACTGTCCCGGTCAAATCAGGACTGTCCCGGTCAAACCGGAACGTCTGGTCACCCTAAGCTAGCTGTCTCAATTTACCATGCAGAGATCTGAGGAGTAGTCAACAATAGTCCTCATAAATCCACTGATTTGAAAATTCCAACACAAAGAACGCGGAAGGAAACAATACAAAAATACATGCATCTCGGGGGAATTTCCTGCAGCACCAGATCAATCCTGGAAGTGGAACGCGAAGGATGTAGACTAGCTAGCAGCTAGCAGGTAGTGCTTTTTCACTAAAAACAGTTGCATGCTGCAGCTGAAGACAACACTATGAGAGCAGTGAGAGTGAACCAAAACAGTAAAGTTGCAGGCCAGAAAACAATGAGCATAAAGATGCTTTAAAGTTCTGCAGAGCTAAGGGGAGCTGCAGAGTCAGCCTATGAAAATTATCTTGTTGGTTTCATCACAAGAAGCAACCCCTTTTCACATACACGTGGTCATGTGTTGTTGATATAAAAAATATTGTCTATAGCAGCTTTAAATAAAACTGTCTATCTTTAGTTGAACGGTTCTGCACCGTTAACTTGTGAGTTGTGGAGTGAGTATGAGTCACTTCCTGTTCAGGGCTAAAAAAGGCTGATGTGACACCTCCTGCATCGATGTAGAGCTTAGCTGTACTTCAGGAATACATCTAAAATAACTTGTAGGACCTTATGCCTTCTTGCTTGCCCACTTTCTCTGCATCTTCTTTTCTTTACGAGATGTTCTCTCTCTCTCTCTCTCTCTGGGGTGCGCTGTAGATCCAATATAGCTATTACCTTACCTCTCCTCTCTGTCTTGCTCTTTTTCACTCCCCTCTTCGATTCTGCCTAGACAGGGCAGGGGAGAGTGTTCCCTTGTGGAGCATTCTGGGTAATAAATCTAATTCCTGTCTACATGACAGGCTCATGGGAAGGTTCTGGCCCACTTTTCACCTCGACAAATATATCCACAAAATGGAGGAAAGTGGGCCAAAAAAGTAGCATAGAGGTGCATCTGAATATGTAATGTTTAAAAGCAAACCAGTTCTTTTATTCCAATTGAAGCAGTGCCATCAAGTGAACTTTTTGACAGCAATGACAATAATGTTTAATACATTGTTTCTTGTTGTAAGACTAAAGACTTGTTTCTTAATTCACCAACAAACATTCTTCTCAAAAAAACATTCTTTACTGCTGCACACAATGTCAGATGTAAAACCACAGATACTGTAGAACTTTGGTTTTCAACCTGTTTTTCAGCTTAGATACCCCCTGAAGTACTCCTTCCTCAACACCACCTGCTAATTTAAACTGGATGCTATTTCACACTATAATATTTTACAAGACACAAGTATTTTTGACACAATGTTAATGTTATAATTAATGGTAATTTTAGTCAAGTTTGCATTTGTACTTCTGTCAGAGGCTAGACATTTCAACCATTTGCCCATTACTTAAGCTAAATATTTCAACCATATAACCATAACTGTAGCTACCTTTTTTAGTCATTTAACCATTACTTTGAGCTATTTCAACCATGTATCCTTAACTTCCAGCTATCTATTTCACTGTTTGTCCAACACCTTTAGCCAACATTTTCACTGTTTATCTATTTCAACCATTTATTCATTACTTTTAGCTAACTGTTAAGACTTCTCTGCTCGCTCACTAATTAGTTTCCACACAAACGCAAACAGTACTGTTCAGGTGTTATGGCTGTTTTTTTTTTTCTAGTTTAACTGGCACATCAACTGTCCATGTGCCCAGAATATGCAATGTATGACTCACTTCCTTGACAATATTCTGTTCTCTACACTCTATTGGTCTGTTTTTCACACCAATCTTCAATGTTTTCTTAGACCTCTTTCCCCTATCATTTCTATTCATCATTAAGAAAAGGGAAAGAGCGAGCCCAATGCACGTGTCCTGGGAAATAAAAAAACATGAAGATACAGAACTGAAATCAACACCTATTAACAGCTTTTGAGAATTAGGCCAGGAGAATAAAGCAGAGAAAGCAAGAAAACCAGGACTATTGGTGTAGCACTTACATGATCACGTATAACAAAACTGCCGTCTGGCTCTGTACAAGCTGTGTTGCTCTGATTGGGAGGCCAGAGCAGAGATGAAACGGCACTTTGAGACAGTAAAGTGAAATGGCCTAGGCCCAGGTTCAGTCATGTTAAAGTGGAGTATGCTACATACTACCAACTGTCCACAACAGGAGAAGCATGCATCGTTTTTCCTCAGCTGGTTGCTCAGAATAGGCTCTTCTCACATCAGTCATTTTATTGCAGGGCACACACATGAGAAATTGATCAATTTGATTTTGGTCCCATTCTATTTAGTGTGTCATAGCCATTTTATTGAGCTAGCACTTGCATCCTAGCTCATACCAGGGTCCTGGCCCACCTAAAAGGAACAGGGCCATAACTAATGTTATTAATTACACCTGTGTTTGCCTTGCAATGTCAAAATGGCTGCTGTGAAAAGGGCCTATTACCTGCAAAGCACAGCAGCAGCAGCAGCTGCAAGTAACACAGTCTGCATTGTGTTTACAGAGAGCTAACTCACCTAATCAAGGCTAGACAAGACAAACTCAAAGGAATGGGATCCAAGTGCATGATAATAGAGCAATTTCTTTGTGTGGGGAATGTGCCATTAATCATGTGAGTTCAGTCCACGAATTAAATAACATTTGCAAATACATCGGACAACGGATTTGCATAAAATTGCGATTTCTAAAACTCCTAAAAATTATACTTTACATGCATGGTGAGACATATCTTTTCCCTATATGGCTTTGGGTTATAAATGCACATCTTCACCTTTGCTATCTCTTCTTCCAGGAACTGGTTTCATATCTTGTGCAGTTCAGCTGCATGAGGTCCTGGGAATCTTTCTGCCTTAATGCGTCATAATAATTAAAAATGGAATTTATAGTCTGGAGAGCAACCATTTCTGAGGGTTCATTAATGTTTAATGGTTTTCCAGAATGGGAATAGGGGAAATTATGTAAGATAATACATCACACTTTGGAAATCACACAGCACAAACAAAATGAGGCGTCACTTTGTCAGTGAGTCCACTTTGAGAGCTTGCTCCAAATATACATATATGGGCGGCTTAAAGCTGTGTGTTAACTTTCTTTCTATACAGTGTTATATCTGTGCACTCTGGCCTTTACCTGACAGGTACTCCTTATAACAGAAGTGCATTCAAAAGTACTGAGAGTTCTGTGTCCCTTTCAAAAGTAATGCTGGGTACAAATTCTCCCATGTTTTCATTTCCTCACAGCTGCCCATAGGAGATTTCAGGTTTCTGCTGGAACAAAGTCGACAGACACAGCACCGTGCGTGCTGATACACTATGTATGAGAAGCTACCGCAATTAGCCTGGAAAGCCTTCTCTCTCTCTCTCTCCCCCCAAAGTGCCTTTTTTGCACTCTTTCATCTCTCCATTTGCAACATGAGCAAGCTATTTTTGACTTCCTCAGTCACTGGTGATGAATACCTCAGAAAAACAAAACAAGAAGACAACTTTCTCTGTTGGGAGCCCTTTGTGTTTTTACCCTGAGCTGAAGGCGAACTGGTTGACTTGGCACCTGGATTAATCACGTTGAAATGTCTCCTTTCATTTAGTAGATTTTCCTCCGTGCCTAGTCACATTGTTTTCCCCACAGTTGTTACTGTTTTCATCCAGAGACATTTTGACAGTCGAGGAGATATGCCACCTCACTTGAAAGTACAATGTGATTAATAGATATCAGAGGCTTGGAGTGCATTTCTGCATGCATAAATAGAGTTTTTTCTTTATTTCGAAAAATAGTAGTCGCAATCCACATAGGCTGCTACAGAGAGAATGTGTTTTGCGTCACCGTTTGTGATGGAAAAATCCTGTTGGACTCTTCTTGCCCCCTGTCATAATTACTTTTTAAACAATGAGAAGAAGCTTTTGTTTCGACAGCACTGTGCTCACCAACAACACATGCAATCATCTCACAGAGCTCATCCTTTAAAAACCTTTGCAAGGACATACAACTCTGGATTTACGGCATGTAGTATGTGTCCTATCTTTTCCTGTCTAGGTTAATGCAAGCATGAATCCCAGTCTTCAGTGCTGAGGATAATACTAAGTGTTTTAAGTAATTATTCATTGATTTACTGTTACCAAAGAGTACAACACTGTTAATATTCTCAGAAAAGCTGCATATGATAAAAGTATGACTCATAGCAAATATAGACTGCAAAGGTGCAATTCTGTTTCAGCATCTTCAATCAGCCACAGCCACCAAAGTATTTATTTTACATTGAAAGCTGAAGGCTAGACCGCTATTACTTCAGCAAGACTCTAGCCCCAGGGTTCAGGCTGCCAGCAGAAATGAATCGATTAAGTCTGACTCTAGTGTTCTGATGACAGGAGTACTGATTGGTCATCACCCTGGAAATATTGTTCACAGCAAGCAGCTAGCATCGCCTGCTACCGGCCGTGCTGAGAGATGATCACAGGAGATTTAGGAATGTTAAAGGGTGTTTTCCATGCACGTGTTCCCAGTCTGCAAGGTCACAGGCACATGAGCCTCACAGTTTACACGTCTGCATATTCAATCACTGCTGCCTAATGAGATGTACAAATTTAATCATGTAGAGGGTTGTTTAGTTTGCCACCAGGTCTTCATTAGAGTGCGAGAAGTACGGGTTCTCATTTCTCCAGTCAGCCACACGAGGCTTATCCATTAGTTGCACTGATATTTTAACCATATTTGTTGTTCACTTTATTCTGTGAACCCCTGTTGGGGCTGTGACGATCATTTTCTTAAAATATATATTATTTTAAAATATACACAGCAAAGTGGTTTACATTAGTTTGCTGACTTGCTGTCATGCTGTTCATGTTTTATTAAACAAACCCGTCATCTTCCAGCCTATTCTAACAAGTCTTGCTGCATGGCGGTGCTATTAATCTATTAAACATTTTGCTAAAAAGGCAAAGTTCCTCAGTGAACACAGGCTGCTTGCTGTGTGCTTGTTTGTATAAGTGCTTACATGCATGATTGGTGGTGTCCTGAGAATGGACAAATATGTACTTTTGAATGCCAGTGCCAACACTGATGTGGATATTTTCACATTGATTATATCAAAATTCTATATTTTGTGAGATTTTGCCATTTCTATGCATTGGATTTGTATTTAGCTTTCAGCCCAAATGTTATTCCAGTCAGGGCAGTGAAACTTCCAACCATCCATCCACCTATCTATCCATCCATCCATCCATCCATCCATTTATTGGATGCATTTCTCGCTTATCCGCTACAGGGTTGCCGTGGCAACAGGGCGATCACAGCTACCCAGGCGTCCTTTCCCCCAGCAACATGGTTCAGCTCCTCCTGGGAGATCCCAAATGTTCCCAGGCCACCTGGAACATGTAGTCTCCCAGCATGTTCAAGGTGTCCTCCCAGCTGTTTGCTCAACTGCTTTCAAAGGGAGACTCTCGTCCATCCTTACCAACTGCACTATCAGATTTGTACCCATGGAGGAAATTCAGAATGACGACCGATTCAAAAATGAAGAGCTATGCTTTGCAGCTCAGTTCTGTCTTCACCACCATAGTCCCATAGAATGACATCATCATCGGCAAACAAAAGAGATACCACCCTGATGTCACAGAACACGACACCTAGGCTGCACCTTGATTGCAGAGGATAATCAATGGGTCATACAGACATGAGCTCTTGTCTAGAGACGAGTTTGTAGCGTAAATGTTATACTCCATTAATGTTTTGAAAGAAACAGCTTAGAAAAAATCTCCAAACTACTTCTGTGCAAGTTTACCTTTGTCCAGCCCAGAGAAGCGTGATTTGCTTGAAAAGCTGAGTGAATCGGCTGTACACTGCTCTTTACCAGACAAGCATTTGCTAAATCGCCTCGTCCTTTGAATACTTTCTCTAAAACTAAAATGTTTTAAATCACTTCCAATAAAGTATAAATCTTCCTTTTTTGACGCTTGTCCAAGCCATAGACAGTATATAAGAATGGACCAACAGATCCCGTTGCTCTGGACGGAGACCAGTGAAGGCCATTAGAAGCACTTTTCAACGTTACTGCGCAGCCTCCAATTTAGAGAGACGACATAAATGTGCCGTGAGGAACGTGTCTGAAAGTTATAAGTCTTCTGGTAGCTGTGCCAAGAGAAATCTCAATCATTCAGAATATTGCAGAGACGGAGTGCGTAGGTATATGTAAGGAGACAACATAGGCACAGGCTAATTATTGCTAACTAAAATGCTAGTTAACATTAGTAATTACACTTAAACAGCTAATGTGAGACGAAACTGCCTGCGCGCTTCTCCTGTACTATACGGTAATTCCTCTACTATGCAACAGTAAGTCGCGTGGTTATGACACAATCGTTAGCCTATTTTTACAAAAACGTCTGAGGTACAAGGTAACGGTGGAGCCTTTTATACATTGTCGTGTTTTTTAGAAATAAACAATGGCCAAATAGAGTCTTTAAACGCTTCAGATGTAAAGTTATTCGCTGTCAAAGTGACGTCAAAATGAATGGCAGTCAATGGAATGCTAACGGGAGGTGATGGATTATTAGCATCAAAATGGCGCCATAGGAGGTTCGTGGTCCGAGGAGAAGCTTACCCCCTTGGTCCAAGCAAGTTTTCAGGTGCAGCGTCTTCTTCGCTTTATTCTGGTGTTTCAAATCGTAATGGGCTCATCACTGCCTTTTGAGGCCGAACAGGGGCAATCAACATTTCTTTCCACAGTGCCCACAAGGGGGGACAATGAGTTCATTCCACACAGATTTTTGCTTTTTCAGCTTTTTTTTCAAACAGTACTGTTTTTCTTAAGACTTCACAGACAAAATGGCTGCTTTGGCAAATGTATGTCTGGTTAACTTCCCCACCTTGGAATAATAACAGCGCACGGCCGCTTCTCTATGGGAAACATCCTCCAATGCAGTGGACGAGACACTCATATACGGGGCTTTAGTCCCAGCCCTGAGCCTAAAATTAAAGCTTTACTGAATATCTGCGTAACTACTACATAAAAAAAGTGTTTATGTGTACAACAACAGTCCCCCCTGGCTGAACCATTTACATTCTCACCACGAATCATCACTCTGCTCTATCATTCACATGTGGTCTCGCTGCTGTCCTCAGTGCTAATGAAAATGGGTCAGACAGTGACAGCAAAGAGGGACAGAGACCTGGAAACACACAGCTGGCCTCAGTTTGCTGTTCCAACATGCTAATACACAGACACACACACACACGCACACGCACACAAACATGCACACACTCCTGCGCAAAGGGAGGAGGCTGCTCAGTGCATCAGGGAAATCAATCGTCCAGAAGAATAGCACTGAGCTGTAGATGAAGATCTGATGATCCTGAGGGAAGAACGCTACGTCGGGGACTGTGTGTGTGCTGGGAGTGGGGCTTAGTGTTTAATAGGTACACGGCTCTATTTTGCAGAGAGGAAGTGTCTGTTCTTGCTTGCTCACCTTCTGGATTATCTCTTAATCATCATCCTCTTTTTTCACTTAAACTGACAAAATTAATTAAATTCATTCATTGGCTTTAAAAAAAAAAATGCAACACAAGCCACATTTGCTATACTGCCCCTAAAAGTGTGCAGTCAATATTAACATTTGGAAATGATACGTATCACAATGCCGTCATTCTATTTTTTCTCTACAGACGTATGTGTTTCCATCACATATGTCCTGATTATATTTACAGTAGCTCCTCAGAATCAGCGCCAGGATCAAGTCTGCCAAGGACAGATGGCGCTTACCCTGTAAGCCACAGCTTTTTAATAAAGAGCATGGGCCAAAGAGCACAGACTGAGGGAGAAATGAACAAGGCTGAGAAAAGCACAAGATAAAGAGAATATATTCAGTGTATGCAACCAAACAACTGTAAAACAGAAAAGAAAAAATGTTTCCGTAGAGGTAATATTGTACTGACAAATTCACCTCACTTAGACCTTTTTCATCCATGGTTAAGTGAATTTCCAATTCCCTGTTTAGATTTCCTGGCAAGTGTGGAGGCTGGATTATTTTTGGTTGTCTTTTAATAACTGCCAGTTTAGACATGATTCATTTTTAGCAATCCAGACTGGGGCATCTCTGATGATGATGCAAGAGCTTCAGTGGGCTATGACTGTGTGGGACCGTTCATTTTGGCAGGTTTGCAGAGAAAGGACACTTCATTTAAGCTAATACTGAAGCCCCTTTAAAGTGATTTTGTTATTGCCATTTCATTACAGAATAAACGAGTAGGCCTATTTCTTCCATTAGGTCTGTGCATCTAGTCAAACTGGGCTATCTTAACATTTAGAGCCTCCAGCTTTCCTTCTTTCTCCACCACTTCCATTTCTGAAAGCTCATTTTCCTCTGAAGATAAGAGAGAGATGATTAATTAGAGATAAGTCTTAGAGCAATAATAGCAGACCAGCCTTCGGTGTCGGGTTGAGCTTCCCCTCTGCCACTGCCCCAAATTGTTTTTTTGACGTCCTTCTAACGTCATCGACTTCCATGATTTCTGTATTGTTTGGCAGCCTGTTGAATCAAAGCACAATATAGGCCCATGAAGAGAATTTGGAATGAAGTTGTAGAAGGGAAATCTTTGTATAAGCTGTCACTTGAACGCAGTGTCAAAGATTATCTTTAGCCTTTGCTTTCGATTTGAATATTTGATTTGATTCTGTCATAAACAACACACTTGTCCAAATATTCACAAAACAAACAAAAAAAGAAGAAAAAAAATCCGAAGTTAATCAAATAATAAAACGTCCGCTTATCCGGGGTCCGCTTTGCCTTCTGGCTCAGCTCTCTTTTCGTCACAACGGTTTGATAAATTGAATGTAATACCGCACCCGCTGCGCCCATTCTCTGACCAATCTCCCGTTCCATTGTCCCCTCACTTGTGAACAAGACCTCAAGGTATTTGAACTCCTTCACTTGGGGTAAGGACTCATTCCCTACCTGGAGTAGGCACTCCATTGGTTTCCTGCTGAAAACAATTGCCTCAGATTTAGAGGTGTTGATCCTCATCCCAGCCACTTCACACTCGGCTGAGAACCACTCCAGTGAGTGCTGAAGGTCGCTGGCCAATGATGCCATCAGGACCACATCATCTGCAAAAAGCAACGATGAGATCCCCAGCCCACCGAACTTCAACCCCTCCCCACCTCGACTACGCCTCGATATCCTGTCCATAAATATTACAAACAGGATTGGTGACAAAGCGCTGCGGAGGCCAACCCTCACCTGAAACGCCTTTTCCAGATCCACAAAACACATGTAGACCGGTTGGGCATACTCCCAGGCTCCCTCCAGGATCCTTGCGAGAGTAAAGAGCTGGTCCGTTGTTCCACGACCAGGAAGGAATCTGCATTGTTCCTCTCCAACCCGAGGTTCGACTATCGGCCGAACCCTCCTTTCCAGCACCTTGGAGTAGACTTTACCAGGGAGGCTGAGAAGTGTGATACCCCTATAATTGGCAAACACCCTCTGGTCCCCCTTTTTGAACAGGGGAACCACCACCCCTGTCTGCCACTCCTTAGATACTGTCCCAAACTTCCATGCAATGTTGAAGAGGCGTGTCAACCAAGACAGCCCCTCCACACCCAGAGCTTTCAGCATTTCTGGACGGATCTCATCAATCCCTGGGGTTTTGCCACTGTGGAGTTGACTACCTCAGCGACTTCCACCAGGGAAATTGACGACAATCCCCCATCATCCTCCAGCTCTGCCTCTGACATAGAGGGCGTATTAGTTGGATTTAGGAGTTCCTCAAAGTGCTCCTTCCACCGCCCTATTACCTCCTCAGTTGAGGTCAACAGCGTCCCATCCTTACTGTACACAGCTTGGATGGTTCGCCGCTTCCCCCTCCTGAGGTGGCAAACGGTTTTCCAGAAGCACATTGGTGCCGACCGAAAGTCCTTCTCCATGTCTTCTCTGAACTTCTCCCTCTGCTTTTCCTCTTTTACAGCAGAGGCTGCAGCTCTTCGGGCCCTTCGGTACCCTGCAACTGCCTCTTGAGTCCTCCGGGATAACATATCCTGGAAAGACTCCTTCTTCAGTTGGACGGCTTCCCTGACCACCAGTGTCCACCACGGTGTTTGTGGGTTACCGTCCCTTGAGGCACCTAAGACCCTAAAACCACAGCTCCTCGCCACAGCTTCAGCAATGGAAACTTTGAACATCGTCCACTCAGATTCAATGCCCCCAGCCTCCACAGGGATGCACGAAAAGCTCCGCTGGAGGTGTGAGTTGAAAGTCTGTCAGACAGAGGCCTCCTCCAGACAATTCTCAATTTACCCGCACTACCCGTTTGGGCTTACCAGGTCTGTCCAGAGTCTTCCCCCACCCCCTGACCCAACTCACCACCAGATGGTGATCGGTTGACAACTCTGCCCCTCTCTTCACCCGAGTGTCCAAAACATACAGCCTCAGATCAGATGAAACAATTATAAAATCGATCGTTGACCTTTGGCCTAGGGTGCTCCTCCCAATCACGCCTCTCCATGTGTCTCCATCATTGCCCACGTGCACGTTGAAGTCCCTCAGTAGAACTATGGAGTCCTCCCCTGGAGCCCTATTCAAGATCTCCAAGAAGGCCGAATACTCCAAGCTTTTGTTTGGTGCATATGCACAAACAACAGTCAGAGTTTCCCCCCCCCCCCACAACCCGCAGGCGTAGGGAGGCGACTCTCTCGTCCACCAGGGTGAACTCCAATGTAGCGGCGCTCAGCCAGGGGCTTGTGAGTATCCCCACACCCGCCCGGCGCCTCACACCCTGGGCAACTCCGGAGAAGAAAAGAGTCCAACCCCTATCCAGGAGTAAGGTTCCAGAACCGAGACTGTGCGTAGAGGTAAGCCCACCAGATCTAACTCGTAGCGCTCCACCTCCCACACAAGTTCCGTCTCCTTCCCCCACAGAGAGGTGACATTCCATGTCCCCAGAGCCAGCCTCTGCTGCATGGGTCTGGTCCGTCGAGGCCCCTGACCTTCACTGCCACCCGTGAAAACGTGAATCATGAATAAAAATGAATAAAAACTCCAAGAGTTAATGTAACTGTATTCATTCCATGGCCCCAGTCTGTCCTAAACCTTGATGACAACAGAGACAGAACTTTATTATTATTTTGTTTGTTTGTCAGGGACAATGCAGCGCACATCATTACATACATAATTATCATAGTCAAAGCCATAAAGAACTACATAGTGTGAGTTACACAATCATGCAGCAAATACATTGTATACTAATATATTACATCAACATTTCACAGAGTCGTGACCACATTACACAGAACAGCACATCACGTAACAACACAAACCCCAAGCACCCGGACGCTCACACACACTCAAATATATGGAACTCCCTACCCATACACATTCATGACTGTACTCACCATGACACATTCAAATCACTTATCAAAACCTACTTCTTTAGATTAGCCTTCACCCTATAACAATATCACATTTCATCTACTGTTAATTGCTGGTTTTATTGTTTCACTTGCTTTTAATATGCTTGTTTTTTATGTGTCAGTTTAATTGCTTTTAATGGGCTCAATATACTGATTTTATTGTAAAGTGTCTTTGAGTACCTTGAAAAGCGCTATATACATTAAATGTATTATTATAAAAATGACTTTTTAGTAGTGATGTCCTATATGTCGATCCTCAGATCAGGATTGGGGCTGATCCAGGATATATACATATATAACTGTTTTTCATGTAGTTGACAGTATAAAGGCAAACAGGAAACATGGAGATGTTGCTGTCATATGTCATGCATCCTTACTGCTAGATTACCAGGACGCATGTCCAATTGGGAAATTTAAGTATCGGCTATATAAAGCCTGATCCATTTCCTATCCTTTGTTTGCTTTGAGTACACCAGCTGTCAAAAACTTCCCACCATGCCCTGCAAAAAAAATTGAACCACATAGTGCTATATGAGAAATATCAGATATACTATATTATATCTTGAGAGTGCATACAAATTTAAGGCAACATGTTCAAGCAGAGTCATCCTTCTAACACTCATCTCTGCACCCCATTTTTCTTCAATCTCCTCTCCCACTTTTTTGTCTCTCCTTTACATTTCCTTCTCGCCCACTTTCTTACTGCCATCCATCCTTCCTCTTTATAACTTCCTCTCTCTCTATTCCCCCGATGATCTCATCCATCCCCATTTCTTCTCTTCACACTTCACATACTCGCCTTTATGGATGAGGGTGCATAACAAAAAACACTCTTCCCCCCCAGGATCATTATGTAGGGCTGACGTAGTTGCATGGGAAGAATGACGCAGATGTATTCATTGGAGTAGGTGGTATATTCCGCAGGAGAGGAACAGACATGGGGGGGGGGAGTGGCAAAAGTAAAACAGGGGACCAAGCAAGAAGGCAGAAAGAAGAGTGAGAAATGGAAGCAGACAAGGAAACAGGAGTGGAAAGAGAGGTGACTTAGGGAGACAGATGAAGAGGGGGAATGTGAGAGGGGACAGATTGATGAATGAATGTTTGTGTGAAGCAAATGCCAATTTACTACACCAAGCCAGTGTTTCAAATTGAAGTGATGTTTAGAAAGAGGCTGGAGGGAGGGGGATCCACTCGGATTCAAAGCTCTTCTTTGTTTTCATCTTCACATCCCTCCTGAGTGGAGTTTAAAAATCACCAAAATAAACTCAAATTATTTTACCATTACCAAGAGTGATGTTTTACACAATGCCAAAACACTGTGCATTGCACTGAATCGACATAACAGCTACAAGTGGATGCATCAGCAGAGTTACACTTGACTACAGCTGGATTACAGGCGCTGAATAGCTATCTCCTGCATGCTGCAAGCTCTTGACGTCTGCAGAGATTTGATAAGATTGATCTCACAAGCCCTTTGTAGAAATGTGGAACTACAGCTTGTGCAGTTGTAGTTCCAATGAGACAACCTGTAGGACGACCGAAGTGGCGGGACGCGCGAGCTGTAGTTCCAATGAGACAACCTGTAGGGGGACCGAAGAGGGAAAAGTTACAAAGTATGCCTTTACGTTGATATCCCTCAGGTCTCTACCAACTTCTGAGGAAAATATCTGTCTCTTTAGCCGCTAAATGCTCCACTATGTTCACCAGTTAGTCTCTAACTGTGTCTGTCTGCTGTAAGGAGCTAAGCAGGTAGTGTACAATGGATTTTCTTAACAACGCTATGAGAGCTATGAGAGTAAATCAAACCAGTAAGGTTGTGACAGCTAAACAGTAAGCTGAAACTCGCTATGAAGCTTTCTAAAACCGAGGGGAACTACTACTAAAAATAAAACATCTTTAAACACACTAGCGTTGACGGAGAACGTGCCTGTGCACATAATAGGTTATATATCCAGGACTGCTGGAAAAATGTTACAGAACATGTGTGTGTGTGTGTGTGTGTGTGTGTGTGTGTGTGTGTGTGTGTGGGTGTGTGTGTGTGTGTGTGTGTGTGTGTGTGTGTGTGTGTGTGTGTGTGAGAGAGCACATGCCCTGAACTGTGGTTTTCACCATGTAATATTTACTTCAACTAATACGGATAATGTGTTATTGGCTCAGTTAGCCTGTCAGCAGGATACCTGAGGAAGATGGATCTCCATGAAACATGTTAAATAGATTTACTTTAATCTAAACAACAAGTGATTAGATAGGGATCCACTTCTGAGATTTAATTAACTGAAGAAGGGACTCATGTGGTCCTGTATGTTTTCACTTACATGTGAAGTGGCAGGCATGTTGACTGGAAGCCATCCAGTTCTACACAACTAACCTGAGAGCCAATCAGTGGGTCTTTACTCTTGGAGGTTAATGCATTTATGAACCACTGTCAACTTGAACTCATTTCATTAAGATCTCATCTATGTAAGCACCATGATATATTATGTGTGATGCTAGAATAGCTGAAGAAAACTGACATAGCTATTAACCATTCCATTTGTTTTTTGAAGTTGTTTTTATAGAAATAATGTACACTGTACAAGATGCAGGATTTTAGAAATCATGAGGCAATTTGTAATTACGTTTAATTACGTAATTTGTAAAAACTGTTGCTGTTTCAAACACGTGGTTAACGTTGTAAATGGAAACAGAACTACTTGATTAGGTTTAGAAAAAGATCACGTTTTGGGTTAAAATAAGTACATTTGTTACCTAATTTAAGTTATGTACATAACAAAAGTATATAATGTTTGTTTCGTAAAAGATTCACATACTTTTAGTTTCTCACGGGACACAAACCGTGGTCTCCTGGGGGAAAGTTCTGTGTTTGTTGGACCCACCTCGTCCACTTCAAGTATCTGTGATACGTCAAAGACAAACGTAATCCGGGACAAAATAATTTCCCCTTGAAACGTAATTAAAAATGCACTTTTGTTTGGGAATGTAATTGCTAGGAGACAATGTTGCATATGGTCATGAGTCCCCCCTGATGCATCCCTTACCACCCGCAATATGTAATCATTTACCGGTAGTTAACTGTAGTACGGTAGTTTATATATTCCCCATATTAAGATATATACGCGGCCTTCTCTACACTACAAGGAAAATACTGAAAAATACATTAAAAGTATTTTAAATATATTATACTAAAAGTAAATTTAAGCATCCTGTATGCTGGAATTGTTTGCCTATAAAATAAAAATCTGTAAAATTTGTCATTTTAATTATACAATGTAAACTCCCTCCATGTTGGTAAAGCCCCCAAATTTTCAGAAAAACAAAACAAAGGACCTCAGTGTCCTTAAAGGTAGCTACGGCCCTGTGTACAAAAATATCAGATCAGAGTATGTGAGAGAAGATTTTTTGTTTGTACTTTACCTACCAGGTACATCTCTCTTTACCTGCTTCTTTGACCTGTTATTTTCACACCATTACTACATACACTACAGTATATAACGTCCTCCTTGTACAGATACAGATTAAATAAGATTTATAGTATGAAATCATAACAAGAGTTCTCTTAAGACACTTTACAGATAGAGTAGGTCTAGACCACATTCTACAGTATAATTTACAAAGACCCAACAATTCCAGTAATTCCCCCAAGAGCAAGCATTTAGTGTGACAGTGGCGAGGAAAAACTTCCTTTTAGGGAGAAACCTCAGACAGACCCAAGCTCTTGGTAGGCGGTGTCTGATGGTGCTGGTTGGGGGTGTGATGAACAGTGGCTATGCTGTCTTCGCTACAGTGTAGCAACTGTAGCTATTCAACTAGCTAAACTCTTTCTGAAAATGACGAGTTGAGTCGTAGTAAGCTTCTCAAGCTGTTTACTGTGGCTCTTTACATCATGTCACAGACAGAAGAGTGAAAACTGTAACAAAACACAAGATACAAAATTGTTTAATCCTATGTAAATATATGTAAATAAAACATTTTTTAATTACAGTCATCAAATGCCTTTTACTGTAAATATGCATCTTAACCCTGGAAATCCTTAGGCATGAAACCATTTCAAAATAAAAGCTTGTACAAAATAAAAGCCTATACAATATAATGCCTAAAAGGCGACACAGTGGCAATAATAGTCACAATAAAGATAATGGAACTATCACTAGAAATAGTTGTAGTAGTTCATGGCGTAGCAGAGCACTGCAGGGCGTTACAGGCAATGGTTTAGTCTACGTGATACACAGGTGTACGCAGTATATATATATATATATATATATATAAGCTCCAGGATCTCCATATACCCACTTAAAAATGCCCAATGACACGCAACAACATACTTTCCATTATATTTTTGATATATTTTGAATTGTCATTTGTGTTTTTCTTCTTCGCATAGACTAAATAAAGGTATTTCCACCGTAAATTGGTGAATAAAAGTTATCTGAATGCAGGAAATGAAGTCTTGCTCAAAATACCCTGGGGGAGGACAGCCAGACTAAGATATGCCCCCCTCCCCCAAAGGCAGATTCTGGCCCATATATATAGGCCAATATATTTATATACAGTACAGTATACCCACTACAATACATTAGACTACACCACTGGTTACAGGGTGTAGCAGGGCACTGCAGGGCATAGCAGGACGTAGCAGGGCGTAGCAGGACCTAGCAGGGCATAGCAGCGCGTGGAGCAGGACCATGGCAACAGCTGCATACCATGATGTAGGTGCTACCCTAATCCAAGGAAAACTGCTGGGTGAAAAAATATACAGACTCCGGGGAATAAGCTCCCCAGAGCTAAGTTAGTGACAAGCATTTCTGGGACATATCCACACTTCATTTCTTAAGCAGGCTATAAAGTGTTAACAGCCTGAAATACTTATACATGTGTGTAAACAAAACCATTGTGTGTGTGCAGAGCTGATGTTTCCTCTTGGTGATGTGAACACAAACTTATTTAAAAGATTTAGCTTATGATGATGAGGATGATTGCAGCATGGTACAAAGCGCAGCAGTGCTTCGCTCCCTCCTCAACGGGAGTGCAGCAGACTCATCAGGACGACATAAAAAGACACATTATCATATTTCTGAAGTGTCCCAACTGTCATGGGTTAATAAGTCATGTACAATAGCATTTCATGCCACAAGTTACTCAAGTTACTATATACCGCACTGTATATCACGGCATTTTAGAGTGACAGCTGGGAATAAAGCCGTCATGCATACATAGGAATGAGATGAGAAAAGATTAATGAAGAAGGGGATGTAGAGCAGTGGTTCCCAACCTTTCTTCCTTGGCTCCCCCCCCTACTTATGTCTATGAAAAGCTGAGCCCCCCCCCCCCCTCCAAAACCGAAGTTGAGGTAACTCTCGAGATAGAGCCTTACTTTCTTTTTTGATACAGAGGAGTTATCAGCACTTTTACGTTTCTCCGCCATGTTTCATTCATAAAATAGTGATGCTGTGGCGGCAGGAAAAACGAGGATGATAGCAGCTAGCAGCTGACCTGATGACAGCAAGGGTCAGACGTTAAGAGGTCCCGGAGGTTTGGCCTACTAAGTAGCCTGCCTACAATTTTAAGCGAGAACAAAAATATAAAGTTTTTATACAGACTTTTGTATACATTATATATTCTAGTGTATTATCATAATTTGTTTAACATGTGCAAATATTTTTTTTTTTACCTCAACCTCAAACCAGATAAAGACTCTTTGCCGCCCCCCTGAGGGGTCCCCGGACCCCAGGTTGGGAACCACTGATGTAGAGGATGCTAATGTGTTCTTGCTGCTTTGGAATACTTCCTGTAATCTTTTTGTTTCTATGGAGTCCTATAGAGCCTATATTTACATGAGAAGAAAAGAAACATACAAATGAACATAAGCAGGAAACCGAAGTTCACCTTCACAAGGTGAAAGAGAACAGACCTGTTTTTATTTATTTACAGGTACGGTTAATATAAATGCATGTGTAAAACAAATCCTGTGCATTACAATGACTAATGCAACATGCTGAAAGTGTGTTTTTGTGCAGACTCTTAGGTAACCACAGCTAGTTAGCACACTTTTTTTCTTTTTTCTTCGACACTAGAAAAGAAAACTTTTACAAAGAAAACCTTGGAAACCATTATATAAGTTTGTTTTGTCTGTGATTATGATGACAGTTATGTCACCCAAGCACTTTAATCACAGTAGAACATGCTCTCTGGATTACAACCACCACAATGAAATGAATGGATTTGTGCAAAACAAAAAGGAATATGCTCACTGCAGATGTCTAATTCCATGTATCACACTAATTTATCCAATACAGTGATGCCCACAGTTGCACAGAGGGTTTGTTGAGGAGAGCTGAGAGGAAGCTTCTAGGCTACCTTTTGTTTGCTGCTAGGCAACCTCAACTTTAAAGCTGTTGATTGGCGGTAGTGTGTGTGTGTGTGTGTGTGTGTGTGTGTGTGTGTGTGTGTGTGTGTGTGTGTGTGTGTGTGTGTGTGTGTGTGTGTGTGTGCGTGTGTGTGGTCATCAGCATGTTTATCCATTTTACTCCAAAGCTACACTTCCTGTCTTGTAGTTCCATAATGGCAAACATTAACATTAAATGTTTTCATATGAGGAACACCATAAATGTTTACAGTCAAGGTGGCTTTTAACTTCCAAATTGCTCCCCTGATCAATCTGTTTTGATTTGGGCCAACCTTGCCAAGACTCAGCCAGACCATTCAGACACGCCAAAGTACTTTAAGAACGATTACATTTTAAACGCTTTTCCCGTTGCCTCCCACTGTATACGTAATGTGACAAGAGTGTGTTGCTTAAACCAGAACCCAAGAATATATTGTAATTATATCTTGGCAACCTGATCTCGATATAGAGGACATAATGGGTCATTTGATACTTAATCAGGTGTGCTAATGCTTTTGTATATTTTTTGTGTTGACTGAGTTTTTTTCTTAGGTTCAGTTTGCACTTGCGATGAGCTCTGATTACAGCTCGGGTCTGATTGCTGTAGGTGGAGCTGGTATCTTTTTCCCAGACTCATTTCTGATGTAACTGGTAGATGTATTTCAGCCCAGTGAAACTTACATAATCAATAAATGATAAGGCCATAATAAAAATGTATAATTTGAGTACAATGTCACATTTCAAAAGCACATTTCACTTGTGCTTTCTCACCTCAAAGCCATCACCGACCCCCTCCTGGACCCCCTGCAGTTTGCCTACAGAGCCAATAGGTCTGTAGACGATGCAGTCAACCTGGCCCTACACTACATCCTCCGGAACCTGGACTCCGCAGGAACCTACGTCAGGATCCTGTTTGTGGACTTCAGCTCTGCCTTTAACACCATCATCCCCGCTCTGCTTCAGGAGAAACTCTCCCAGCCTGGTGTGCCTTACTCCACCTGCAGGTGGATCACTGACTTCCTGTCTGACAGGAAGCAGCATGTGAAGCTGGGGAAAGACTTCTCCGACTCACAGACCATCAGCACCGGATCCCCTCAGGGCTGCGTTCTTTCTCCTCTGCTCTTCTCCCTGTACACCAACAGCGGCACCTCCAGTCACCAGTCTGTCAAGCTTCTGAAGTTTGCGGACGACACCTCCCTCATCGGACTCATCTCTGATGGAGACAAGTCCGCCTACAGGTCGGAGGCTGACCACCTGATGACCTGGTGCAATCAAAACAACCTAGAGCTCAACGCTCTAAAGACAGTGGAGATGGTTGTGGACTTCAGGAGTAACTCAGCCCCACCTGCCCCCATCACCCTCTGTGGCTCCACAATTAACATTGTGGAGTCTTTCCGCTTCCTGGGAACTATCATCTCCCAGGACCTCAAGTGGGAGCTGAACATCCGCTCCCTCGTCAAGAAAGCACAACAGAGGATGTACTTCCTGCGGCAGCTGAAGAAATTCAACCTGCCAAAGACAATGATGGTGCACTTCTACACAGCCATCATTGAGTCCATCCTCACATCCTCCATCACCATCTGGTACGCTGCTGCCACAGCCAAGGACAAGGGCAGACTGCAGCGTGTCATTCGGTCAGCTGAGAAGGTGATTGGCTGCAATCTGCCGCCGCTCCAGGACCTTTACGCCACCAGGACTCTGAAGCGTGCTGGAAAGATTGTGGCTGACCCCTCCCACCCCGGTCACAAACTCTTTGAGACACTCCCCTCTGGCAGGAGGCTGAGGTCCATCAGGACCAAAACCTCACGTCACAAGAACAGTTTTTTCCCCTCTGCCACTAGCCTTATCAACAAGGCACGGAAACCACCCTGACTCTCTCCACACACCCCCTCTGGCTCTACATGCCACTGTACTTAATCTGCTCTTTTTATCTTAACTATTACTCTCTTATTTTTAATACATTCTGTGTGTGTATATATATATATATATATATATATATATACTTATATTGTTTGTTCTGTTTAACCTGCTTGTTTAACTTATTTTAGAGAATGTGTGACGTGCACCTACAACACCAAAACAAATTCCTTGTATGTGTAAAAAACGTACTTGGCAATAAAGCTTTTCTGATTCTGATTCTGATTCTGATTCTGATTCACAAGTTGTCGTTTAAGAACTTTTGTGAAATTACATAAATGAGATGGATGCATCAATTCACACATAATTCACATATTTATTTAAAAATAGACAATGGTTTGATCCCAGCTGGACCTTAATCAGGCCAGAATGCCAGTGGTTATTACGCCCACCTATATACTGTATACTGTATACATCGGTATATATCAACACAACAGGTAGTAACATGTAGAATATTAAGGTTGAATACTGTTATCCTGAGGATTGTCACTACAGATGAGGTTAAAACCCATTAACAGGAGTGGATTCATTCATCTTCAGCTAAATGTAAATTATGAAAATGAATACTCATTCTGTAGATAAATGGCCCCAGTGACTGATGTATAATTATATTACATTATTAGATTGTTAATACTGACGCATCAACGCCTAAGTAGCATTTGACTGTTGTTCCAGTGGTTCCTAACCTACAGTACATGTAGGGGTCGGGCCCCTGCCCGAAGCTCACAAGACAAATCTGGAAGGTCAAAAGATGATTAATGGGAGAAAAGAAATTCGGCTGATGTGGATTCTTGGTGTCTGAGTTTAAATGGTTAAAATGCCTTCCCTTTAAAGAAGAGGACGACTATTAATATCTCCTCCTCTTCTAATGTTCTCCTGTTCTCCTCCTCTTCTAACATTCGTGGTGCCAAATATCCTTCATTAATGACTTTTGTTTTCACTTGAACAATAAATCTGTATTTCGTTGTCCTGTGAAAACCATGTATCTCCAAAATGCTGTTTTCAGCTTTGTGATCATGTATTTTTAAGATATGTTTTTTTAATGGTGTATTTAGCTTCAAAAATAGGAGAATTTTCTCAACCCATAAGGGAATACTTCACTTCATCTAAGGAAAGAAAAATCTAAATGAACAAAGAACACAGACATTTGTAGTTTTCTATAAACAGCAGCAATTCATGCTTATTCGTTTTCTGTTCTGTAGCCAAGATTTAAGATGTAAGACTTAAATGTAAGGCCTTAATGAAGAGCATTGGTATTACAAAAACAAATGAGCCAAGATTTAAGATTTAAGATGTAAGACTTAAATGTAAGGCCTTAATGAAGAGCATTGGTATTACAAAAACAAATGACAAACCCTTTAGAAGTGTTCTTATTGTAAAGGTTACAATAAATAGCTATTCAGGCCTCTAAACATTTAGATGAGTTCATTTATAAAGATTTACCCACATTTAATTTTTTATTTTTTTTTAAACAATCCATTGCTCCTGTATTCTTTCAGAACCTGTCAGTGTAAAGGCTCTGACACACCAACCCGATTATCGGCCATCAGACAGTCTGGCGAGGTCAGTGACTCGAGTTGTGCCGTCATCAGTCGGAGGAGCCATCAGCCTTCATTTGGGCCGATTTGACATGTTGAATCGGAAGGCGGGCAGTCGGACTCAATGGCCAATCTGATTGAAGGAGTGCTAACCCTATCTTCGTAAAATATGAGATCGTATTCCGAACGAAGCCGCCATTATGCCCGGTTGTAAAATCCGGGAGCAGCCAGACCCACGTGACCATAGACAGTAAAATAAATGGACAAAGTGACGCCGTTGTCTATTAGAAGCACTTCCGGTAATGACTGAGCGTTACTGCGCAGCCTCCAAATGAGCTTGACGACGTAGATGTGATGTGAGCAACCTGTCTGAAAGTTGTAAGTCTTCTGACTTCTGAGTCTAAAACAGACTAAAGTTGAGTTGACTGTCTCACTGTCTGTCTGTAACGGTAGGCTTGGGGGTAGATGCTAAAGCAGCGAAGCAAGTGCATTCTGGGATTTGGTGTCTTTCATCCACATGAGCCAAAAACACATTTTCTGGCTTTTCTCGGCCTAGAAGCCACCAATTTCTAAAAAGATTTCACATTTCTACTACATAAGTGACCCAATTTAAAGATATATTAATCTTTCCAACGGTGAAATATCCCTTTAAGAGAAGAAATTAACTGGACGCGCTCTGTGATATGTGTTATTTCACTCCTGATAACCGAATGAAATTATTAATGTCATTCTGAATCAAGCACAAAGACTGAGCACAGACTTGATGACAATCAAAAAGAGGAAGAGAAATTGCCTTCCACATAGGTCTGAATGTCACAGATATGACAGGGGAAAGGAGTATTTTTCTAGCTGACATAATCAATTAGTCTATTGGTGTCTAGCAGTGACTTTCTCTGTTTATCCCAAAAACTTCACGTTTTGACAAATGCAGCCTTTAAAGTTGCTCTGAAATCAGTTGACCTTCTTCTATTCCGTGACCTCATCAGCCAAGCAATATCTGTACAGGAGCAGACCCTCGGCTTGCTTTAGTCATGCGTTCAAAATGAAGAGTCAGCAGAGCTGTCTTAATTACATTATGTACAATGAGATAATTAATGAGATAGTCTATGCCGCCCTGTATTTTTAGTGTTAATGCAGTTAATGAGATATAGAGCTATTGTGTCTTTCTTCTTTTGCTTTGAGAAGAGTGAAGTCATTTTTCTTCTTCGTTAACACAAAATACTCAGGTTGTCAGCCCCACAGACAAATAAAATACCCTTCAAGCTGCTGCTTCTCCAAAGCATCTCATCTTTTTTCATAATGTGTTATGTTTTTTAAAAGGATTGAATGGCTGTCTCAGTAGGATTCCTGTTTGCTTCATAAAAGTCCTTTCTCCCCTCTGTCGTTTTAATGACAAACAACAAGCATCCAGTCATATCCTGTTACCCACCACGGTGAGGAATTGAGATTACCCTGGCAACATAGGCGGGTGTGTTTATGCCAAATGCAAAGCAACCACTTCAGACTGCATGGGACTTGCTTTAATCACCTCTTGGAAACCAGCAGCGTCTGTTGTCTGGCCCAATCAAACTTTGTATTTCGCAAAAACAACACTGAGATCACAGGTTGTGACAAGACATCCAGAGCAGCGTGAAGCTGTCGGTAGTGAGTGTGATTCACTTCTTCAGTTCATTCACAGGGGTGTACAGTATGACTCACTCAGGCCTCGACCTGCAGCACATAAACATATTACTTTTTCAGTTCTTTTCTATTTATTTTCAGCATCTGAATCTGCATCCACTCTATACAGTATTGCAGTGGTGGAGTTCAAATCTGTTATTTAATTATTTTAATAGTTAGAGCTTAGTTAGTTGCATTGGCTTCATATGCAGTTGTGTTGATTTTTAGCATGTTCAGCTGACCTGCTGTGCACTGACCAAATTGTAATTATTAATAGGAAGTGTATCAATTAAAGACAGAAATAACGGACCCATAAAATAAAATTGTAAACCAGTATTTGACAGTTACTGCATTAATTATCTTAATTGATCAAGATTTGACATACTCTCCAGTAAACTTACAAATAAATGAATAGGGATTTATTTGAAAAGAATTAGGAATTTACAGACCTATAAAATAAATAAAATAGTTACTTCTGTAGAAATACTCCAGTAAAGTACAAGCACCTCAACATTATAGTACAGTACAGTACGTGAGTAAACGTACTCTCCTTCAATAAGTATGTCACACAGTTGCTGAAATAGATTCATTCTTTTACTGGCAGCGACTGCATGCAGTGCTGGGTGGATTCTCTGTTGCAGACAGGAGAGTCTATGGAGTGTATTCCCACTGAGTGTCTCTGGTGCACACTGGTCCATGGTGGTGGTGCTGTGGGTCTTGAGGTGAGTAAGTCTATGCGACGTCAATGCCGAGGCTCCTTCATTAGCTGTCAGTGCAGCAGGGCAGCAAGCTTCATCAACTAGTCGCTAATGTTCGAAAGCTGCAGGGACAGGATATATACTGCAGTAGCAGTCAGTTATTTGATACTAGGCGAGCCAGTCTGATGAAAAAATTTCGCACAAAGAAGGCCAACTTCCTTTTTCCTACCAGATCACTGCAGCAGCTTCATTCTGTGATTCAGGGTCGCTTCAGGCAGCACAAACACTGAGATCCAAAAGATGTCTGCAGCTCATGTGTTAGCCTCGATTCAACCGGAATTATAACGAAAATGCTTTGGAAATCAAGTCAGGTTTCCTTCTCTAGGTGAAAAATGTTCATTCTGAATTTCATAGAGCCCATGAATAATAATAGTCAAAGGCGCCAAATATGTGGCATCTCAGGCTTTAGACACCAATAATTGTGAGCATATTTGGGGAAATCATATTGTATTAACAAATTTCAGAGCATTCTGGCTTGCATACTGCAAAATCTGACCGATGCAGTAGGACATCCAGGTATTTTTGGCATACTGCCTTTGACATACTATGTATTAGAACATACTAAATCTTTTCTGGCACACAAAATAGTATGGTAGTATGACTATTAGAACGCAGGAAATGTTTTCAGTGACTTTTAACTATAGCATGCACTGAGTGGACCTCACCAAGGGGAGACGATCCTGGCCAACAGGCTATTTTCTCAATAATATAAAATCCATATCCCTGCAGTAATACCAGCAATGCAGCAATACCCACACTAATTGAGAGACTGACTGGAGGGGAGTCGCTGAACAGGGCTGCAAATGAAAGCATTGATGGAAAGTGTTTCCATCCAGTTTGTTGTTAAATGTCACGGCTATTGAGGTGGGCAGCTCAAGTATTGGCTTCCAGAAAATAAATCTTGCTCGGGTCTGTTTATAATATGGGGAAATGATTAATCTGTGCTTGTTTTAGCCAAATAAGACCCCCCCACCATTTGTAGCTGGAGATGGCAGTTTGCTTTCCTGCTATCAGGGAATTGTGGTGGACATGAATCATCTCTGCCGAGGCCGCGAGCTGTAATTCTTCTGTCACAGCTGCACCTCTTGTTTCCCCACTTGTTACCGAAACTCATTAGTAGATAATTGAAAGTAACGACACTGATTATGAGAAGCGCTTGAGCAGCATCCCAGGGGTCTTTGCAATTTACAAGCTGGCAATGACATGCGGATGGTGCCATTGTCTACCACAATCCAAAAGGGAGTTGTGTTGTTTACAGGCAAGAAAAAAAAAATAGTTTTTAGTTATGATGTGAGATGAGCTTTGGAGTTTGCCTCGTTCCTTGTTGAAAAAAACTATTCGAGTTAAGGAGATGAAATAAAAAAATGTACCATCATTGTTAAAGGAAAAACCATCCCTAAGACGTTCAATAACATTGTGAAAAATTACATATTTTTGATATGTCAACATTACATGCTTACTATAATGTTTAAAGGAATACATTGACATTTTGAAAAATACACTTATTCGCTTTCTTGCTGAGAGTTAGATAAGAAGATTGACATAGGCTATAACTCTCATATTTGTACGGTAAATACATTATTAAACTACAGCCAGCAGTCAGTTAGCTTCGCAAAAAGACTGGAAATGGAAAATTTCCCTTGTTTTTAGTCTTTACGCTAAGCTAGGCTAAGCTAACAGGCTGCTAACTGTAGCCTAATATTTACTGACAGATAATATTAATAAACAACTAATATTTAAAAGAATGAGTGGTATCAATCTTCTCATCTAATGGCCTTTATAGACTGGGCGCATTTTTTTTCGTGTGATTAATTCACACATCAATATATTTTTTCTAACTGTTGTTTTTGGCATGAGTAGGCTACTTTCACACAGAACGCGAATATAGGGTTAGCCACGTAATTCTTTTTCTGAATGAGGTTGATTTTTCGGAGTTTTCACACTGCGAATAAAGGCATCAACCAATCACGTTGTGCTTATACTTATGAGCATTAGCTTTATCACTCCTTTCTATGCGCATACAAGATCCCCTCCTTTCAACATGCAGGGATAATTTCTGCCCTAAGTTGTGAAATAATGAAACATGAATGAAAATATGAGGCTTCCTGGGGTCATGATTCATTTGGAGCCACAACAGTCTCAAACCAGATTCTTCCTGATTGACAGAATTGAAATGTGACTTCTGAATTCAAGCAGTAAAACATAGTTCATGGCCATCTGAGCATATCACATCAAAATCATGTTTACATCTTACAATGTTTTGTCCCTTGGCTCACATAAACACCTGCTATTCAGAAACGTGTTTGATGTTTTAATGTTGGGTTGTGTTTAAATTACGATCCCTTTAATTACACTGCAGTATGCTTTCATAGTGCATCTAAAATGCATCTAATAATGCTGTTATATGTATTCATAGAATCTGCGGATCTGCTTAAAAGATTGTGATGGATTATGATATGATAAAATTGACTTTTTTGGCCTGTGGGTGGCACGAGAGGAAAGTTCATAGATGATGATAGAAGATGCAAGGCTTTAGCTTTGGGCTATTTTATGGCAGTCTTAGATGGGGACAGATCAGGAGGTCATCAAAAACACTATGATTCATACTCTATGGAACATTAATGTCCACAGCAACTTTGATTGAAATCTGGGATTAAATTCATTATGTATCATACACCCGGGATTCATGTGGCAATCTTCAGTACAACATTAAATTAAACATGTCTGAAGGGTGATTTGTGGTTGCATTTTGGAGGACTAATAATAATAATAATTTATACTTTATTAATCCCTCAAGGGAAATTACAATGTTTTCACTCTGTTGTTATTTCACACAACACACAGGCCTGAAACACACACACATGCTCAGTACCTATACATGCACTAATGGAGAGATGTCAGAGTGAGGGGGCTGCAGCTGTCGATGTACAGGCTGCCTCGTGCCTTGCTCAACGGCACCTTGGCAGTGCCTAGGAGGTGAACTGGCACCTCTCCAGCTACCAGTCCCTATTGGGTCTTGAACCTACCACCCTCCGGTTCCTAACCCAACTCCCCACCCCATTACTGTCCATAATATGCATACAGCACTGTATACTGTGGCCTGTTCAGTACAGATTGTACTTGATGCTTGCCTTTGAAGAGGAAGCACAAACAGGTATCCTCCAGCTTAATGAGCCATCCGTGCTGTAGACAAAACACCTACTCAACATAAAGAACAAAATGTTTCAGTATTAAAAACAAAAAATAAGAAAATTACACAATCAAATACTCAGTAAGTGCTCATATCTCCACAGCAAGTAAAGTGCTGGTTTCTAAAACAAGAATTTCCGACTATGATCGTCTCAGTTGCTATAGCAATAGTGGCAGATGACCACACACACTGTCTGAGAGTTTATGTCTGGCACTGACAACATTTAGTGGCATACAACATACGTGCAGTACACACAAATAGGTTTCTGATGTGTAATACAGGTTTGCAGCAACCTAAAAACCGAGCAAAGTCAGAATAAACAAGGTTATTTTTGAATGACTCCACTGTTCTGAACATTTGGTGTACACACTTTGTCCTTGTGTGACTCCTTCTCTAACACACAAACACATTTGTCCCATATCCCTTCCTGCTCCGCCATCCCTGCTATGCCTTTTCCTTTCTCTTTCTCAGCTCTCCAGCTGTGACCAGACACTATTTCGCATGATGCCTGAGTCTAGAGCTGAAGGAGTGGGGAACATTCCTCCACAATCAACTCTGGATGAGATCACTATCCAGAGTGGATATAACACATGCCTTTGGTGTGGGAGATCTGGGTTCTATTCCCGCTGCGATACATCAACCAATGTGTCCCTGAGCAAGACACTTAACCCCCTACTTGCTCCAGAGGCATGCAACCGCTGATATATAGCAATTGTAAGTCGCTTTGGATAAAAGCGTCAGGTAAATTACATGCAATGTAATGTAATGCTATTCGAGTTCCCCGACTTTCTGGCTGCATTTCCAGCATCATGCCTGCAGCTGTTTTGAAAAGTACATCAGGGACAGAAGAAAAGTTCATGGTGCATCCAACGGTTTCAGAGTGATTCATCTGTAGGTGCAGAGCAGAAAGCTGAGGTGACGCAGGAAGTTTAATACTGTACAGTGTGTTCCCCGAGGTGTTAAAAATAATCATTACTCTGCAGAATGCAACTTGGAAAACTTCAAAATATCTTGGTTTTTTATTTACTATGCATTCAACCTCCAGAAGAATGCTTCACCTATACTTGTTTGCCCACATACACAGCTGAATTTTCATCGAAGCAAACCACATTAGGAGGTTTATGTTAAGCACACAGCAGCTGCATCTTTTTATTGTTCACCAGCAAGACAGAAATGTTCAGTAATTACATGTCTGGCACCTCTGTTTACACAAAGCTGTCCTCATCTTCATGTGTGAAAGAGCTTTGGAAAAGATATACAGTATTTCAAGAATTTGAAAGTGAGCTACATGCTCAGCCAGATGTTTGAGCTGAACATTCTCTGTCAGAAGTTAAAAGCGACATCTTTAAAATGTTAAACAATTCGGCTACACTTGGAGCACATGCTGCAAGAGCACCTGATTTCTTTATTTTTCTTTGAGTGCACTTTGATTCAGGATTTGACGGCCTCTTTTTTTCTGCCAAACATTTAATTCTGTGATAACATCAAGTCGAGAGTATGACATTGTTTTGGTAGTCTGGCACTTACTTGAAATGTTGTCACATTTGTCCAAGTTATACATCAACGAGATCATGGTGACATGACTCAGGACAGTGAATGGTCTCACCGTCAGTCACACAGTCGCCTCATGTTACCTACATTAGCCCTAGCTGGGAGAGCGTGACTGACAAGGATTTAACACTTGATCTCATGGAGACAGCTGCATCCAGGCAGATCACTTTCCTAGCTGCCCATGCTCCTGGACCACCTACTGAAGGCTTAACATCCCGATCCTCCAATCCTGGGAATCAATTTGGTTTAGCTGACGGTCTTTTAAAAGCTGCAACTAAGGAATAATCCAGCATTGCTGAACCTTTACAGAGTCATTTCAGCCAAATTGGGAAAAAAAACATGTTTTCCTACTTAACCCTGTTGGTATCTAGCTATGTAGATAGTAACATAGCAATATGTCTGTGAAATATCCTGAGAAGTCAGACATCCTTTTTTGAGGCTTTAAAGGTCCCATATCATGGTGATTTTCAGGTTTATACTTGTATTTTGGGTTTCTGCTAGAACATGTTTACATGCTTTAATGTATAAAAAAAGCAATATTTTTCTCCTACTGTCTGTCTGAATATACCCGTATTCACCCTCTGTCTGAAACCCTGTCTCTTTAAGCACCCGTTGAGAAAAAGCCCAGTCTGTTCTGATTGGTTAGCATTTCCGGGTCTTCCACATCTGCGCTCTCTGAGTCTGCACTGTCGTACAATATGGGACCTTTAACCAGAAAATAGCAGATATGGGATATATGTTGGAAATGTGTTTTTGTGATTTGGTTGACTTAACCCTTTAAATACAAGTGCAGTCTCCAATAAATCTATTAACCCTTTGGCTCAGTCAGCATTTCCATCTTCTCAGCTGAGTGTTGGAGCTAAGACAATTAGGACTCTTACACTGACACTAGGCTGCTTTAGCCTTTAAGGGCAGAGAACAGGCTATCACAAAGGACAAGCTTCCACTCACTACACAAGCCATGCGTGTCATGGTTGACCTTTCCTTTCTCTTGCATTGTCTCAACTGATTAGCTTTTCACAGTGGCAGATACACCACAGCTTACCGCCACTGTCTCAAATCGGTCTGATAATAACTAGAGCTAAACTCCTCCATTCTGACACAACTGCTGAGTATGATGGGGTGGTGGGCTGATAACTGTTCTTGTCTTCAGTGCCATATTCTAACTGCCCTTGAACTCATTTGCTCTTTGAGGGCAGCAGATTACTCCTATCTACAGATGTGGTAATTGGGCTCTCAGAAGAAAGTCTGCATATTAAAATAGTCTGGGGGCTTGCTGGTGAATGAAACCAAAGCCTCGGGAAATCACATGTGATTCAAGCTGACCTTCATCTAATGTGCAGTCTGGGGACCATACAAAGCTGGGCTGAATTAGCCTACACTGGCAGACAAAATAAATACCACCACAGTATTTCTACTACCCAGAAAAATACCCTGGAGCCATAAGATGTGGTGCATAAATTTATTTCAACATACAGTATATGAACATTTTGTTTATTCTTTTTGTTTTGTTTTGTTATAGACACAGTACATACAGTATTTACATTAGTTTCTACAACAACACTGGCTGGCAGAAAACAGTTTGATCATTGGATCAGGAGAAACTGAGTAAACAGGAGGCTACTCTCTAGAGCTTCAGTAAAACTTGATATAATTTTACACCGCATCATTAAACTTTACAATTCCTGTCATAACAGTCCATGAGAAACAGCATTGCACATTGCAACAACTGATAGTGGTCTAATGCTAATGGCTAGGATGTTTAATAAAGCCACAGCTTCTCACATTAGAACACTGTGACACTTAAGTTAGGGGCTACATGTATACACAAGTTATGTTATGTTGTGTAACATCATGGTACAATACCTCATGGTATATTTCTGCATGTTATGATACCCCATGTTATGATATGACATGCTATAATACACCATGCTATGAAACGTCATGTTATGAAACGTCATGTTATGATACGTCATGTTATGATACGTCATGTTATGATACGTCAAGTTATGATACGTCAAGTTATGATACGTCATGTTATGATACGTCATGTTATGATACGTCATGTTATGATACGTCATGTTATGATACGTCATGTTATGATACGTCAAGTTATGATACGTCATGTTATGATACGTCATGTTATGATACGTCAAGTTATGATACGTCATGTTATGATACGTCATGTTATGATACGTCATGTTATGATACGTCATGTTATGTTGCGGCATGTTATGATACATTATGTTATGATGCCGCATGTTATGGTATGTTAACATAATTTTAGGTTATTTAACATGTTATGTTGAGTTACATTATTTTGCATTATGTTAGGTTTAGTTTTGTTACGTTGAGTTGCATTATTTTATATTACCTTTTGCACACCGTCCATCTAATCCCTGTGTATTTAGGGTAAATCCTATGTAAACAGAATAGCAAACTGTAGGGCAGGGCTAATTCACATTCCACCACAACCTACTGACAAATTACCTTTTGACAGATCCCGTGAGGCAGCCAGCATCTCAGCATACAATTAATCCCTTTGACAAGTCCTCAGCCTCAATCAGATCACCTTTGCAGAATCAAGAGTAGGGATGAGAAGAAACAAAATGATGGGGACTACCATCAGCTCTGATTATGCCTGAGGAGACTGGATAAAGACTTTGGTCAGTGAACTGACTCATAAAATACAGGAAAATGTGTACCTGCAGAAATGTGTCATCCAGTATGATAAGCTAAGCAACTGTCATGAGGAGCTGTGGGCTACTGGGAGGGAGTTTGGTGACCAGTTGTTTCATTTGGGCGTAATCAGACTTGATTTTCAAGTAGAGGACAGAAGGCGAACCAGAGGAGCACCAGCACTGTCACTATAGCGACAGAGCTGATGGGCTGTCATGGGAGGAGTGGGGAAAAAAAGGAACGTGAAGACAAAAGACAAGCACACACACACACACACACACACACATACACCACACACACACACACACACACACACACACACACACACACACACACACACACACACACACACACACACACATACTGTCATAGACACGACACACCTGGGTGACATAACAGTAGTGCAATTCAAGCAAGAAAAATAACGGTAATGACACATTGCATTCACATTAAACATACTCTGCTTTTTAGAGGCTTTTTTAATTAGCAGTATCTCTTTGGAGGTTGAATCTGTAGCGGTGCACTGGTCAGGGTCGATTGTCAGCTCGCAGAACATCAATAGCTGACACAGAGGTCATCCCTCCAGATAATAAACACCTGGGATCTGCTATTCAACGGATATATTTGGATGAATTGCCAAAGAGAGTCAAGAGGATTAAATTAAAAGTGAGAACAAGGGGTGCAACAACATATTCTTTTGTGAAGATGTCAACCTGCAAAGCAGCCCCTCTGTAGCTTTAGCAGATTAAATGAAGCCAGGAAGAGCAATGATTTTACACAGGAAATGGATGTTGCTCATGATAAGGTTATGGTGACAGGAAAATGCAGAAATGATTGGCGTTTATTCACCAATTTGTCTGGGTCAGAAAACTGATAACTGGTTCAGTTCAGATAAAACCCAAATACAATAAAAGAAAAAAACAGCTGTTGCTACCATGTTATATGTTGTGACAGGCTCTTGATCATATTTCTATATATTTAATTTCTTGTGATATACTGTACATTTTGTCATACTTTGTTGCTACATACATTGCATTGCCCCGACAGTGACTGTAAAACCCTAAAACCCCTATCCCTGTCATAGAAAATTAGTACCGCTACATAGTTGAACTACCTGATAATACGGTGCACTCCTAGAAATATCAAATTATTTACAATATAAAGGCGTAGTTTTTTAACTAAGAGTTCTCCACCTTTACAAAATATCTTGTGCTTTAGCATTTGAAACACACACATCCAAACACACACAGCAGGTAGAAAATAAACAATAAAAAGACACTTCTTCTACTCTTCTTTGTTCACCACCCTTTTACCTCAGTAAATGCACAATCCCTGTATTCTACTTTGTCGCATTGGAAAGGAATCTCATTGACAGCAATTCAGAAGTGGCAGATGTGTGTTTCAGCCAGTCAATGGATTTTCATTAATAATAAAACAGGAAGTGACCCACTGAAGTGTCCTGAGGAGATACTTATCTCTGAGAATCTGTCTCTAAGTCTAGACAACGACATGATCATACAAACTGCTACATAAAGGTTTCCTTTTTTTTAAAATTATTTTTCTCTTTATAACACATTCTCTTGAAAAAGACTAATTTTATGCATTGGAAGTTGGCAAGAAGTCTGAGAAATGGCAGTCGAATGTTGCGTAGATTGCCCTCAGAACACCGGCCTCTGACTGAATGGCATCACCAGATCAGATAAAGTGTTGGTCTCCCCGGAGCTTATACTCTCAGATAAATTAACACTATTAAAGAGACATAACATAAACAGAAGTAAAGAGACATGGAGTGATGAGAGAGAAGAGAAAAGCCGTTTTTCTTATGGAGTATGTAATTATAGAATCATTAGCACCACCACAGTGTATGGGCAGAAAACACACATGTCTGGATGGCAGAATGAGCTGCTGAGAGGAGCAGCATCAGCGGACTCTTAAACGGCTTCTCAGCTTGGGAAATAGTCTTTGGTCACAAATCGAAACCTAAACGGCATGTGCCAGTGATAAGCTGTCCATGTGTGTACCGCTGATTGATGTTGTCCATTTGCACAGCTGGGGATGTGATCCTGAGCTTCTCTTTCATGGTTAAAGTAACTCTCTTTTTCCACCGGAGTCTCTGTGCTAGTCATTAACACCTCTTCATAGCTTGTTATTACTGTGAAAAGCCATTTAGTCTCCGCTGCTAACATTCACATGGTCACACACAGATTTCGATGGCAGTTGCCATCATCATCTGGCTTTTGTTCTTGTCTCGGCCTGGAGACTGGTGCTGTCCAGACTCCTCCCTGGGAGATAGTGGGTCGGACAGGACACTGCGTTTAAGTGGTGCCGGGCGCAGGCAGGATGTTCCTGGAGGGGTCGAGGGCTCGGGGTGTCTGTGGGAGGAACGTGATGAAGTGGCGGACGACGAGGAAGTGCAACTGCCAGTGCACACTCCCGAACTTGACCTCTCACCTCTCTTGGCTCGGCAAGATGCTCTGCGCCTGAGCTCGCTGACCAGCTCATACTTGACAAAGCAGAAGACGTCCTTGACTCCACAGCGTTTTTCCGGCTCAGCAGTGAGCAGCCTCTGAAACATGCGCAAGGCATCATCAGTGAAGCGGCGCCACTGAGACGGGTACGTCCCCACAGGACAACCTGCTTTCTGCCAGCGCCGAAACTCCTCATAGAAGGCGTCGGCCGGCAGCGCTGCCTCCCAGGGGAAATTGCCTGTCAGCATACAGAAGACCAGAACCCCGAACGCCCACACATCCAGACTGGTGGTCACAAGGAAACCCTCAGCACGGCTAGCACGGCACACCTCTGGCGCTGTATAGGGGATGGTGCCACTCACCCGTTTCACACGGCTTCCCACTCGTCGGGTCATACCAAAGTCAGCCAGTTTGATGCGTCGGCACTCGCGGTCAAATAGGAGCACATTCTCAGGTTTGACATCCCGATGCACCAGGTTTTTACTGTGCATAAAGTCCAGGGCCAAGCCCAGTTGTTGCATGCAGCGTTTGACCATTTCCTCTGGCAGACCCACCTGAAGAAGAGAGAGTGGAGGGAAGGAGAAAGTGTTGGAGAAAGGAAGGCAGATAAACAGAGAATATTTGAATTAATACAGTCTAATAGATACAGTACATTGTGTAGGAGGTGAGACTATGAGACGTGATACCAGAAAAGAGTTTTGTGGTGAAGGTTACAGTACAGTTAAAAAAGTAGGCGATAGTTATATTGAGTGGCAGAAGTACAGGGTGAAAAGTGATATGCTCCAAAAAGGAAAACTAAAACAAAAAAATCTCAGTTTTGGATCCGCTGCAAACATTTTTAATGAGTCTTTAGAAGAACCTTGAAGTCAAGCACTCACAGCACATCAACTGAAATAGCTCTAAAGCAAAGTGAGAGCTCTGCGCAGAGAGAAAACCTGGACGAAGATAAGGCTCCCATCCCAGGAGAGCTTGTTAAAACTACTGTGTCTGAACATGGCGGCTGATTGGAGCAGCTCTGGCTGAGTGAGGACTGTGATTGGTGGAAGGAAGCATGGTTGCTTTACCTGTGGTGGGATGATGTCGAAAAGGTCCCCAGCAGGGGCATATTCTTGTCCAAACACATAACTGTCCTCCGTCTCAAAGAGCACGTCCAGGACTTTGATAATGAAGGGGCTGCAGCCAAGTGAGCCTGTTAGACTGTACTCCCGCAGGAAACTCTTCAGCTTCGTCTTGTTCTTGGTAACAAACTTCAGTGCCATTTTGGTACCTAAAAAAACAAAAAGAAAAATCAAATCTAAACATGTTTGAGGTATGGTGTATCAAATAAGTACTGCCAACATTTACCTTTCCAAAACACTTCAAGTGTTATCCAAAGCTCCCAAAGTGAATTTGGAAGTGTTACCTGACACTCTAAGGGAGTGGAGAGATTTTCAACTACCCAACCCTGTTTTTGTAACATCTGCTACATTCATATATATAAACAACTACAGTGAATGAATATCACCTCCATTACACCCATACAACCAGCTTTTCATGATCACAGCTGCAGATATACAGAGGATTTTTAGCACGCACACAGCACTTAAAATCTCTGCTGCCTTCTCAGCCTCATTCTTCACTACTTTACAATTATACCGCTTTCAGGCTGAGTCAGTTAACCTTGATTTTCTTACAACCAAGGATTAAACAGTAGACCTAAAACAAATCCTTAAAGCACCACTATGTAACTTTTCCCGCTTCGGTCCCCCTACAGGTTGTCTCATTGGAACTATAGCTCGTGCTAAAAGTTACAGTGTTGCTTTAACAAACCCTTTAAGCTGCTGAAATTAGAGATGTTGGCACAATGTGGTGATCTGAACAATCTGCTTTCCAAAATGACATTTTTGTATTTATGCTTCATAGATAAAGGATAACTCACCCTGCGTCCGGTGTGCCACTAGGTCAACCTTGCCGTACGTGCCCTTCCCCAGCTCGCGGATGTGCTCATATTGTTTGGCTACATCTGCTGCCGACAGAGAAGTGATGGCCAGGGCCTGCATGTCCTCCACAGGCACCCCGCCACAGTAGCCCATCTTGGATGTAGGGGAGCCCCCGCCACTGCCCACCCGTCCCGGCCCAGATGGAGAAAGAGACAGGCTCGCCTTGACGCTGTGGGGCAGACTAAATGAAGAGAGAAAAAACACTGCTTAGGGTCAGGTTTTCTTATACTTTGAGGGTGGCAGGCAATATAAGAATGTGTTTATGACAGAAAACTCTTCAGTATATTTATATCTGTTGGCGCACATCCATATATTCTTGTCTGTACATTGTGTCCCAATGGGTGGTTACATCAGGAAGGCTTTAACAGACCTTCATTTCCATACAATCAATTCAGGAAAGGCATCAACAGGAAAGGTGCTTTCAGTTAATGTATTGGACTTCCTGCTGTCCCTCTAGATCACTCTGGCCAGATTTTAGATATGGCTGGTCTCAGACAGCACTTACTGGCAGACATATATGGGAAAATCAATATGGCCAGTTAGAAGGTCTAAAAAATGGAACAAATGGAGAGAGCTGACAGCTCCAAGTATATATATAAAAACCCGGTAAGGCATGCTACAGATCATCTGTGACCACTCAGATTTATTCATATATATTTTTCAAGAGTAGAAACAATCAGAGGTGCTTATTTCTTCCTGGAAAATACGTTTGGTGTGCACAGTGATAAGGTATGTAAATAGCTGAAGCTGAAAAAAAAAGTTATATATATATAAGTGCCAAGTTTGAAATAGGTCAAACTGATCCTAGAAAGGAAAATACAGCTGCTTTAATTTCAAGCTCAGATGGAGTCAGAAACACTAGATGTACCGATTGACAACAAATTAAAAATCAGGAATGAGTGACTGTGCAGGTGAGCTTATGTTACAGTGATTGAGCAAATGATAAAAGTATGTAACAAATGATTAGACCTTTTGAGGAAATGAAGTGGATAGCACTAATGATCTCACCCTTCTCTCTTCACCCCCCCACCCTTTTCTACACGCACAACCAAATGTAATCATCCAATCATGCACAGCACACACACACACACACACACACACACGCACACACACGCACACACACACACACACACACACACACACACACACACACACACACACACACACACATATACACACTAATAGGCATCAAATCAGCAAAAACAATTTTGCTGATGGCCTTTTTTCATCCATCATTCAAAGGCAACTGCTTCACTCTTTGTTCTCGTCTCCCTGCAGCCTTTTTCTCAGCACCACTGGTTTCAACGAGAGCTTCACAAATTTGTCTGAGTTGAATGATGATAAAAAAAAAAGCTGAATTCATTCACAGTAGTTAATATACAGTTGATGAAAACATAGCACAGGAGGTTTTGTTCTGAAGGTGTCGAGGTTCCTCAGTTATCTTGTGGGAAGAGAGTGCTAAATATAGCCAGCGAAAACTAAAATAGGATGCGACCATTTTGCAGCCTTGTGTTCTTGGCTCATCACTCTTTGTCGAAGAGAAAAAAAACAACACTGCAAATAGAAAGTGCCCTGTGTGCCCGTATGTTTCTCTGTAGATAACACTTGCTTCTTGATTTTATCATAAGAACTAAGATGCTTATATAAGAGATAAGATATTGTAGCCTACTCATTCTGAGCGTGCCCACTGTATAGCCTTCAGCAAGTCAACACAAAAGTTCATTATCCAGATCATTTTGTGGTCCAACATTTAAATAGGACAGACAGACAGACAGACAGACAGACAGACTGGAAGAACATTTCCTCTGACCGCCCACCCTGCATGGCCCCATAGCCTCTATCAGCAAGAACGAAGGAGAACGAAGGGAGCATTTGTTTACTGGCACTTCTTTCAGTCAGCTCTACGGGCAGAATGTGCAGCAGTCACGCATGGATCTTAATCACATTACTCAGCTCCAACAAAGACAAAAGCAACCCCCCCACCCAACAACGCAGGATGCTTTGCACTCATTTCCTTTGCAGAACTGGATTAGGAGGCCTGAAATGTGATGAGTGGTTGGGAGACGGTGCTCCCCGTAGCTGCAATGACTCTGTAAATATGAACCAGAAACTGCAGTGTAGTGTCCTGGAGGTGTGGGGATGAAGTTATGTGGTCTCTGGGAGATGATGTGTTTGTGAGTGTATGTGAGGGAGGGCAGGTAGGTCTGGTATAGCAGTCAGTGACAAGCCCTTTGTGATCCTACCTCTGAGAGGGAGCAGCTGAGCCTCCGCACGACTCAGCATTCGTGCTCGACCACAGCCACACATGCCCCACTGATCTTCCATGCTGCCCTCTGTTCCTCTCCTGTACTCTCAGGCGGCTAAAGACAAGGTAACAGCAACACCCTCCACATGCAGATGAAGATGTGGCTTGCGGCACATTTTAATGTGTGTGGGTTTTGAGCCAGTCCCACTCATTGTCAATCATCTGTGAGCCTTTTTGCCTTTTTTTCCTTTTATTGTTATTGTCAGTGTTGTTCAGGTAAGACCTTGTAACTTCAATATTTGGTATTTTCATGTTCTAATTGTGATGAAAAATCCTCTGACATTTGAGTGTATGAAAATCTCAATGAATAAGCATTAAAAAATTAAAACAATTGGACAATTTTCGAATTCCTGAAAAGTTGAGATCGAAGGTTTTCAACAATCTGTTTTCCAGCCACTAATTTTCCCTCAAATACAGATTTGGCAATCTCGTTCCTTTTTGCAATTACTCAAACAGAGCTGAGTGTATTCGCAGAGTAACCCTCTTAAAAACCTGGTTGTTTCCAGAAAAAGGCTAAACATCCTGTTTCACGTTCTAATAACCACAGTGTCTGGAAACCTGTTGTGGCTGACTCCACGTGAGGAGGACTGAAGCAGTTGACCTTTTTTTCTATAAACACCTAGCTGGAGTTGAGAACAGAGAGTTATCCTGTGATGCCGTTGACAACTGTCTCCTAACAGCCTCAGTGTGTGACTGGTGTGTTCCTAGTCTCTGAACTCTGAGAGTTACACTTGAGGGTTTACGTCTTACTGTTGACTTCAGGTGGAACAGGTTTCAACTGTTTTGAGAGAAAAGCTTTTTTTTCCCCCATGCTCGCTAGCATGGCTCTAGGGATGGCAATTTTGCTATGCCGCTTGGTCGATCTGTCCACCACTTTGGTCCAGGCTATATCTCAACAACTATTGGATGAAAATATTGGGCTTTTGGAAACCATTAGAAATTGTGTGCAGAAATGTATGATCTCCAGAGGATTAATAATTAATTAATTAATTATAATTAATCCTATACGGACTTTGGTCATCCCCTGACTTTTCCTCCAGCACCAACAAGTTCACATTTGTGGTTTTGAGTGAAAATGCCCCAACAACTATTGGATGGATTACCATGAAATACTGTATGGCACACACATTCATGTTCCCATGTTTTCACTATGAACTGTAATAACTGTGGTGATCCTAAAGGTCCTATATTGTAAAAAGTCAGATTTTCATGTATTCTTTGATTAAGAAGCAGATCAAGGTGCTATATAAATACTGTGGAAGTATCAAAACACTTACATCTACTGAGAAATGCACACAACCAGTGTTCAGAAACAGTTCCTTTAAACGAGCCGTCAGGCCTTCTGTATGGTTGTGATGTCACAACCATACTATCTATAGAAAATTCCACTACAGTGCCGCTACAGTCATTCCCCGGGTGCGATGACGGTGCAGACGAGAGCGCAGACGCGGAAACAATCAGAGCACACTGGGTTTTTTTGGGAGGGGGGCTTAAAGAGACAGGCGCAAAAACAAAACCCAAAATACAAGTATGAACCTGAAAATTAGCATAATTTGGGGTCTTTAACCTTTCAGCTAGCACCATTATTGGGTCAAATTTGTTTTATACTTTATATTTATATTTATACTTAAAACTATCTTCATTCCCATCTGCTTCGGCTGTACTTTGTGATTAGTGCTAGTAAGCAAGTGCTAGCATGCTAACATACAAAACTAAGATGGTGAACATGGTAAACATCATTCCTGATAAACCAATGTGTTAGCATTGTATTATGAGCATATTAGCATATGATGGAGACACATGGAGAGGCGTGATTGGGAGGAACGGCCTCCCTGATCTAAACCAGAGTGGTTGTTTGTTGTTGGACTTCTGTGCTAGTCATGGATTGTCTATAACGAACACCATGTTCGAACATAGGGATGCTCATAAGTGTACTTGGTACCAGAGCACCCTAGGCCAAAGGTCAATGATCGATTTTATAATCGTTTCATCTGATCTGAGGCTGTATGTTTTGGACACTCGGGTGAAGAGAGGGGCGGAGCTGTCAACCGATCACCATCTGGTGGTGAGTTGGGTCAGGGGGTGGGGGAAGACTCTGGACAGACCTGGTAAGCCCAAACGGGTAGTGAGGGTAAATTGGGAACGTCTGGAGGAGGCCCCTGTCCGACAGACTTTCAACTCACACCTCCGGCGGAGCTTTTCGTGCATCCCTGTGGAGGCTGGGGGCATTGAACCCGAGTGGACAATGTTCAAAGTTTCCATTACTGAAGCTGCGGTGAGGAGCTGTGGTCTTAGGGTCTTAGGTGCCTCAAGGGGCGGTAACCCACGAACACCGTGGTGGACACCGGTGGTCAGGGAAGCCGTCCGACTGAAGAAGGAGTCTTTCCGGGATATGTTATCCCAGACGACTCCGGAGGCAGTTGCAAGGTACCGAAGGGCCCGAAGGGCTGCAGCCTCTGCCGTGAAAGAGGCAAAGCAGCGTGTGTGGGAGAAGTTTGGAGAAGACATGGAGAAGGACTATCGGTCGGCACCAAGGTGCTTCTGGAAAACCGTTCGCCACCTCAGGAGGGGGAAGCGGCGAACCATCCAAGCTGTGTACAGTAAGGATGGGACGCTGTTGACCTCAACTGAGGAGGTAATAGGGCGGTGGAAGGAGCACTTTGAGGAACTCCTAAATCCGACTAATACACCCTCTATGGTAGAGGCAGAGCTGGAGGATGAGGGGGGATTGGCATCAATTTCCCTGGTGGAGGTTCTGAGGTAGTTAAACAACTCCACAGTGGCAAAGCCCCAGGAATTGATGAGATCCGTTCAGAAATGCTTAAAGCTCTGGGTGTGGAGGGGTTGTCTTGGTTGACACGCCTCTTCAACATTGCGTGGAAGTCTGGGACGGTGCCTAAGGAGTGGCAGACCGGGGTGGTGGTTCCCCTTTTTAAAAAGGGTGACCAGAGGGTGTGTGCCAATTACAGGGGTATCACACTTCTCAGCCTCCCCGGTAAAGTCTACTCCAAGGTGCTGGAAAGGAGGGTTCGGTCGATAGTCGAATCTCAGGTTGAAGAGGAACAATGCGGATTCCGTCCTGGTCTTGGAACAACGGACCAGATCTTTACTCTCGCAAGGATCCTGGAGGGAGCCTGGGAGTGTGCCCAACCAGTCTACATGTGTTTTGTGGATCTGGAGAAGGCGTATGACCGGGTGCCCCGGGAGATACTGTGGGAGGTGCTGCGGGAGTACGGGGTGAGGGGGTCCCTTCTCAGCGCCATCCAATCTCTGTACGACCAAAGCGAGAGCTGTGTCCGGGTTCTCGGCAGTAAGTCGGACTCGTTTCAGGTGAGAGTTGGCCTCCGCCAGGGCTGTGCTTTGTCACCAATCCTGTTTGTAGTATTTATGGACAGGATATCGAGGCGTAGTCGGGGTGGAGAGGGGTTGCAGTTCGGTGGGCTGGGGATCTCATCGCTGCTTTTTGCAGATGATGTGGTCCTGATAGCATCATCGGCCTGTGACCTTCAGCACTCACTGGATCGGTTCGCAGCCAAGTGTGAAGCGGCTGGGATGAGGACCAGCACCTCTAAATCGGAGGCCATGGTTCTCAGCAGGAAACCGATGGAGTGCCTTCTCCAGGTAGGGAATGAGTCCTTACCCCAAGTGAAGGAGTTCAAGTACCTTGGGGTCTTGTTCGCGAGTGAGGGGACAATGGCGCGGAGATTGGTCGGAGAATCGGCACAGCAGGTGCGGTATTACATTCAATTTATCGCACCGTTGTGACGAAAAGAGAGCTGAGCCAGAAGGCAAAGCTCTCAATCTACCGGTCAGTTTTTGTTCCTACCCTCACCTATGGTCATGAAGGCTGGGTCATGACCGAAAGAACAAAATCCAGGGTACAAGCGGCCGAAATGGGTTTCCTCAGGAGGGTAGCTGGCATCTCCCTTAGAGATAGGGTGAGAAGCTCAGTTATCCGTGAGGAGCTCGGAGTAGAGCCGCTGCTCCTTTGCGTCGAAAGGAGCCAGTTGAGGTGGTTCGGGCATCTGGTAAGGATGCCCCCTGGGCGCCTCCCTAGGGAGACCCAGGACTAGGTGGAGGGATTATATCTCTAACCTGGCCTGGGAACGCCTCGGGATCCCCCAGTCGGAGCTGGTTAATGTGGCCCGGGAAAGGGAAGTTTGGGGTCCCCTGCTGGAGCTGCTACCCCCGCGACCCGAACCCGGATAAGCGGATGAAGATGGATGGATGGATGGCATATTAGCATGCTCAGATTAGCATTTAGCTCATTTAGCTCAAAGTACCGCTGTATAGACTCACTATATTATATAAAAACAGGGCTATTTGTTCTCCAAAGACTAACTGTAGTAACGTTAACAATTCATTAACAGGAAACAGAGCCTGCAGATGGACAAATATCTGTAGTATTGCACACGACTCTCATCGGAGACAATAATTGCGTATTCATTGAGTTATTCTGGTGTAAACTATGCAAGTGATACAATTGCAATGAACTGTGACATGACATTGATTAGCACAAAAAGACTTTATAGGTGATAGGTTAAACATGAATACAGACTCACGTATAGGAGATGCAATGTACTTGTGAAAAAAGATGAAAATGTATGCAATGGCGTTGACGTTGCATCTTCATCTCTAACATATGTATTTATGTACACATGTCATCAGCTTTACACACAGAGTGTGTCCTTTCTAGTCCAGCCTTCCTACCTCCTCTATTCTTTCTCTCTTGTCTGTTCCAGAAAATGTAAACGAGGGATTAATGAAAGAAAGAAATAGATTGCAGAAACTGCCGCACGTCGCTACCTCTCTCCATTACTAATGGACTAGTTGCTTTGCTCTCGGCAGAAGAGTCATTATGGGTGAAGACTGATCTCCTGTGTCCAATTTACTGTCAAAATGCCCAACATGCCTTGCCTCTGGGTCAAAGTGAAAACGTGAAATACGATGTGACTGATGTGGTTTCTCTCACTGACTGAGAGAAAACAACTGCACGCATAGACTCACGTACAGATGTATTTATCTGTCTGTCCCTCTTCTTGTTGTCTCAGTGTGAGAATAAAAACAAATGACTGTGATCCGAAACAATCTGTCATTTAATCAAAAAAACAAATGCGCTTCCTCGTGATGGCCAGTTGCAGTCAGAACACTGTTACTTACTCAGGCATAAAAAAAAAAACTGAATCACCTTCCTTACACAGAACATCAGTGTCTGTGTTTCGTGCTTCTGTCAACACACGGCTGAAGAAACCTCCCGCTGTGCTGTGATAGGTGAACCAGTGACCTGAGCCACGGGCACTCACTTTGACAAATCACCCCCTCTCAGATTTGCCTAGCTCGCCATGTGGAGGATCCCTGCTGGGGCTGAATGCAACCCGTCCCTGACCTGTCTCACCTCTACTCTCCTTCCCATCATCCCTCTCTCTATCTTTCTCATTACTGTATGCCACACATACCATGGAGCTACTGCCTGCTGGCGGAAATGCTGGCGGCCACTGGCCTCTTGCTGGGATGACCTAAAACTGGGAAGGGATAACCCAAGGGATACAAACAATGACTACGAGTGGAAACTACCTATGGGAGGTGAAGGACACTTGGCTCTAGTAATGGGCGGTGACCACAAACGACCATCAAAGAAAAAATGGGCACAATGATAAACCAACAACAAAATCATCCCACTGCAGATTAAATACATATTGTAGTTTGGGATTAAGGTTTTGGGATTAGAAACTGTAACACCTGAATTGAAATGCCATCATAAGCAATGTCATCATCCGACTCATTGTAATCATGACCTGCACAAAAATCATTCCACAGTTAAATATCTCTGCAATAAGATACCCAGGGAACACACTGTACCTAACCCCCACTCTCTCACAGTCCAGTAGCCTCAAATTCCAATGTGACAAGAGAGGGGGGGAGAGAGAGAGCAGGATTGGGGAAATCCAGTGAGTCTGAATTGAAGCAGCCCCCCCCTTTGTACCACATGCTGTAGACTGCGTGCGTCCCTTTGATGTCAAATACATGGGGAAATGTGACTCTATTATGAGCTCAGAAAATGGGGTCTAAAAGGGGGTGTGGCTAAATGATGTGAGAGCATCGCTAAGGAGGACACTGCTCCTTTTTTTCAGACCATTTTGCCCTCCAATTCTAGGCAAACTAACAGAATATGGTAATTTGTAATCCTGCTCATGTATAATAGCCTCTAATCAAAACAAATCAACTAATGGTGATTGCTGAGGCTGCAAATTACATCTCTCTCTCTCTCTCTCTCTCTCTCTCTCTCTCTCTCTCTATTAAATTCTAATTCAACAGTACATTAATTATATTAGATATTAGTCATTGCTGCAAAAGCAAGTATAGGACACAAGACAAGATACAAGAAAATGTAAAACAAGAACATACTGTACATAAATCAAACACTGATTAACCAAACGCTAAAATGATTGTTAATAACTAGCATAGGCCAAATGAAAAATATAAATAAAAACAATTATATTCGTACCACAGACACACACACACACACACACACACACACACACATACATGTACACAGTATGAACGTTGATTGACAGGGGGCATCATTACACTGTTGTCTCACTAACATAATGGCAGGTTAGGATGTAATGCGTAGATATTATGTGATGTCTTGTTTCTTTATTTCCACCCAGTAAGAGAGAACAAGAGAGTAAAAAAATGTCCTCTATATGTCCTAATTGACTGTTTGTATCCTTTTTCTTCTGTTCAGAATTTCCTTTTATTAAACTGATTACAATGTCAGTAGGATGTTGTTTTACTGGAACACCATTTTGCCAGTATTCATTGTAAAACTGTGCATTATATTTGCATTTCTTTGAGTTATGTGGGTTAAACTGGTGTGTATATGCCAGCTATTGGATAGGTCATTGTCTGGGATCTGCTGTTTCCATATAAAGATTGCAGTCCTTTTATTTGTTGGCAGATCCTGCCTTCCTGATTATGCCTTCCTAGTTCTGCAGGCCATGTTTGGGACGTTTCTATCAACTCCCATGATGTTTTTGCTTATGTAATTCGTGGTGGAGAATTTGAAGGAAGTGGGCTTAAGTAGACTCAGTTAAGATCCCAAGCTTACATGCATGTGTCTGCTCTTTAAATTGTGTTTGTTTTTGGATTACTTATGTCAAAAGAGCAGCATTTCCTACCATTGTCATGCATATTAAATGCAATCATTAATCCAGGTGGAACTGAATGCTTAGTATAATTGCTGATGTTTAAACTGTTTCTGTCTGTCAAAGGTTTTAACAGTGTTTGAGACAATACTACACATACCTGCTCTAGGTAGAGCAACTTTGACACTGAATTTTATTTGAAATTTTGGGATGAACTACTCCGTTAAAAGCCTTAGTCATCACTGCTGCTTCTTTCAGACAAAAGCAAATCTGCGTGTATTAGCTGCTGTTGCCTTTCATTTACAGTCCATTATACCACCAGCCTCCAGGCTTTGCTTTTACAGGGTCTGTTCTATTAAGTCAGCTGCTCATTTAAATGCATTAGATGGCATAAGATAGATAAGATAAATGAATAACGATGAGATATCACCTGTCTGTCCTGGACCAAATATAAAAGGGCGTTTAAAAGTGCATCCCCCCCCCCCTCGGATGCCCTCGTATCCATCCAGCACAGACCAAATCACAAAAGCAGAGTGGGAATCAAATAGGTAGAGATTGGGGTGAACATAGAAATGAAGTCGTAGCTCCACCATCAGAGTTAATCATAGCCTATGGTAAATAAAGCTGCATGCTGTTATGCTGACATAGATGCTTTATTATAAGCGAATTTATTATTCATATATGAATATTGTCCAGGGGAGTTCAGACAACACAAAGTTAGGCCTACTCACATCATCAGAAATAGCCTACTTATGAAAACAATTAAAATCCAAGTTCTTTAAAATAAAAAATAAAAACTGAACATGAAAAAAGAAATCAAAACCCAAGCATGATACACATTTCCCAATCTTCATTTCTGGCTCTCTGCGTTTCTTTCTTTGCAGATTGAAACATCATCTAGACTGAACCTGTTCCATGCACCCCAGGGTGCATCTAGGTGTTAGGCTACTCGCTCACCTGCTGGCGACCTGTCTCTCTCCTCCATGGTCCTGCATCCGCTCGGCGAGCAGAGCTGCTGCGCTCTGATCCGCTGGGCTCTGCAGGAAACCGATGGATGGATCTCCTCGTTTGAAGGAAGTTATCGATCAGTTTCTAATGATAAAAAAAAAACCAAACAGGTCCCTTAAAAACATCAGAACCTTGCAGTTTCAGAGCTGACAAAGCTCGGATGAGATCTCGTCGTTGTGCTTTGCCTGCTGCTGCCCACCCAGGAAGATTTCTGCCCTGTTTTCTGGAGATGCTCTTCAGTTTGTGACTTTCTTCGGAGGCGGATTAAATCAAATCATCATCTGATGCTGGAGGCTGAGATGAGGACACAGGCTGGGATCCCTCCTCTGAGCGCCCACCATGTCAACCTGCCAAGCAGCGGGAGGAGGGTGCGTGTTTATCTGTCGCTCCTCCAGTGGTCCGCATGACCCAGTTCAGCACCACACACACAGAGGCGAACTCATTCACTCTCATCCACGCAGGGGGCTCAGCAAACCTGTGCTCTCTGCAGCATGCATGGACCAATCCACATGTGCCCGCTCTCTCCAAACTCAGCTCTGCGTCTTGCTCTCACTGTCTGCCGGTCAGTCTGCTTTGACCGTCGGTCCGGAGGGACTCTGGGTTTCAGGGGGGGGGGGGGGGGGGGTCTCAGATCTTGCTCCTCTGCTGCTCCTACCAGTCAGCTCCCTCGTTGTTCACCGTCTCCACCCTCTGGCAAAATAATAATACGCTCACGTGTAACGGGTCCTAGCGCCTGAACGTTCCCATCCCATCCAACCATCCACCCTCAATGCGCCCGTGTGCTTCTACTTTTGATTCATGCTTTGAAGGAACAAGCTGCTCCACTCTTGCATAATTCAACAGCTTATGGCCTCAAGTTCTTCACGCGGTGACATTGCCAACTGTCCTTAGGTAAGAACGAGACAAGACTTTCAATTAATTCAGTGCCCTGGCAGCTCCCCTTTACTGTACATGTTTAACAACAGGCTTCCTGCCAGACATGTTTGCCAAGCAGAACAGATTGGACTGGGAAAACAGCATCGACATAATAGGGATAACCTTAATGATTCATCATCAAAGACCACTGATCAGATGGGTTTATGACTGGTGCTCATGAAGATCCTTGTTTTGGTGTAATTTCTACCATCTCCAGCGCACCTCAGACACTCAAATGCCAGTCACATAATACATTTATAGAAGCAATTTCTTTTTATTGCTATAATGTATTGACTTTATTTTCCTGCATGTACTTTTTCTGCTTTCTCTGTTCTCCCAGAAGAGATGCAGGTCAGACTCAGGCTGAGACTGTAAGAGGGGAAGATAAACTGTTTCATGCAGTCCAGGATCTGGAAGAGAGGAAGAATGAGGCCTCGAAAAAAAAAAAATTTAATTACAGGGGAATATGATACTCCTGTTTCCTGAAACAAAATAATTTGACCCAGGTGGGTTTTTTTATTTTTTGTCCTTGATGGGGATGTGGGTAGATATTGGATAGCTGCTTCTTCAGCATCTCTTTGAGACATTCAGGTTTCTCATACAGAGTTATTAGGCCAACAGGCAGCGAGGCGAAGAGTTTCCTCTGGGTCATCTTGGGAACAGAGGCGTTGTAAATCACAGGGAAGGTCAAGCACCGTGAGCTGATGACAGCAGAGAGCACCGATGGTCAAGCACACCGGGGGACACACACCTCTGAGCTGTGAACAAATAGAGCAGGGCTGCTCCTCCCTCTCCTCCTCGAATCCCTTTTCAGTCACCAGACTCATGTCCTAGTTTTTACTTTTTATGTGTCACCTCAAGTTTTCCACATTTTGTTGCAAAGGGGTGGCCTTGTTTTTCCCCTGTTCTCAAATGTATCTTCATGCAGAGTTAACTCTTTGTCCTAGCTGCCCTACAAAGTGCTGTGTCATAGTGGAAGGACATTTACACAGGGCCTCAAGCTGAAAGTGGTCTCTTAAAGTTGGGGATTTATATGCCTTTTGAAGACCACAATTAGATTCAACCTTTATTTCACCCTGGTCTGTTTTTTAATTTTTTGTATTATTTTATTTTTTTTTTTTTTACAGTTTACAACCATGAAAGTATGCCAGGGCACACCACAAATGTGTCTAAGAGTATTTGAGTTATGTTTGTCATAAATGATTTCATCATTAGCAAAAGGGAGAAGGAAGAGTGCCTACATGAGTATGACTATGTAGACAAGCAGTATTACTAAAAGCATGTCAATACAACAATAACATTTTAACCCTGTTCCAAACACTCTGGCTTTGTGCAGGAGAGACATTTTCTTTTCACTTAAAAAGAACATGTCGGAACATGTCATAAGTATTGAATTGAAAAAGGCTGCTGCGTACAAAGTTCTACAGCTCCCAGCCCTCACACCTCCAGGCACTGGTGTGACCCTCCACAGCAGCCTGTCTGTCTCATCCCTCTGCCACTTTCACTCTTTCAGTCTCACCTGGCTCCTTAAAGATAGAATGACTTTCTTACTGCAATCACAACAGCAGAGTCAGTTTGTATCATTTTTTCACAATCCAAAAACAGAAAAAGCAATTTATAGTCACATCACCCTCTCCCACTCAGTCATATATATATATATATAGTCCTCTCGTTCTCTGCTGACTCGAAATCCTCCTATAACCGCCCCACCAAACCAACCCTGATTTTGTTCTCATGGCATTTTTATTTCCAATACGTGATCACTTAAAGATTAACTTGGTTAAGATTATAGTTACATTTTTTCATCAGGTTGCCTCTAAGTTTTTTTTAATCATAAAAATAACACATACAAACATGTGTATTTATGTATATATAAAGGCCTACATATATATCTCAGAAGTAAAAGCAACCAACCAAATTAATTGTAAGGATGTTTTCTAAAGAGTCCGTTCTCTAGATATAAAAAAACACTCTTCTTACAGTATCCTACTTCTTTTAAACGTTTTTATTGTTTACAATTCCCACGCAACAATGTTGCAAAAAGTCATTTATTGCTTGTTTTGGTGTACGTTTAAATTGGGACTACATTTCCCACAATGCTACTGGGGTTTTTGCTCCTCGCGGTTGGTTAGTAGCATGGATGTATTAGTAGCAGTAGATGACGCTAAAAACATGCGCGCGTAACCTTGTGGTACTGTCAGTAGTGTTGTCAAATGAGCTGGAGAAACAGTTATTAAAACCATTATTGATGGTATATTTTCCGGTCAGCATTATTCGCAAGTCATGAGCAAATATATATTACCAGTTTCTGTTTTTGGAACAGTGTTTGGAGCTGCTGTTTTACTGAAGTGAGTAATAATATGACGTACGGTCACTGTATCAACTATATTTTACACCATGTGTCACCTTTGCTGCTGCTGCTGCTGCTGCTACGCTGTTAGCGTTAAGTTCAGACTAAATGTTGGACAATGTTGAACGCCCAAATGTGATGTTTAGGTGTTCAAAACCTTGCTCTTGTTGTGCTGGATTAAAGGGATCCTAATTATGTCAAGTTATTAAGTAAGTATATATGGTGACATCATACAAACATAGTTACGACCTAACTAATCAGTTCGTATTGTGATTTAGTGCCGCATATTCCCAAACAAATTAAATAACATTTTTATTAAATAAGTACACAAACCAGTTTACACACAGTAAGTCCGGAGTCTTTTTGGGGCCCATAGAGTTCTGGGGCCGTGTTCCAGTTGCCTGCTTTGCCCACTTGGTAATTTAGCCTTATTAAGAAGTTACTTTAGGATAAACAGTAGGCCTAATGTAGACTTATAACAGGAGCTCTCTAACGTGCAGCTAAACATCTTCCTGAATAAATTAATTTGGCTGATTCATGAATTTAGGTTTGAGGGCTGTTAAATTATGTGCACGTAAGGGATAATGCCCAATGAGGTGTCCATTATCATGAATTAATAGACGACGGGGAGGCCAGGACTGTCGGACGCGCGTCCCTGTTACTATGGTTACTCATTTTAGATACAGGCTGATACTATGTAGCCAGCGCATTCATTTAGAACGGTGAACAGAAAAGTTTAATGGAACTACTTAGTAGGTGTCCTTTGTCAGGAATTAATGGACACTCTGCAGCCAATCAGAATCGAGTATTCACCCAGAGGTATAAAGGTATGATAACCTACAATTGTTTGTGGCACAAGGTCCACAAAATCAAAAAGTCGAGTTCAGGTCCATTCGGAGCCAAGCAAGAGAGACCGATCTGAGAAATGTTTTGCCTAGTCGTTTCGATGCTGAAATAGAAGGCATGCTTAAATAAGATGGCACTGAACTTTAATTCTTCTCATAGGAACCATGTAACCGGAGGCCCTTGTCCCAGTAAGGCTACCATCAAGGGGAAGACTGTGGTTATAACAGGAGCAAACACAGGCATTGGGAAAGAGACTGCCCGGGAACTGGCCAAGAGAGGTTTGGAGAAACTATGACTCTGATTTGGTGCAAAAAGACACAATATATAAAATCTTCAGCTGTTATTTTTGCTCTCAATGACACACTCTTTTTCCCATTACGGCATCATCAGGGGGTCGGATCATTATGGGATGTCGGGACATGGAGAAGTGTGAGACAGCTGCAAAGGAAATAAGAGGGAAGACCCTGAATCCTCACGTTTACGCGTGTCAACTCGACCTGGCCTCTGTGAAGTCCATCCGAGAGTTTGCAGAGAGAATCAAACAAGGTAAGGAAACACTTAATTCTCACTCACTTCTCCAGTTATGTGTTCAGTTATAGAAATACTCAGTATTGAATCTTATATTTATTGTCTTGTAGAGGAGGAGCGTGTGGATGTACTCATAAACAATGCAGGGGTCATGAGATGTCCAGCAGGGAAGACGGAAGACGGCTTCGACATGCAGTTTGGAGTTAACCACTTAGGTACTTAAATTAAGACCGACAGTGGTGTCTGTTTACTAAATTATCTTTACATTTCTAAAGAATTCACTACCTGATTCTGATAGTTTATGTCTTCATCCAGGCCATTTCTTGTTGACAAATCTTCTGCTGGATAAGTTGAAAGAGTCCGCCCCCAGCAGAGTGATCAACCTGGCCTCACTTGCCCACATCGTTGGAAAGATTGACTTTGAGGACTTGAACTGGGAGAAAAAGAAGTTTGATACCAAGCAGGCGTACTGTCAGAGCAAGCTTGCCAATGTTCTGTTCACCAGAGAGCTCGCCAAGCGATTACAAGGCAAGTCTACTGGCTGTTGCATATGTGGGCATGTGTGGGAGGGAGTACGGCCTATGTTCTTGTTTGTAATTGGCCATTGGATATGTATTTTTAAACAATGCCGTGTGTGTAACAGGCACAGGAATCACGGTGAACGCTGTGCACCCAGGCGTTGTTGCCACGGAGCTGGGGAGGCACACTGGTCTGCACCAATCACAGTTCTCCAGCTCTGTGCTCAGTGAGTATCCTGCTTCCTTATTGGCTTCTGAATTTAGAGAAATAAATTAAAAAAAACCTTACCTAATGCATATGCAACAATTAGCTTAGTGAATTTTCTGTTCTTATCTACTTGGTCTGTATAAATAAACATAAACTGACCGCATTTCTGTTATGAAAAGTTTCCTAGCCACAAAATTAACTTTTAAACTCTGAAAACAGAACTGAACCAAACATAATTACAACTGAAGAACATTCACTTTAGCTTTCCGACTATGCTTTTTGATTTAAGTGTATCTTTTTGGTTTTTAGGCAGAGGAAGTATTCCCATCCTTTACTTGAGTAAAAGTCACAATACCACTGTTATGGATATAGGGTTCTAACTGGAGCCACAAACCACCAGGAAACAGAGATTTGCATTAATAGTCCATTTTATTTTCCATAAAATGATTTAAGTCCTTTATTGCATGTATGATGATTGCTGTGGTTCTAAATAAAGAAGATGCGGAAATACTACATTAGCCACTTTGAAAATGGTGCTTACATAACATAAGTATCAAAAGTAAAAGTACTTAATGGAGAAAAAATGACCCCTGTGAAAATTATATATTTTATATTCACGATGCATGAGTAAGAAGCATTTTACTGTTGTAGTTGGTTGAGGTTTTTAACTATTTTATATACTGTTGTTACTGTAGTTTCGTCTATAACAATACAGCTTTGTATGTTAAATCTTAATGTGTAAATTTGATGTAGCTGTCAAAAATGTAGTGGAGTAAAAAGTACAATATTTCCCTCTGAACTGTAGTTTAAGTATAAAGTGGCATTAAATGAAAACATTTCGGTAAAGTACAAGTACCTCAAAGTTTGAGGGTTTGCTTCATAAATTCAAAGATTTTAGTTTTTTTTTGCAACTAGTTCAAGAGCATGTAATACTTAATAATACTACACTAAACTCTCCCAAGTCACTGTTACAAGGTTTTCCCTCCACAGCTACGATGTTCTTCATCATCACCCCAACCAACGATAGAAAAATTATATTACAGGTCAAGTAAAACCTGTGAATTATGAAATCAAAGTACTATGCTACCAATGTTGTCGCTGATACACCTTCTCATTACTCATTCTGGCTGTCAGTGAATGTACATGTTTGTTTTTTTATTATTTTCTTCCGCAATGAGTATTTTTTTTAATTACATGCTCTCAGAGGTAATAAAAATCCTCCACCGTGGGGAGAACTGCATTTGTTATTGAGCTCAATGAAGAAGATAATAAAAATCCACAATGCAACGTGTGCCAGATTCAGATATGAACAAATGTAATTGGTGCAACAACATGAATCCAGTTAGTACTTGACATCGGCCAATTCATTTAATAAAGTATTCTGATAGGATCTGAAAGATAGTTAAAACATGGTATGCCTGCTGAGATTAAACCAGCAAACAACCTGTGGTGTCCACCCCCCCTACAGGTCCATTTTTCTCCCTGTTGGTGAAGAGCCCAGAGCTGGGGGCCCAGCCAAGCGTCTACCTGGCAGTGTCCGAGGAGATGGAGGGGGTGACGGGAAGGTACTATGATGTGATGACAGAAAAGGAACCGGCGCCACTGGCCCTGGATGAGGAGGCAGCTCGCAGGCTGTGGGAGGTCAGCAGCAGGCTGGTGGGTCTGGAGGAAGAAGGCCAATCCGGCAAGTCAAACCCAACAACAGAAGTCCAGAGCAAAGCTGCACAGACAGTCCCAGTGCTGAGACACTGACAGAGCCCAGGACCAGCTGTTAGTGCCTGCTCTGCCCCAGCAGGGGATAATGGACCTTTTATGACTTGAGCTGTGCCACTCTCATTGGAACAATTAACTGTCTGAGTCTGTGAGTCTTGTTGTCTGTATTAAGGCAGTCTTTTGTACATGCCTTTATGTTCCTGCATCAGGACATTTTCTTTAAAACATGTTTAACAAGCAGCCTTTGACAATGGACTGTTTTTTCTCTCTCTGTACAGTAGTTACAAAAGCTGGAATTCTTATCCATATTTACTGTAAGTTCACATTGAGAGTACTGGAAATGGGTTTTATTGTTGTGGATTCAAGCAGAAAATGCTGACAGTGCCATCTGGCTGCTAGCATCAAAATACAGACTAGTAGTTTACTCTTTTATTTAATTTTTTATTTGTTTGTACAGATCACGTGTACATTACTGCTGACCATTTATCTAGGTGTGCAGTTGTGTTTTTAGATTTGTGAATCTTTTTCTTTATGTTGGAAGCTTTTGATTTAGTATATTTAAACCAGGTAGGAAAGTCTGTTTGCAGACACTTGGAAATTGTTTGACTTTGTTAATCCGTTCTGAAAGCATGATCTGCTTTGTTAACAACAATCTGATTTGTGTTAATATTGCATGATAATTCAGTGATTCAGATTTCATTAGATTGCAATGCAATCAGTCAGAACTTACAACTGCCTATACATTACAATGAAATTAATAAAAAGGTGAGGGTAGGAACAAAAACTGACCGGTAGATCGAGAGCTTTGCCTTCTGGCTCAGCTCTCTTTTCGTCACAACGGTGCGATAAATTGAATGTAATACCGCACCTGCTGTGCCGATTCTCCGACCAATCTCCCGCTCCATTGTCCCCTCACTCGCGAACAAGACCCCAAGGTACTTGAACTCCTTCACTTGGGGTAAGGACTCATTCCCTACCTGGAGAAGGCACTCCATCGGTTTCCTGCTGAGAACCATGGCCTCCGATTTAGAGGTGCTGATCCTCATCCCAGCCGCTTCACACTCGGCTGCGAACCGATCCAGTGAGTGCTGAAGGTCACAGGCCGATGATGCCATCAGGACCACATCATCTGCAAAAAGCAGCGATGAGATCCCCAGCCCACCGAACTGTAACCCCTCTCCACCCCGACTACGCCTCGATATCCTGTCCATAAATACTACAAACAGGATTGGTGACAAAGCTTTAGCCCTGGCGGAGGCCAACTCTCACCTGAAACGAGTCCGACTTACTGCCGAGAACCCGGACACAGCTTCGCTTTGGTCGTACAGAGATTGGATGGCCCTGAGAAGGGACCCCTCACCCCGTACTCCCGCAGCACCTCCCACAGTATCTCCCGGGCACCCGGTCATACGCCTTCTCCAGATCCACAAAACACATGTAGACTGGTTGGGCATACTCCCAGGCTCCCTCCAGGATCCTTGCAAGAGTAAAGATCTGGTCCGTTGTTCCACGACCAGGACGGAATCCGCATTGTTCCTCTTCAACCTGAGATTCGACTCATCGACCGAACCCCTCCTTTCCAGCACCTTCGAGTAGACTTTACCGGGGAGGCTGAGAAGTGTGATACCCTGTAATTGGCACACACCCTCTGGTCCCCCCTTTTTAAAAAGGGGAACCACCACCCCGGTCTGCCACTCCTTAGGCACTCGTCCCCAGACTTCCACGCAATGTTGAAGAGGCGTGTCAACCAAGACAACCCCTCCACACCCAGAGCTTTAAGCATTTCTGGACGGATCTCATCAATTCCTGGGGCTTTGCCACTGTGGAGTTGTTTAACTACCTCAGCAACCTCCACCAGGGAAATTGATGCCAATCCCCCTCATCCTCCAGCTCTGCCTCTACCATAGAGGGCGATTAGTCGGATTTAGGAGTTCCTCAAAGTGCTCCTTCCACCGCCCCTATTACCTCCTCAGTTGAGGTCAACAGCCCCATCCTTACTGTACACAGCTTGGATGGTTCCCCCGCTCCCCCTCCTGAGGTGGCGAACGGTTTTCCAGAAGCACCTTGGTGCCGACCGAAAGTCCTTCTCCATGTCTTCTCCGAACTTCTCCCACACACGCTGCTTTGCCTCTTTCACGGCAGAGGCTGCAGCCCTTCGGGCCCTTCGGGTACCTTGCAACTGCCTCCGGAGTCATCTGGGATAACATATCCCGGAAAGACTCTTCTTCAGTCGGACGGCTTCCCTGACCACCGGTGTCCACCACGGTGTTCGTGGGTTACCGCCCCTTGAGGCACCTAAGACCCTAAGACCACAGCTCCTCACCGCAGCTTCAGCAATGGAAACTTTGAACATTGTCCACTCGGGTTCAATGCCCCCAGCCTCCACAGGGATGCACGAAAGTCCGCCGGAGGTGTGAGTTGAAAGTCTGTCGGACAGGGGCCTCCTCCAGACGTTCCCAATTTACCCCGCACTACCCGTTTGGGCTTACCAGGTCTGTCCAGAGTCTTCCCCCCACCCCTGACCCAACTCACCACCAGATGGTGATCGGTTGACAGCTCCGCCCCTCTCTTCACCCGAGTGTCCAAAACATATGGCCTCAGATCAGATGAAACGATTATAAAATCGATCATTGACCTTTGGCCTAGGGTGCTCTGGGTACCAAGTACACTTATGAGCATCCCTATGTTCGAACATGGTGTTCAAGTTATAGACAATCCATGACTAGCACAGAAGTCCAACAACAAACAACCACTCTGGTTTAGATCAGGGAGGCCGTTCCTCCCAATCACGCCTCTCCATGTGTCTCCATCATTACCCACGTGCGCGTTGAAGTCCCCCCAGCAGAACTATGGAGTCCCCAACTGGAGCCCCATGCAGGACTCCACTCAAGGTCTCCAAGAAGGCCGAATACTCTGAACTCTTGTTTGGTGCATATGCACAAACAACAGTCAGAGTTTTCCCCCCACAACCCGCAGGCGTAGGGAGGCGACTCCTCTCGCCCACCGGGTTAAACTCCAACGTAGCGGCGCCAGCCGGGGGCTTGTGAGTATCCGCGGACAATGCAAATCTATTTTCATAATGAATTGGAATGATTTTCATACTATATTATACTAGATTAATGAAAGCTAATAGTAAGAAAGTAAAAAAACACACATTCAAAACATAAAACATAATGAAAAAAGGTCAGAACACCGGAAGGTCATTTTGAAGTTAACCCACTTGTTAAAACCTGGTATAAAATCCAATTACAATTTATTCTAATGTTCACTTTTAAGTGCACTTCTGCTTTTTCTCTTGTTTACTCTTGCCTCTTGATAAACAAATCAAGTTACAAGAGCACTCACTTACATTTCTGATCCTCTCAGACCTCTGAGCACAAAGAAGAATATCCATCCCAAAAGTAATTGAGGGATCCATTGCATAGAGCTTTTTTCAACAGTAAATCCCAGAGTACAGATCAATAAGGGCCACTTTCTGCACTAATGCACACTGATCAGCATCGGCCCTGAAACTCTAAACCCTGGATCGTTTATTTCAAGGTTGGTTTACCAGTGGAGACCCTTGCTGGTGCAATCCTAGATGATGTAGATGAGCAACAGAATCACTGGGTTCTCCTTTGCTCTCCAGATTGTCAAAGACCTTACAGTCCCTAGGACATGATGCTGTGTATAGTTTCCCTTTCTGGCATGAATCAAATCAATCCTGACCTCTAACATCTAGTGCTCACAGTATTATTATTATCTGAATTATCCTGCCTGATTTGAAAATTCTTTCCTCTAATTACATTTTCTCTATTAAACAAATGAGAATAAGTTTGGACAGTTAGATATTTGTGCTCTTGAACACACCCCGACCGGACTTCATTGCCCATAATGCATCGTCAAAGAACGACGAAAAAGTCCAATGTACAAAAGTTCCTACTGAAAAGAAACACCTAATGGGTGAGGAATAAATGTAAAGGTGGCTCGTCCGAGTTAGTTAACGTTACGTGCTTCGTGTGAAGGTCGCGCTTCACCAAAAAGGAGTTGGACGGTTCTTCTCTTAGCGCTACAAAACTACAGTAGCTTGTTTTTCTCAGAAGGTAACGTTAATACGACAGCAGCCAGCTAACGTTACTTGCCAACTGAACTTCACTGCGCAGTCCTGGCAGTCTGTGGTACACTACTAGCTAGCTGTAGGAAGCAGAATACTCAGAATATGTACATTGATAGACAAGATAACAGAAACACCCTACAGTATGGTAGGCCTGTAAAGAGTGTCAGTTACACTGAGAGTCAGTGTTGTGAGGCAAATATCTGAAACAACTTTCTACCATCATGAGCTCTGCAAAATAACTGTCTTGACAACTCACCTATAAAATTGCGACATCACTTAGTGCTTCTTTACATGACGTCTGGACAGTTGCTGCCACTGTAACTGTGATTTATTTTGAAATTCTGTAATGTGGCACGGATTGAAAATCATGACAGCATATGCACAGTAATGCTTCAGAATGTAAGAGTAAAAATTGGAGTTTTACAAACAATGACTGAAAGACAATACAAACTACCTTTGTAGTTAGTATAGAGGATCTTTGGTTGAAGTTCTGACAATCCTGACAAAAACGTATGTTATTAGCTTCACCAGCTGTTGCAGAGGGCTATTTTAATGTAAGGTGTTTCTGTTATTTTGTGCAACACCTGCATGTATAGACCAGTCATTTAGTACATTGGGATCATGGTAATGCCAGTGTGCTAGCATCTAATTAACATGCATTATTTATCAGTATGGCAGAGCCACAAAGAAAAGGAGAGCTGCTGCCAGAAGATGTTGGCACAGATGACTGCCTGACTTCGTACACACACATCTACAGTCCAGATTTACTAAAGTAGGCATCAAACAAGTGCTTTTAAATGTATTTCTTAATGCCTGGTGTGTGATCTTATTGCTTTAATGCATTCACACAGTAAATACACGTTGTTGACATGCTTGTCACTGTAATAACTTCATGAAGTGACCTTTGAGGGTTTGCTCTTTATTTTTCAGAGATCAGGTTGCTTTTATCACAGGAGGTGGATCTGGAATTGGATTCAGGATAGCTGAAATCTTAATGAGGTGAGAGGATTACCTGCTTGTTTCTCCATAACATGCCCAGATCTTGCAAAAATATCAGACTATATTTAGTCAAATTTCACTCCTTTTATTCACAGACATTGGTGCATGTATAGGTAGAATAAGAATAAATGCATACAATCGATGCTCTGTCAGCATTGTGTCATTACCGTTACTCTAAAACAGTAAAATGTGGGAGCGAGATAGTACATTGGTGTACTTTAAACCTTCTGGTTGTGTTATCTGACAGTGAGACTTTCATCATTTTGCTTGTGTGACAAAGTTGAAATAGTTCAATAATTTACTTATGTGCCAGAAATAATTGATCTTTTATCAAAATCAGCGGGACACCTTGTAACTGCATCTGTTGCTGCTCTCTCATGTTGTGTGCCTGCGGCCTTTTATCACATTTCTGACCTTGCATTCACTGTCTCCTGTCCCTCACCCTCTATCCTACCTGTTTCGTCATAAGTTAATCATTCTGTCTTTCTTTTAGCACTATTTATGCAAGCATTACGTATTCATGTTCTAATCAACACAATACAGCATGTGCTCCTAGTAGCCCTGTCACGATAACTAATTTTGTTGTGTTTTGTCTCAGAAATTATTGCGATAAATGATAATATTGTCGTTCTGAGACCATTTTCATCTAATATAATGATAATGGCATAATAATGCAGGTACACCTTTTCAAAGATCAATAAACTTTTATTTCTAAAGAATATTTAACACTGGAACTGGAAGACATTTTAAATATCCACAATAAATGAACAAAACAATCAAAAACAATAAATAAAATGAAATTTTTTCCGGCCGCAATAATTTCCATTTAAAAATTATTGAGCTGATTTTTATTTATCATGCGATTAATTGATTTATTGCATATTGCGACAGGCCTAGCTCCTAGTATTGTTAATGTGTTATTTTCTTACCTTTTCTTTCAGGCATGGCTGTGACACAGTGATAGCGAGCAGGAACTTGGACAAGCTCAAAGAGGTGATTCCTCTTACATCATTTCCACAACCATAAATCATATATCTTACACCATAAGTCAATGTTAATGTATTGGCCTCATGTAATTTGATTGTGTGTCTCACTAGGCATCTAAAAAGCTGTCTGCAGCGTCAGGACGACGCTGCCTCCCTTTGTGTTTAGATGTGAGGAAGCCTGAGAGCATCGCAGCTGCTGTGGATGAGACGCTGAAAGAGTTGGGCCGCATAGACATCCTCATTAACAGTATGGGACCTCTTAGAAACAAGACTACATTTATGTTTTCGTGATAATGATTATTGATTTTGTGGTTGGAGCTGTGCTGCACACATTCCCACACACTCTTCGTCATTACACAATGCATCCTGCCAACATAGGTGCAAAATACATTTTAGGTTTCTGTAGGGTGAATAAATGCAAATGTACTTTACACAAAGGTCCAGTGTGAAAGGTTTTGGTTTAATCGTCACATTTTCTGATGCTGTAGCTATCTTTGTTTTCTAACTTTGCACCTTAGTACATGTACCACATAAATAATGCATTTATCCGTAGCTTTATTGGCTTTGGTTAAAGTCACGGTTGCTGTTGTTGACAGATGCTGCTGGAAACTTCCTCTGCCCGGCTACCTCACTCTCCTTCAACGCCTTCAAGACAGTAATGGAGATAGACACTATGGGTACATTCAACACCAGCAAGGTGGTTTATGAGAAGTGGTTCCAGGTACAGTACATTCTCTGTCTGTGTGGTACAATATGTCTCAATTCCAAGTTAAGGAGCTATAAGTAAGTTATCATAGCATTGAAATAACGATAATACCATATCTACAGGAACACAATTGGGTTATTGATCAATCATTTTTAAAATAAGATTCACTCCCTGCAATTCACTTTGGTCACTAAAAGAGCACAGTAAAGATCAGAGATGACTGAATACCTTGTCTCTAAATGGGCTTTAAACTGCTGCCTCTGCGCAGATTTGATTATAAACCCATCAAACTGATTTTAAGTCTCCCATCATTTTTGTGTGCAGGATCATGGTGGCAACATAGTCAACATCTCGGCAACACTTGGATACAGGGGGCAGGCCCTCCAGGTGCATGCTGGCTCCGCTAAGGCTGCAAATGGTAAGAGCTGTTTTGCTGCTATGTAATGATATGAAAATTTGAATCAGATTACTCAGTGTTGCCTCTCCTGTCCCCCCAGATGCCATGACCAAGCACCTGGCTGTGGAGTGGGGGCCCAGTGGGGTGAGAGTCAATACTGTGGCTCCAGGTCCTGTCTCTGGCACAGAGGGCTTCCGCAGACTGGGTAAAGTCTTAATCTAAAGATATGTTAGTTAACTGCCACTCAATGCAAACTTGACCAAAGCGGAGAAAACATAGACAATTCAAATGTATGAAAAAAAGAATTGTAACAATTACCACTTTTCTATAATTAATAGGATTAAATAAGATACAGATATAATCCTAAGGACATATTTGGAACATGGCGGATGGTGCTCATCTGACAGGGCTATGGGGTTCAGCCAAAAAAACATTGGGAACCACAGATGTACGGTATGACTGTGTAAGTATCTGAGCATGGTTTTTTTCTCTTTCTTTTAATGCCTCAGGTGGTCCCAGAGGGGAGGCTGCTGGTGCATTCCAGTCCATTCCTTTACAGCGAGCAGGCAACAAAACCGAGATGGCCCACTGCACTCTTTTCTTGGCCAGCCCGGCCTCCTCCTTTGTGACTGGAGCCATCCTGGTGGCGGACGGCGGAGCGTGGCTGACATCAGCCAACGACGTCTCAATGCTGTTGGGTATAGCCTCCTCTAAATCCGCTAAACTCTGAACAGGGGCTCTTCTGTCCTCCTCCTGACCCAGGTGTGTAGGAGGAGGTGCAGCTTGAGGTCCATGTTGACAGACATTATGACTGAGAATGGGATTGTGCTGTGCATTGTGTCATCTCTGATTTAGCGTTGTAAAGTTAAAATATTGTTTTAATGATGGGAATATACTATTACCCACATTAATCATTTTATCTCTCTTATTTTCTTTCAGGTTATTGGTCATCTGAAAAGAAAAGAGACAAGTAAATCCTGAAAACAAAAGAGTAATTTAGGGTCCAACTGTGCTGATATGATACATTTACAGTATTTGTGGTTTATCTCACCCACTGTTCCTGTAAGACTGGGTTGCTAAGTGGTTGGAGGAGTTGAACACTGACCTACTTATTACTGTATTATGTGTTTACAATCTTAGTAATGGATCAAATTATAAAGCAATTCAGAGAGTTTTCACCCATTACAGTGCTGTGTATTGTCATCATGCATTTCATGTATAGTAATGTTTATCACATGCCATTTAATGTGATTTTTCAGTACCTCTCATTTATAAATAAAACATTTATAATTTCCATTAACTATGACTTTTTGCATTTACTATTGCAAGTTATGTATTTTTGCTAATGTCTCTGTGTTGCCCTCTGGGTGCTGTTTGACTGCCACAAGGGTGCATTTGCCTTGATCACTGAAGCTTGGATTGAGGAGCAGATGGTTTTTAATTCAATAAAATCAGTGGTTTGCTACCTACCAAGTTGATTAAAGAAAAATACGACATAGTATTGTTACACAAAAATGTTAGATTTTTCTAAATTTTCCAATTTGTTTTTTTCTTTTGTTGTGAAATATTGCATACATATATAGATTATAATGTGTGCTAAGTGATAAAACACAAAGTTTGGGATCCATTGGATTAGATGAGCAAAATACAGCAACTGCATATCGGAAGAAAAATAAATACCTCAGTAAGTCAGATGGGGGCGCCAAAACATTACAATTGCAACCATTTAACAATTACTATTTTTCTCAAAACAATAAATATCTGTCCACTTGAGTTCTCCAACTATTTAATATTGGTTTAAATGTGATTCTATATCAACTGTTGAGTAGTTAATGAAACAGTTCTTCAATTGGTAGACCTGATGATTTCAGACACACATCTACCCTGCTGAAGTGTCTTTGAGCAGGACACCCCAATCCCTGTCAGTTGAAATCTTCTCTAGCTGACCCTGAACTTTAACATCTGCTTACTTAAAATGTGTGTGACAATGTTTTAGATAGTATACATGGGGTTTGTGCACAAACACAAATCATAAGGTCCCATTGATAACTGCTATGAAGCCAGATACTGCGGGGTATTTTGTACGCTTGCGTGAAACGTCAGTGGTGTGTATGCGGCTGGAGGAGGAGGATGGGACACTGCTGATGCTGATGCGAGAGCTTTCGGTGTCTGACTGTGATCAACATCGGTGGACTGACTGCCAAATGATGGAGCTTTTTGGTCTTATTTTATACCCCTTTTGTTCCATTATTGGCGTCGACGAGGGACGCTGTGACTGATGTGTTTTATGAGACTAAGATAACAGAAGAATTTAAGGAGGAAGGGACGGTTTCGTGTCGTCACTCGTCTGGCCTGTCTTGTGACTGACACAGGTGGATTGCCGCTGGAAAACGGGATCGAAATGAAGACATAATCTTGGACTATCGCAGAGGCGACAGTTTCCGTAGTTACCTCTTAAACCGTGGAATACAGAAACCACCATTTGGTTTAATTAAATTAGGAGAGGTAGAAGCGGGACTGTTTGGCGTGTTAGCTAGCTAATAGGCTAATTTGGTTAGCTAGTCAGTTAGCAGCTTCTCTGGCCAATGGCACGAAAGAAGTGGGATGCTCGAAGGAGGAGCTAACGTTAGTTGCTAGCATAAATTCATTGGAAGGTTTGACTGTCGGCGTTATATTTAGTAAACCGCCTTGAAAGACATTTAACATTATAGCTCGGGGTTAGGTTTGAGTAGCACTGGTCACACCGTTTCCTCGCTGCACTTTGGCTCCTCAGCAAAGAAGCTTGCGATGTATAAGATTGGATAATCGGCTAAGAAAGCTAATGTTGACAAACACTGGTGACTTAACCAACGCGTTAATTTTTTTTCGTTTCCAATTGGCTCACGAGGAGAGATGCTGTCAGTCGTTTTTTGTCACTTCATTTCTGAGACTTTATTGCGGTGATTTACCAGCTTTCAGGCAGAAGTGAAGCATGTTAACGTTGGATGTGCTGAAGCGCAAACATTTGGCAACAACCAGGAGTGGACCTGCCATGACAGAAAGCCACATAGTAGGTCAAAAACACATTAGAGAGAGAGTATGCCTTTTGAATTTAGGTAACATTGTTGTCAGGATGTGGATGGCAACTAACGTTACTGAAGTTAAAACAACAAATGTGTGTTAATCCGTTGCCTGACTGGCATTGTTTCTAAACCTACCCAACTTTCTTCTTAAAACTACACCTACTAGTCTAGCTAAGTTATACTATTATTTATAAAATCATATTACCGGCCTGCATTTTTTAAAATATCAGACGTAGACAATGTTTGTAGGAATCCCACACATTCATTTCAAGATGTCATTGTTGGAGATGTGTAATGCCATTTAAAACAACAACATGGCATTTAAGCTAAATAACTTGATCTCGACGACAGCAGTGAGATAATACACCAGCTTTCTGAAGTTTGTAAAGTGGAACAGCCAATATAAATGGAACCGACAGTTCTGTCTGGCCCTTTGGGGCACACACAGTGGGAGTCAGAACAGCCATTTCCTCTCGGATTTCACACACTGGATTCAGACAATGGAGGTGTGCTCTGTCAAAACAAGGGTGACCAGACAGGTTTGGATTTCAGAAGCGGCGACCAGGATCTAACATCCCAACATAGTGTAGAAAAAAACATTTACCAGGACAAGCCAGTAAAGTTGGACAACCTCATAAATCTCTCTGTTTTTCCTCGTGGAGATTTTCTGTTTGAGGGAGATCAGTTCAATATTTCCCAAGCTTCTCTCCATAGTAATCATATAGAGGAATTGTCCTTCACAGAAAAATCTGAGGGACCTGATGAACTAAGTGAGTGCACTTTGTCATGGCTATTTTCTCCCAAACTCACTGATGGGATTGGGAAAAACTCTGCCCATGAGGAACTGAGTCTGACGCAGGAGGCCTCTCTTGAGAGCCCAGATGCCCTCAGTAGTCAGGCTGAGCTAATAAGCCTCAGTGTACCGGTCTCTCCATCGAAGATTTCCGAGAGAAATTCCGAGACCAACACAGGGGATCCATTTTTGTTGGTGGATCTCCTCTCAAATGAACACTCTTGCCTCCCCCCAGAGTCTTCAGGTGAGTTGAACCCACAGGGTGTCAGTGAGGAGCTGGTAGGCCTGTCGCAAGAGGAGCAGGCAGGTCTCCCTCCCTCGCAGAGCTGGGAGACTTTATCACCCGAAACCAGAGACAACTGTTTATTAACTGATCAAGTGACTGTTCTGCCTGTAACCTGGAGCACTACCCTGCATGGTTTACCTGAGAACTGCCTCCCGCATAACCACGTCAGCAGACCACTGGAGTGCGTTGAAGGATCTGTGCCTTTGTTGGATTTAGAGGTTCCAGATTGTGACAGCAGTCTGAGCTTGTGCCCTGCCAGTCCTCCCTCTGTTATCTGCACAGGTCCACCATTGGATTTATCAACCGAGGAGTCGGAGGTAGAACATGCAGGAGCTACTGTAAATAGAAATGTGACTTTGGACCAAGGCGACAATGACTCATTTGCACTGGGTTTGTCCGCTGAACCTTCATCACTGACAGTGCCTCTGGGTGAAGATGCCTTCAACCTGGGTGATTTCACCAGTGAGAGTTGCTCTGTGGAAAATGAGTCGAAGGATTTAATGGAAGACGATATTTGTTCTGAAACCAAAAATCAGGGGAATGAGGCAATGGCTTTGGATCTGTGTTTGACTGCTGACCAGGTCCATGACAAGGAAACTTGGGACTTGAAACCACAGGAGGGTGTACAGAATGGAAGTGACCCGAGGGAAGAGGAGAGGTTGACAGACAGTAACCAGCTCGAAGGATCAGATAGTCATGAAGTGTCTTCTTTTGATTTTTCAGTTAAGGATTTGCACACTTCTTCCCCTGAGGCTGCATGGACTAGTGAGCAAACTGTGGAGACACTTTCTCTCTCTAATATGGTGGCAGATGACTCACTGCCAATGGTTTCAGCTGAGAATACGAGGGAGGAAGATGTCTCCCCTCTAAAAGCTGTGTTCGATGCGTTAGACCAAGATGGAGATGGCTTTGTTCGTATTGAGGAGTTCATGGAGTTTGCTGCTGCCTATGGGGCTGATCAGGTGAGATGGCACATTTTTCTGTTGATGTCCTAGTTTGGAGCTTGCAGCTACTGGGTATTGCATGCTGAGTGAAGTTCTGTGTAAGACCATATAAAGCTCCATATACGTAAATGATTTATGATTGATTTTCTGCTAAACCGCAAAGAGCTTCCTGCAAAAAGCCTGCTTAACTCAATCAACTAAAATCCATCTGGCTGATGTCACTTTGCTATCAGTATTTCAAGTTGTTTAGGATCTAAATCTATTTACAACTCACTATTGTTAGAAGTGAGTAAATGTGGTACAATTTTTATATATATATATATATATATATACACACAGTATGTTTTTTTTTTTTTTTTTTCTGAAACTGAACCTTGATTGTGAGTTTAAAAGTTTTAATGAATTACATTAGGTTTATGTTGCCCTGACATACAGTGAAGCCGAGGTAACACCACCCCTGCTGTGGTGCTGGTGTGCTTCCTACAAATCAGTGCCTAACATTCAGTGTAATAGATTTACTAATACCGCAGCATATTATTAAAACCATGCCAGGATTAGTTTGTCATCTATATTTGGCAAGTGTTCAAAAGCCAGGATTTGGGTTATCATCCAGATAAGTCTGTCAAGCGTATTGGCTGTTATGAATTCTCTCCGGCCCGGCACTCCTCCATATGTCAGATGACAAACACTCTTCGTTATATTTGCATAATTATCCTGTGGTTTGGGGATAATCTCTTGAGGAATGGCTGATGATGCGCCTCACTCCACCCATGACACTCACCCATTTGTTGCTTGTGGCCCTTTTTGGAAATAGTTTCGCAGTTACTTGCAAGTCAAGAGACAAAGGAACAACTCCTAAAAATGAATCCTACTAAATTATAAGGTGTCACATAATCAGTGTCAGAAATAAAGGAGGGCAAAGGGCAAAAATGCACCAAGAAATCTCCTAATTCCCCTAAAAAACCTGATTGAGGGGGAAAATTGCCTCCCAGGGTTTGAAAAATAAATATTATTATATTTACCAGTTTAGGCCAAAATCCTAATCCTATATCAAGCCATAATTTAGTTTTGATTCAACTTCATTTAATTTCCATTTCCATCTCTAACATACATTCACACAAACAGTGCTGTTGCATGCACTGATAATAGCAATAGTATGCTTTTTATTTACTCATGTTGACACAAGGTGGTGATTACTGTATGCTTTTTAATCTGGTTTTATTTCAAAAACTGCAACTTTTGCACTAATTACTAAGTGCCCCCAAAAGTTTGTAAATGCCCCGCTTTTTTCCAACCATATAAATATATATATTTTTAAGTCCTACACTGCACATAGTGACAAATTGATAGTCAGTGAATCAGCATTTCTCTATAATGAGCAGTAAAAGGGAAGAGAGCCTATTTGCTTCTCATCAGTGCATTTGGTTTTGTCATTGCTTTTTCCCTGTGTAAAGCCATTGACTAAACCGTATTATCCTTTGAGCATGGTAGGCTTAGGTGTTGGTCTTGTCTTTAACTGAAAGTTAAATTCAGAGGAACATTTGACACAGGCCTCGCACGCTCCAGAGTCAAATTGACGTCAGTTTCTTTTTCTGTCAGACACGCATGTCTGTATGCCTGTCTAAATGTTTACAAGAATCAGACTGAGCTTCAGCAAGTGATCCCACCGCTGGCAAATAACAGTAAAAGGGTGGATGCAAACAATGATGTAACCAAACTAGGGTTGCAAAGGGGTGGAAATTTGTCGATTTTCGAATCTCCGGAAACTTTCCATGGAAAGTTAAACTGGGGAATTTTGGAAACAATCCAATTTGTAAACTTTAATGGGAATTATTGGAGATTATGGGAATTAATGGGAAATTATGGGAATTTATGAGAATTAACTGGAAATGTTGGGTAATTCATACAAACTCCATCTTATACAAACATAAATATAAACATTTTGTTTTGTAATAAGCAGACAGGCATATGCAGTGAATACAAATTTTGAATGGGTGTGGCCTCAATAGCCCTGCAGTAGGCTAACCATTGACCTTAAAGCTTAACATATGAAGGTAGCTAGCATGCTGCCTTTGATTTACTATGGTTATATGTGTGCTAAGCTAACCATCAGCACTGTCTATTGTTTCCAGCCAAGAACAAGTGGGCTATACAATTAACACACAGGTTAATAGCAATGGGTAATGTATTATCCCCTCCCAAAAAAAAAAAAGAAGGAAAAAAAACTCCCGTGGAAAGTTTCCAACTTTGAAAATTCCCGAAATTTTGCAACCCTAAACCCAACCAGTTAACATAACTGTCAAGTGTGCCCTGATGAGCATGCATGAGATAACTTTTAAATAATTTTTTGGTCTCTATTTCTTCATGAAGAATGTCACTTCCAGTATTTATAATCCCCCTCAAAGTGCGTCTTGTTTTTAAATGTTGATTTTAGATACGGGGCTGATTCAGGCAACATATTTAATTTAGAATATATTAACCAGCTTAATTTAAGCTCTTTTCGATGAACTTTGAACAAGGCCTTTGGGTGAGGATGGGTCCTTGTTGGTACTCCAAACACAGAGTGTGACGCTAGCTCACTAATTCTTTTTAATCCCTTCTCTCCCAGTTCAAAGCGCCTCTTTTGCCCCTGAACTGTCCCGTGTCTAGCCGTAGGTATCTGTGGCTCCCCAGGCAGGGAATTGTGAAGGATTAAGAGTAAAATGTGTTTTCCTGAGTCAGAGGGACTCCATGGTTTTGGGTGCCATCCACCAGCTGCCCATGACCTTGTTTTGAGGGACAGAGAAGTGGAGCTTTTGTGATGTTAGTCTAATGTAAATCGATTCAACCTGTTGTTTTGCTAGGCAGTGCTAAAGGTGAGACATTTAAATGACACTGGGAGTTGATTTTATTTCATAGGTGTGATCCATTTTACTGTTATTCCATAGTGTTTGCTTTCTGGTGGAGTTCTCCTGCTGCACCTCCCGACTATTCCAGCAGTTTCCTTTGGATCTTTGTTTCTTAAAGGTTTTCCTAGGATGCTGACCAGATTGTGCAGATTGATTACTTCTGTGTCTTTGTGTTTCGCCATCGGATATCTGGTTTGCAAGAGCTAATTTATGCCCTTACAGGAACCTCCTCTCAGATTTCTGTCCTTTTCGTGATCAGAGAGAGACGGAGGCTTTGGCATGTTTGCCTTTTTCATTTACAATAAGTAAGCTTGAAAGCAGATGGACTTATCTTCAGAATTTGTGGAATGTTATATAATGTATGTAACCTTTCAGTGGATTTGGCATTCATTAGCTGAACTCAAGCACCAGTGGGAAAGTCATGTCTGATCTAAGGCTGATATGCAGCTGAAGTCAAAGTGCTGATTTGTTTCATGCTGAGGTAGCAAATGGTCCAGTCTTCTCATATCCGTTTGCAATACATGTGTGCTTTTCATATTTGATCATGTGTTGCCCTGATATGCTTGTGTGTTCCAGTCACCTGGAGATAAAAGTGGTTAGGAGCAGGCTGAATTTGCATGCGTGTTCGGCTAGTGCTTGAATGCTAAGCATGCAAATGTTTCCTCCGGAATTATTCCAGGATATGATATGTGACTTTGTGTGTGGTTTGAATATGAGCATCACGTAATGTAGAATCTTAAAGCTCAATTTATGTATAGTCTATTGTATATCAACGTTTAAACGCAGTTCAAACGCAGTTCAACCGCAGACAGACGTCTAGAAGGTTGATTTGTAGCCTTTATCTGGTTTACTGTAGCTTAGTGATATATCTTGACTGTGTTAGGAACATGAACAGTTAATGCTGACCTACTGTTACTGTGTGCAGGTACTATTCTACCTTTTAGATGAATACCCAAAAATAAATGAATTGTCCTCAAATGGGAAATGTCCAGGCATGTTCCAAATCTGGTAATTTGGTTATTGAAAAGCTTTTTCTAACCACCACTTTCTGGTTTCACTCACTGGTTTTGACCCTAATTCTGCACAAAAGCCATACTGAACTGCATTGTGGTCGTGTCTCTCTTGTCAGTCGACATTCCCAACCCCACTTTGGCCAGCCTCTCTCCCCTCACCCGCTGCTTTTATGTACTGCCCCTCTAATCCACAATGGAATGTCCCATGCCCTGAAACGTCCCCTCTCTTGAGTTACCTTTTTGTTTTGATAATGTTTATATCCTAAGATCATTCTGTTTTTTTTCTTCTTCTCATCTTTTGCCATCATCTTTTGCCAACCCACTAGGATTATGATCATGGTTATCAGAGTTTTGTTTAGGAACTATTGTGAAATCCCCTCAAGGAAAGACTCACCAAAGGGTATTCTTCTCCATGGGGTTATGCACAACAGTGGTCTGTGTGGAGGCGGTCAGGCGTGCCCCGGCACTGATTAGACACAAATAGAGGAAACAGAAAAACCACAGTGCCTTCACTGCTTCACTAAGCAGACAGAGTTGCCTTTGAGTTTAGTTTTTATCTGCCTTACCACTGTCTCTCAGGGCTGTTTGTTAGGTGCAACAATGCAAATTATTACATAATAATGATCCATGATAATACTGTGAGTTACATGTTTAATAACAACAAAAGACAAAGGAACTAAGAAATGACGTGTATAAATATATTATAGCCAAGTACCATTACACATAAATCTTGAATTCCTAAACTTCATACCAGTAAACTCTGTAATTATATAGCACATTGCAATAGCAAGCAGTATTTTAGTCAAGACCATCTGAACTGAGACCAAGTCATCACTAAGACCAGAGTGTATGAAGACCGAGACAAGACCAAGACCAGACCAGTGCAAGTCCCACACTGCATGCCACGATAAGATGTGGAAAATGCTAACCATAGGCCCTCCTCAAATTGATCTGAAAGATCCACATTCCCATTTAAAAACTCCCACAGAAAACAAATGAAAGATTCTTCTTCATTTACCTCTATTATTGCAATAAGTGTATCATTAGAAATGCCTTGATAAAATAATCAAAAGGCAGTTGTGGTGTTGAAATAAAATCCCGGGTCTTCTTTATCTGAGACCGAGACAAGACCGAGTAAAAAAGCGGTCTCGAGACCAAGACCGATCTCGAGTACTACAACACTGATAGCAAGACAGCAGTAGATGCAGGTCAAATATAGAGTACTTGGGGCCAAATCACAACTGGACTGAAATCACATTCACCTCTAGTTTTTAGGTTAGACCTACGAATAGCCGAACGACTCTGCTCATAAGACCCGAGGGGCCTGGCACTGCTGTACAGGGCATGCTTAACAACTCTCATGTAGGCCATGGATGCTTCTACGTTATAGTAGGTTTACAGTGCTCTGGTTACCTTGGCTCTTACAGTGGTTCATCCAGCCTGTTCAGTCCTATGTTGGTATAGTATACTGCCCCGGTCTCTTACTGCAGACGCAATAACCAGGCCTAATAATAATTCACTGCTTGTTATACTCGTTCTGTAAAAATGTCATCAGGACCATAGACACTCATTTCCCTTGGTTTTCTCACCTCACCCAGCAGAGGTGTTTCTGAATAAGTTCTTCATGGAACAAACTACATTTCCGTGAACTGTGATGATCCATTGTGAAATGGAAAAGCTATATTCTAACGCCCACCACCGGCCTCCACCACACATTTCTTTTCACAAGTTCAGTCCTTTAAAGACACAGTTTCTTCACCAACTCTTCTTCAGCCTACAGTGTATAGCAAATCTACTGTACATGAAGGTTCTTGCGCAGCAGAGATGGAAGTTGGATGAGCCCTTGAATCCACATGCTAAAGTTAACATTGCAGTGTGAACCACCACTCAGTTAGTTCCACCACTCCCCTTCTCTCTCTCTCTCTCTCTCTCTCTCTCTCTCTCTCTCTCTCTCTCTCTCTCTAAGTACAGCTGGGCTTAATTCACAGAGCCCTGATCATAAGCCACGGGGGTTGTCGGAGTCAGTTTATTAGGAGTTTCAGCCTCCTGAGTCAGAACTCAGCGTTGCTAAGCCGATCAACTTGTTTTTATGTGTAACCAATATAAAAAGTGTGGAAGAGTGAGGCCCCACACACAATGAAAGTCCCTGGGAAATGACCATGTTCACATTGTGTGCTTACTTTCTCGAGGAAGAAAGTGAGCTGAAACCACAGAAACCTCTCCTGACATACTCCCAGGCTCCTTTTCCAGCTAATTTTGTCAGCGCTACACGCCTTAAATTCTACTGTAATAATGGGTTGGTGTAACTGTGAGATAGATGACATTTGACTCGGTCTATTATTTGTGCAAATAGATTTTGATTCCTCGGCGCCACCAATAATTCTACCGCATATAACCGGCTTGGTCTTTGGGAGCCAGTGAACTAGATAGTGACATTGTTATTTCTTCCTTCCTGTTGTATGCAAAGAGAATAAAGGCTGTACTCTTTGCACACTTTAAAATCCTGGTAAACTCACTTTTGCTCTGAATCCAATAAAGTCAGAAACACTTGACGTCTGCAAAAGCGTTTTTTTTTTTTTTTTTTTTTTCTGCGGGAGGTCAAAAGCTGTTTTTATGGGTGATTTGTTTGCTGCTGTAATCAAAATCTTTGGAGTTCACGTAGTTCTGCAGTAAAACTGTCATGTCAGTAAAAGAGAGTTCTTTTAGAGTTTTATGTACAGATCAAGTACTGGCTTGTTCTTCTGCATGTACTTTCCCATTGAAGTCAGAATGCAAACAATTTCCCCCCCCCTTGTGTGGGGAAAAAAAATGTCCCCATACATAATTTATGACATCATATTGAAACATCAGGGTCAGAACAGATGATTATGGTAGAGGGACTTCCTTCTGTTGCCATGATGGAATTACAGTTTAGAATGTTGTGTTACTTTTATCTTTCAGGTGAAGGATCTGACCAAGTTTTTGGATCCCAGTGGACTGGGAGTGATCAGCTTTGAAGACTTCCACCGTGGAATCTCTGCAATCAGCAATGGAGGCGAGTCATGAGATGCATGTTTTAACACTATTCTCTATTCAAGACCTGCTCATGTCTTTAATCGTTTTCCTTTTTACCTCTTTATCTAGTGTTCCTTTTTGTGGACTCAATTGATCTGTTGTGTAAGACTCTGGGGGGGGGGGGGTTCTACATTTTAATTGATCTGTAAAATCGACGTAAAATAAATACATTTGGACAAATATGGCTTACTTTTGTCTAATAAATGCAGACATTATTTGTTATTGTACATAATGCTTGCATCACAAATCACAGAACTGTGATGCATGGTGAACTCCATGTTCTACGTACTGCTGTTGGTTTTTTATCTGCCTGTAGTACTCCATGTGTAAGAATAAACATTTTTAATTATTTATTTCTATTTTATTACCTTACCTGCAGATAAGCTAATTCTGCTGTGTAAAAAAACAACAACTCAGCAGCAAATTCCTGCAGCTACATTTAGTCTCCAGCATCTGGCTCCATCTCTCTGCATTCCCCATGGCGCCAAATATTGTTGTCAACACAGTATGTTCACATCCATCGCTCAGCTGACATGAGGGTTTTAAAAAGGAAAGCAAGAAGACTGACCCAGATCCACTCAAACTGCTGTTATTCTGTCTTTAACCACTTTCCTGCCCTCCTGTTCCACTTTATACAAATCTGCTGTAAGTTGTAAGGACTCAAATACTGTATTTCCCTCCTAAAATGGGAACAATTTTTAAGGCTGTCTCGAAAGTTATGTCACCTCAGCAGTAAATCTAATCTAAATCTTGAATTGACTTTAAATTTGAACTATTGTCAATTAACCTTTATTTACAGTGTCAAATCATAACAGGAGTTATCTCAGGACACTTTACAGATAGAGTAGGTCTAGACCAGGGGTGGCAAACCTGTGGCTCTTGAGCCGTATGCGGCTCTTTGCCTGCTCCTGTGAGGCTCTTACTGTGTGGCTGGGGGCTGTGTCATTGGTTGATTGTTGTTTTTAACTTTTCTGAAACATACAGTATTTCAGATAGTAAAAAAACACATTTGAATGCATCTGTCAATACTGCCAATACATTTGCCAATTATTTTAAAATGGAAAATAATGCAGCAGAGTTTTGAGGACAGATTCTGCAACCTGAGGAAAAACGGCGGCCACAGATCACCTTCCTCGTTAACCCTTTCACTGCTGAATCCGATTGTTTGGCAGCCCCTTTAGTGACAAATGAGTGAGAGAGTTGCTTCGAGTGGCCACAACCGAGTTCAAACAAGACCTGAAAAGGATTGTGGATAACAAAGACTGTCAGGTTTCCCACTGAGTGGGAACTAAGTGATAAAAAGTGATTAAAAAAAAAAAACTATGAAAACTGCTATTTATTATGACATGTCATTAGATCTGGAAGACACTGTTGCTGTTGTAGTGTGGACGTGCATGTATTGTGTGGCTTTTTGCTATGGTGCGGGTTTTTTTTTGTGGCTCTTTATACCTAACTGGTTGGCCACCCCTGGTCTAGACCACACTCCATAATTCATAAAGACCCAACAATTTCGCCCAAGAGCAAGCATTTGGCGACAGTGGCGAGGAAAAACGTCCTTTAATGACTCATGGTGGGCGGCCATCTGCCGGTTGGGAAACAGAGACACTGATACAGATATAAAGAAACTTTGATTCATAATAATTTATATTATTTTCAATGATTGTAACAGTGAGTGAAGTATACATGATGGATTTAGACACCCCAAAGTGACATTATTACAAAGAGTTTCAGCCCTCCGGCAATTTACAGCACACGCTGGTTGTATTGACACACTGCACAGGTTGTGGCGACGTCACGGCAATAGTGCCTGCTTGCCTCAATCCACCCCGCCTATTGATTGGTAGCACTCTTTCCCAAGGCTTACTGGGTTGCACAGCTCGGGTTACTCTTGTCATTAATAAGGCATGCACTGGAAAGCATGAGATACACAAACACATGGGCTTATTGGCAAGGTTTCAGAGCGAGAGTGGCAGAGAGATGGGCTTTGAGCAGAGAGTCCTATTCACCTAAATTATTTACTGTCGTCTCTCTGCCCTGGCCTCTTTTTTTTTTTTTTACATTTGTCACTAGTTGCAAACCTGTGTTGTAAAGTGCAATTACACAGACATGCCTGTTTGGGAATATATTGACAAAACACAATCTGTGCTTTTATATATCTATATTTTATATTACCTGAAATAATTGGCTGAATAGAAGGTAGATGAACGTCTCTGTCATGTATAAATTGTAGTCATGCGTCATTTAAGTTATTTTGGGTTGGGTTTTTTTGTGGCTTGTTTGGCTAAACCACATATCGTGTAACCATGATGTCATTGGTCACAATCCAGCCATGGATCATTGTTCCATGTTACCGTTACTCACGATCTTCTTGGTCTTTCATGCCTCTCTTCTGTGTTTTTCTCTGTAATCAGCAAAGTGGAGAATGAATCGGATAGTTTTACATTAGTGTGTGAAGATCAGACCTCAACCGTTACTTCCCAGGTCACTCACACACTGCTGAAAGAATTCCACTATGCTTGTACAGGCGGAGTGCAGTTTTTTTAGACACTTAAAAAGAAGTGTGTTTTCTCTACCACCGTTTCTCCACCTCCCCTGCTGTAATCAGAAGGCAAAACCTACTCTTCCAGCTCCCAGCCTGTCTAGTTTCAATTCTATTCATTCAATGCACCTCACCTTCTTTTTTTATTTCATTTCGGCACCACCTGGCAGGGGTACCTTTTTAATAAAGACAGGCCTGCAGGCTATGGAAATGCCTTGTCCCTTATAGTTGCTATTGCATGTCTGGAACAACAAAAGTTGGTCTAGAAAATATCTGTATGCTTTGATATTTTGACATTAGGCCAAGTGACTGCAGGTGTGTTGCTCAAGCAGAAGCCAGCTTCTGCTGCGCATACTCATTTCACTTAAACAGCCTGCAATGTGTATGAGTCTCGAAGAGAAACGGGTTACATAAGACCAGGGGGCACAAAAACCTGGCAGCTTTTGAAAACACGGTTTGTGTTCTATTCTCTCTGCTATTCACAGCTCTGTTTACTAGATACAGGAGCCACAGTGGCTCCATCTTGTTGCTCTTTCTCAGGTTACATTACTTGTCTGCCGGCGCTCTCAACAGAGGCCTGGATTGACACATTAAAATTGGATATGGCTTGCTACTTATCCTTATGTATTGTTTTATTTTGCCCATACACGTATTACAGGACATTCTATAGCCCTTGAAATGCGTGTGTAAAAGTTACATAATGTTTACGGTCACATCACGCTTAGATTGCTGACTGTAAATATGCCAGAGTAGGGCAGCTAGGACACACTCTAAAATGTGCTGATTGCATACTTATGCAACCACATTTCCTTCCCTTATCTAGATCATATTTGAAGTTTAAATTGAAGTAATCCAATTTCCATTTGGATAAAATACTGTAGATACAATTGCCCTGTTTCATGGTAAAGAATGAGTTAATGTGAATTTAAATTGGAAATTAAAAAAATGACACAAACATTTTAATATTTTATTTGAGTATATAAAACATTCAGTGATAATGAAATGAGATTAAACGGTATATTAGTATTCTACTGTATCAGGTAGTTCTGAGATGTAATTCACAGGCCTACAGTAGCAGACACCACCGTTTTCAGAAAGAGACTGGTATATCGAGTCGCCTTTGTAACATCGTGGTCGTGGATCTTCTTCATGAGTTTGGCAGACATTTAAATTAACATTGTATACTGCTAATCGGAGGGTTGGGCATGAATAAGGTAATATCCAAGATTGCGGTCTCATTATCATGATCGTATTTCAGAATAAATGCTTACAGGCTCCTGATTATGTAATTGTGCACTTGTTCACAATGCAAATGGATATTTCATATTGAACAATGCATCTGAATTGTCAAGCATGAAAATCTTGACTTGGGTATTTGATTTTTTTATTCAAATGGTTTATAAATGAGAAGAAAATGAATCACTGTAATTTTCAGTCTATTAGTACTCTCGTGGTACATTCTATAAACCATTAACTCAAATCTATAACCTGCTGTGACACATTCTTTCTTCATAATGGCTGCTGTTTTGCACACAGGCATTGGTAATATACACACCAGTCTTTTGTTTGCTGAGGCTCCTTTGCAGTTTGAATTTATGTGTTTATTCTGTGCACATTAAACCTGCCATCTTCCTCTCTTATCTCCAGGTCCAGAGCCACCGCTCTACAATGTAAACTACAGTCCAGGCGATGGAGCTGTGGGCTGTCCAGAGGAGTACGATGAGGTGAGGCGCCACACAAGAGGCTTAGCCTCTCTCTAGTTGTGTATGTGTTCCGTTGGTGCACGCAGCAGCACAGTGTGAAGGTTACAGGCTGAACTCCATGTGCACTCTCACTCTTCCCACTGTAATTCACTGAGTGGCTTGCAGAGCTATCATTACCACTCTGTGAATGTTCCACAGACTGAACACCCTGGTTTGGCTGACACTAAATATCATCTGGCTGGGTAGGCCTTTGAGTCGTCTTTGACAAATATTGAATTAGCTGGAATGTGCCTGAGTTTTTACATGTGTGTGTTTTTACAGTTGTGGTTAGCATATCTGGAATTCCTGTCTCCTCTTGTGCACCGAACTTGTATATTTAACCATCGTTGTTGCCGGCCTCCGCAAAATTGAAATGTTTCTGCTATTGTGTGCACTTCCAGCATTTCAGGAGTCCGACTGTTTAGTGGCTGTACATCTGTACAGCTCCCTCTCTTGGTTTGGTTTAGAAGTGCAGGCCCATGTGCCACAATCAAGAGTGCGAATGGGTTCCCTCAATTCAATCCACTTTTATGGCTTCGTGAGTTGATCATTTTATAATAAAAGCAGGCTTTTTCTGAAATACTTTGGTAGAACAAACATTGTGGATTTTTGTTGAGGCTAGTAAATCTAATACAAGAGACACTAACATCATATGAGATGTATTGTACAGTTTCATTGGATTTAATGACTGCTCACAGTGAAGGCCTTGCTGAAAGTTGTTAGTCATTGAAACTAGAGATCTTTCATATGTTATAATGGAGTACGACCAAGTTGAGGGTGAAATTAAGATTATTGGAGTTGCAGTAAAAGGTAAATGAACCGTAAATTAAATTGCCCAAAATAGTAAACTGAGAAATAGATCTTCCTCTCCTCCTGTATTTTCTAATAGTTCCTGAATGATGCGTCTGTCAAGGTTAGTTTTGCACTTGAGGTTTAATTGTTTTTATTGCAGTATGCCTGGAAATGGCCACTAACAATATGTAAGATCCAGTGATTTATAAAGTGTCCCTCTACTGTTTACTGGAACCCAGAAGCAGAGTTTTGGGGAAGTTTGTGTTTATGTTTGAAGGAGACGCCACACCTGTGTCCATGGCCTTGTTTTTTCCTCTAGTTTCTGGCAGAAAAGGGTTCCTCTCTCTGAATGGCTGTGCTGTTCTCACCCTGTTTGCTTTCAAAACAGGCAAGGTGAGGCTGTTCAGCTGAGGCCTGGCATAAGAGAAAAGCAACGCCCCATCCACCCCGTTTTTCCTTTACTAAATATTTTCTGCCGTTGCTAACTTTCACATTTCCATCCCACATTTTAATTCTTAAATAGAAACCATAGCACATCAGTAATCGTCAACAGTCATACAGGTTATGCACTTACTCTGCCTTTCGTAGTGTTATAGCTTAACAGCATGTTTAATGTGTTATGTTTATTATGGGCACGCAGTCAGACAGTTATGACTTTGGTTGTTGTGATGTATAGCCCTCATTTACTGTGCAGTCTGCAACACAAAGAACATGGCTTAATGATTTATACTGTCACACTGAGTCAGGAAGTGAAGCTCCCAGGGGCCAAGAAAGATTAAACAGTTATTCAGCTGATCGGGTGGTGTTTTAAATCGGGCCTGACGCGTAGAAGGCTGGTTGATTGAGCATTACAGCTGACTTCTGCTACTCTTTGGACTTTGTCTCCGTCTCCTCCCCCCTGACCACCCAGTGGAGCTGAACGAAGTGTTTCAGTGTTTCCCTTTTTCTTTTTTTTCTTTTTCCAAACGTACTCTCTCACTCTCTCTGAGAGTGAAGGTGAGGAAGCATTGGTAGTTGTTCGCTCTCATGGAAGGCCGTCTTTCCAGTCCGTGAGAATGGTTCTGGGCATGGTCGATAGCCCTCTGGGCCCTGCTTCTCCTGCCACTGCATTTATAATGGTATGTTCTGCTTTCCAACATGACTCACCTGTCTTTACCTTCATTATTGCTTCACAGCTCTGATACCTCATAATGTTTCAGTTGCTAATAGCTTCAGATGTTCTTTTTTGGCATGTATCAGTGTATGGGTTTAGTGTTGAGCATTTGGTATTTGTTGCATGGAAAGCTTAAAGCTTTTCTCATTTAGTTTGAACTTGTTGCTTAGAGGTGTTGATGCAGCAGGTTTAGCTTGGAGCAGCCATCTGAATCACAGCAGACTCTCTCTGAAGTCTGTTTATGCTTTATGATTTGTTTGGTGGTTTGCATAATTGGCGTCTGTTACTGGCTAGACCTTAAGATTCAAAATGGACCCGCTTTGAAATGGCTTTTTTAACTACACTGTTTGACCAACCTATGTGTTCTTTACGTTTTGCTTCACATAATTGCAAATAATCCCAGTTTTGAAATACACCTGATGCTATTTACTGTCAAATCCAGAACCAATCACAACGCTTGTTTATCATAATAATGGTAACAGCTTGCTGAGCACTACGTGTTTGTCCTTTGCAGTTTTGCTGTACTGGAGCAAAGTTTTCCAGAGCTATGATGTTGTTATTATTTTAATCAGAAAATACAGCATATACATATAGGGGTGGGGGAAAATATTGATACAGCATAGTATTGCAATGTTTTCCGTGGCAATACTGTATCGATACACAGACGCCAAGTATCGACCTTTTATTATATATGTGTTGGTCAGTTTGTCTGTTTAACAATCCCATTTTGCAGCAATAAAACTGAAGTGAAAACAGAGAAATGTATCTTTTTAGATAAAACAGATGTTGACAAAGTTCCCTTTTGGGGACATAATTTGAAATTGGGAAAATGTTGAAGTTTGGAAAAAAGGTAATAAATTGCAATATATCGCAGAATATTGCAATATGTTTAAAATCGCAATAATATCGTATTGACATAAGTATCGTGATGATATCGTATGGTGAGGCCTCAGGTGATTCCCACCCCTAATATACACATCTATTAATGTTCATGCCCTGTTGTTACCATGGTGAATTGTTCCGATCATTATGTTTGTCTGTTTACTGCCTGATGGGCTTACGGTAATGATTGTTTTCTGTTTCTGTTACTGCAGCAAAATGAGGTGACGGACAGTGCGTACCTGGGCTCAGAGAGCACTTACAGTGAGTGTGAGACCTTCACCGATGAGGACACGGGGGCCCTCGTACCCCCCGAGATGCATGAGGACGTGGAGACGGACAGCGGCATCGAGGCCACACTGCACGACCCTGAAGATGGCGGAAATAGGTCCATGTAAATTTCACCATCAGCCATATACACAATGTCAATTTTGGCCAATACGCTGATACTTCCTGGATACATATTTACGTCCTCTGCTGTGTGCTGCAACCCTGAATGACTTCTGTGAAACATCATCAATTGTAATCCACTTGTCATGAGATCAACATCATAATTCTGTTCGTAATCGCTGCTGGCAACAAAGTGTACGTAAATGTGTGTCACATCTCCAGCTAAGGGTTAGCCCTGGAGTTGCCCTACACTAACCTTTCACACAGATCACATGGTTTGAGAGTCTTTCCCGCCCAACGCTGGGTCACTTGGGTTCTATTTGGGTCACCAGACAGGCAGATTAAACAGAAGCAATAGACAGCCACCACTTTATTAACCTTAAATTCCTCTAGATACACCAGTGGGTAGAGAGTCAGTCAAACATAAAGTATCTTACTCTTCTTCTGTGTTTGGTTTCCTCTGGGTTTTTTTTATTTTTCCAATTAAATACAGCTCCTCATGTACACATATTTCATGTATTGTGACTGGCAGTTTGAGGCAACATTTAGTCAGACTGTTGATGTTTTCTGTATGTCTGAACAGGAAAGCTCAATTAGAGATAACTAGAAATGTGGACAGAGTGAGCACCCGAGACCTTGAGCACAGAAAAGCCCTTCCACCATTCTTTTACTGAAGTCGGTGTGTCTGAGTGGATCGTCATTTGTATCGGAGACTGAGATCTGCTCAACCACTGTGAATTTTCAGTTAACGTCTTAAAAGTGTTCATGATCACAGAGTGAGATATTTTTAAATGGTAACCCTTGCAAGAATTGGACAGTTTCTCATACTGACACACAGCTGTCAGTCACTAGTCTTTTTCAAATAGATTTGTCTAAATCAGAAAGAGTTGGCATTATTATACCTTTTTATCATTGACTCTTTTGGTAAAAGTAACCTCCATTTAAATCTACCATAGAAGACAAAGTAGCAGCACAGTGAACTACATTTGATAAGCATGGTAGTGAGTCATCGTGGACAAACTGTCTCTGTGCTGCTATGATCCATTATTTGCATCAGACAAGTAGGACGAATAGGAGATCTCTATCTTGATTTGAATTCGATTCATTCTCTCTTATTGGTAGTTACAGTTAGTTGCTGCAGATGAGGTCTATATGTCTGTACACAAATTTTCTTGTTGATATATTATTTGGGGCAAACGCAAGGAAGGAAGCGCAGAGAAGCGAGGCCTTATCTGCTGACGCTGTGACCCATCTGTCCGGCTGGATGACTGCTTTGAGTGGTCTGCCTGACAGGGATGTTTTTGGACTTCCCATTCCATGATTGAGCCTTGAATTCCAGGAAGTGTCGAGTTAGCTCTTTTTTTTTTTTTTCTTTCTGTGGCATGGGCAAATCTCATTCTCTCTCCTCCACATATTATTCATACCATTGCCCTGCTAAATCCACTGCTGACGGGAACCTAACACTGTGACCTTTTATGTTCTCTTATTTCAGCAGTCTGTTTACCAAAGATTTTGAGACTCCTCACCATCTCACCTCCCTGTTAAAGTAGATAAGCTTTTATGAAAAATACGGGCATGTTTCTCATGCCCAAACAACTTGACGGAGTTTGCCAAGTCACAAACAATTTGCAACTTACAGTGATTTAACGTTGACTGTGAGTAAATGCAACAAAAAGGTCCTAAGTAAAATGAGATTTGACCATGTGTTAGCCCAGCTAACCTTAGCCATATTCAGGGTAGGAGGATATGGCCTGGACTGGGGATTAAGAATCTAACAGGATTAGCCTCCCCCACCCTCCTCTGTCCTACCCGTGTCCCCACACACATTTGGCACTTGGACGGTCAGCAGGACTGTCTGTTGGCTGTTGCTTAGCCTCAAATCTGATTAACCCACTCGCAGTCCACCCTTTGTGGTACAGCCTCAAGTCTTTCGGGTGGCACAGACGATGCAACATCAGTCATGTGGCACTGATTGGCAGCTCGTTAGAACCACAGACTTTGCCGTTTTCAAAAGCAGACCCTTTTGTTTCCTCCAAACTGGAGAGTCATGGTTTTGTTTTAAATCGGTGTAACCTGTGAAACTTCAGAATTCCACTTTGGTTGTCTGGTGTTTTTACTCCAGTTGCTCCAAGGCTTTCACGCCAGGGCAGCGGAGGGCCTTTAAAGATGCGTTCTCTCTCTTCGCCGTCCCTCTGTGTGAGAGACCTCAATATGGGGCCAAGTAGTAAGAGCCTGAGTAAAGAACGGTAAGTGACTCCAAAATCGGTTGTGTTACTATTTAACCAGTGGAGCCCAATGTTTGCACGGGGCATTGCTGCAGCTGAAACTGCATTGTTGTCTAGGTTAAAAGGGACTGAAGCTGACAAATGCTTTTTTTTGTGTAACAGTGTAGGATTTTAGGTTTTCACACTGAGAATTAAAGTGATGTTTTAGCTTTGAGTTGGCCAGATGAATGTCATTTGTCTTGTAAACAAGGAAAATGGGCTTTGTCATTGTGTGCTGAGGAGGCAAGATTTTCTGCTGATTTGGACATCCTCATCCTGTGTGTGTGTGCTTAAGACATCTAACCTATCCTGTTGGACAACAGGAAAGTGGCCAGCTTTCCTGTTAAATAAATATAAAAGAGTTCAGACTTCATTTACTGGAACTTCACAATTCACAGCAAAGACTACCAGATCCACGCAGTAGAGCTTTGTTCAGTTGTGTAACAAAACCCGCCAATTATAAGAGTGACAGCCATTTCTGTCAGCGCAGTTAAGAACAACAACAACTCTTCATCTTGACCCACATCAAACTACTCAAAGGTTCCTCTCACATGTCTCAAGTGTTCCTATTGTGGTTTTGTATTACCAGTGAGGCACAAGACAGTTTGTTTCAGCCAAAGCAGACGTTTAGGATTAACAGATTACCTTTGAAGACAAGTGATCATCGAACTTGTCCAGATTGCCGCTCTTGCAGGGGGGAAGATTAATTGTATTCGTTCTGGATTTACAGTAGGCTCTAGTCATTTCCAGGTTTCTCGGTCCAACACACAACCATCTTATCCAGAAACTATCGCTCAAGTACTAAAGCATGTCTATTCCCTTTTTGAATGAATTCAAAAGATTGGTTTGACTGAGATTGAGGTTTTGTAAATGGATGTTTATGTGGCTGTTTATACCCAGCCGGATGTCCCATGTGTATCCTGTCTAAACCTGACACATTTTCCTCTATTTATGGCTAGTTAGCTATGCTATTGTTGTATACACAAGTGAGCACACACACTAACAGTTTTCCATTCTTATGTGCACCTCAGGTTTTCCCTGAACTCTGAGCTCCATAACCACTCTCTGGTGACGGTCATCGGTGGAGAGGAGGAGCACTTTGAGGACTTTGGGGAAAGCAACAGCTCCGAGTTGCTACTGGAGAGCAGCGTGGAGGGGACCGAGGGGGAGGGCCACTCCCCTCTGGTGCAGCCACCTGAGCAGATCAATGGCTCCTCACTGCTCTCTCCCAGGTATGAGCTTGTCTTCTCTACACGGCTAAACCACAGTTCCTCTGACAAAGAGGAGTTGGTGTTTAACTCTAATCTTGTATGAAGTCACTTTGAAATGTAGACAGCCTGAAGATTATTTAACTGATGTGAATATTAATATCATTTTCACCAGACATTCGTTTTATCAACCCTCCTTGATAAGAGGTGTGACGTTGTATTGTCCAGGTTTATGTTCTTCAGAGAAAATGTTTCTCTTTCAACAAAGACACTGAGGTCAAACGTTAATAACAGCAATCTGGTGACGTCCTTCCCAACTCTTATCTGCCTCCTTTTCTGGTGAAGGGCAATGATAAATGAAGTGTATACAAAGTTCATTACATCAGTCTTACTCTCACTGTTGCAAAAGCTATTGAAAATGTGGCTGTTGGGCTAAATCCTGTTCTAAAACTGTGCCACCTTTCATTTGCCCTTGTTGTGCGATCCTGAGTAGTCTGGGTAAATGTTTTAAACTCGCACTGTAAGGGTGGCACCTGTTGCTATGCTTTCTGGGACAGACAAGAGGTGGCTGTTTTGAGTTCAGACACCTTAAGGAGTATCCAACAAGCTTTGCCTCTGGGCTGCACAAGTACAGATACAGTTAGCAGTGTGACGTGTCCAACAAGCATGAAAATACAGCAACATTTCTACACATACACTCTTTATGGCACCAGTCATTTGTGTTAAAGCCCCTGTCGTAGCCTCTTCCCAGTCATCTTTTTTCAACCCTCCTCTGTTTCATCAGAGACCAAACGCCGGATAAAGCTTAATTCCCACTTGGGTGATATTTCCTTGATTTGCTTTGCTTAACTAACTGCCTAGTTTTTGTAGCCCATTGACAATACTGAAATAAGCTGGTCTTACTGGATTGGCCCCAAAAGCAATAATACAGGTGTGTCCTTACTGTTGAAGAATTTTTGAAATCCGTTTGGTATATTTTTTGGATACATCAAAGTAAATGTATGAAAGTACAAATATAGGGTTAATTATGCATCCTCAAGTGATAGTTGAGAACCATAAATAATAAATCCCAATCAGTGAATTACATACTGCATGTGAAAGATTACATGGCACACAAGTTGGTGGTGGTTAGGCTAAAAAAAAAAAAACACAAATAAAATATAACTGCATCCCACAAACTTCACCCACTCAGTGTGAATGCGTCACTGTGTTTTGAGCCAATCATGCTCATTGTTGGCGCATGTAGCAGTGCTGCCTACACACACACACACACACACACACACACACACACACACACACACACCTATCTACATATCACAGGGTTTGACTACACGTACACACTGTTGGGTTGCTTCTGTTCTACAAAAACACATCGCTGTAAGATTATTTAACAAAGCCATCCTTCAGGGAAAAAATGGCTCAGTAAAACAGCGCATAGGACCATCAAGTGACACTCACTCATATTCTACCACACCATTTTTCTGACTAAATAAAGAGGAACTTGTGCCAGCAGGTTACATAATTCAGAGCTGACTTGCTCCCTGAATGAACAATAAGCCAGCAGAGGTGATGTGAGGAGAGGATACAGACTCTCAATGAAATGGTCAAATGTGTGTTTCATTCATTTGCTTGAAAGCTCAAAGTTATGATGTTTTTGACTTAATTGTAACCATTCTGTAGGTTTTCTGAGCTCGCGGCAAAGATGCCAAAGTTGAAAGACAAGAATGTTTTGGCAGCAGGGGAAAGAAAATCTCAACCGTGCTGAAGAGAGATGAACACATTCTTTATCAGAGAATGTTTTGTCTCCTTAACACTACCCAGAACTCAAATCACAGCCACACTGCAGCCTGTTTCACATCTCCCTCCCACTTTACTCTTTCAAACTCTCCTTTGGATTTCACTAACACCTCCTGCACCCCCCAGAGGTGTTCCTGTCCCTCCTCAGTGCACCCCTTCTTGTCCGTCACTCACCACTTCTCCTCCTCTTCCTCCCTGTTTCCTCTTTCCAGTGCACCTGCTCCTCTCCCTGACTGCTTTCAGAGCTTCCTCAGGGAGGAGGCGCTGGACTTTTTCTGTAGTCAGTGTCACAAACAAATAAGTCGTCTCGAGGACCTCTCCACTCGTCTCAATTTCCTAGAGATGACTAGGTAATACGTCATTCACAAGCCACTCCATGTGAATGTGTTTGCAGTGCTGAATAGATACAGTATCATGCTATCATGCATGTTCTCTCTGTGTGTGTGTGTGTGTGTGTGTGTGTGTGTGTGATGTTACAGATTGAACTCTCTCACACACATTATGGTTTATTTTGTGGGTGTGTTTTAAGCACATTTTACCTCATACTGTTCCCAATTTTCATCTGCACCCTCTTTTTTGTGTGTGAGTTGCAGTGTGTTGATATTTAACATTTAGTATTTATTGATGGAAAAACTCACTTAAGGCATTTCAGTGGCTTTGATGCAGTTCTTAGATGTTGGTAGCCAGCTCCTTCCCATTGTTACCATCTGTACAAATTATGATTTGTCATAATGAATATTTTGCTCATCTGAAAATAAGCTAAAGGTCCCATATTGTATTATTTTATTATAAAGCGGGTCAAAGTGCTATATACAGTAAAAACTGTAAAAGTATCAAAACGCTCAATCCATGATCAATCCACACAGACCGTATTCAGAAATGGTGTCTTAAAAGGAGTCGTCAGGACTTCCATACGCTTGTGATGTCACAACTATACTATATAGGTATAGTAAACTATACTATATAGGTAAAGTGCTGCTACAGTGCCGTTACAGTCATTTCCCCGGCTGCAATAACACAGATGCAGAAGATCCAGTAACGCTGATCAATCAGAGCAGACTGGGCTTTCGGGAGGGGGGCTTAAAGAGACAGGCGCTAAAACAGAGCGTTCAGACAGAGGGTGAATACAGCTATATTCTGACCATATGAGAAAAATAATGTGTTTAAGGCATGTAAGCATGTTCTAGTAGAAACCCAAAATACAAGTATGAACCTAAAAATGAACATGATATGGGACCTTTAATAAATTGATTGTAGAAATATGAAACAATGACCGCAGGTATCGCAGGTGAGTAGTGTCTATTTCAGTATTTTCTGCTCTCCATGTCTTTGTCCTCATGCTTCTTTTAAGTTGTTGCAGAATGACTGCTGCTAGTGAAATAAAACTTTTCAAAGAGCTTTCTTATATCAGAACCGACTTTCTGATCCAGGATTACTGGCCGGTAGCTATATTACAGAAACTTAGTCATTCTGAAATCTTTTTTGATGTGTTAAACAACTGGATTTGCAATAGGGCACCATTCAGAACTTCAGAATTAACTTTAATTAGGTATTTAGAAATCTAAAAAAAAAACTCCTATTTTAGGATTTATTTAAAGTTTCTGTAATGCTGTCACAGGTCAGAACTGATCCTAAATCAGCACTTGTTAGACACTGTTATTAGATGCTGCTGTGTTTTATGTTAGATTGCTGTGATGTGTGAATATCTTGTAGCTTTAGTTTCAACAAAAATCCAGTAAAAAAAAAACTCACCTCAACATACCTTTTTTTTTTTTTTTGTGGGGCTCCTCTACTAGCAGAGAGCGGGACAGGGGTTGGATAGGACAAATACCAGGAGATGGTGTCTCTTTCCTTTATCCTTTTTCTCTTCCTGACCATTTTTCCTGTTGTTCTGTCTTCCCATCCAGCGCTGGCAAGAGGCTCTCCAGCAAGAAAGTAGCAAGGTGAGCCAAACAGTTGCTCTGATTTCAGCAGGCAAGGGTTCATATTTCTAGAATGATTGTAATAGATGGTTTTGTTTGGCATACAAAAACAGTAGTTTGTCAAATGTGAACTGGCTCTGGGGATTTAAATTTTTTCCACGTGCAGACATCTCCTCCAGAACAGCTCGATGACTCTAGACACCATGAGCGACTTGACGCGGGACATCCTGGAGCTCGCTGACAACGACATCACAGACAAGGTGAGAGCTCGCCTGTGGAGGAAGTTAACTAATGCTCTTTTTCAGCAACACCTGCTTGTTCACATCCCTCTGCTTACGCACGACTCATACCTGTGAGTGGCCACAGTTTTAACCTGTTACAGCAGTTGGAAAAAAGAAGAAACATTTCATATTTGGAAGTTAAACAGATGCAAATGACTATGAACGATACGATTCGATTCAATATCCCGCTGCGTCACCTCCTCAATATTATCTATCTCTACACATGGCTTTCATCAACAAATTCAAGATATATATATGAACTCCCCTTTTTATTGTATCTGCTCCTAAAAAAACAAACTTCCTTTATTTAGCAGAGGCTGAACACAGCAGAAAACAGACACAAGGCAAAAACAAAAAAAGCAGCAACCGGAAAATCAATAAGCAACATCAGTAGGCAATAATTGATTATGATCTGTCACCGCATCGATGCAGAATCGTCCAGGTCCGCATCGCGATGCATCAATGCAGTGATTAATTTCAACACCCCTACCTGTTAATGCATTATAGTTGATTACTCTTACAGTACATTTACATCTGTGTGTCACTAACCTTCAAACATGTACATTGCCCAGGTGCTCCTCCTTGAGCGTCGAGTGGCAGAGCTGGAAAAGGAGTCCGAGTCATCGGGGGAGCAGCATGCGCGGCTGCGCCAGGAGAACCTTCACCTGGTGCACCGGGCCAATGCCTTAGAGGAGCAGCTGAAGGAGCAGGAGGTCCACGCGGACGAGAAACTACAGCAGGAGACCCGTCGTCACAAGGAGGCCCTGATCAAGCTGGAGAGGGAGAGGGGGCTGGAGCTGGAAAACCTGCAGGCCAGGTGAGCAGATGGTTGTGTTTACAATATCTTTAGTGGCAGCTTGAAAATCTAAATATATTTATTTACTGTGCAACAGATGGATTAATATTCTGTATAAGGGCTGCACACGCTACCTGGTTTGTTAATAAGAAAAAAAAAGTTTTTGATATTTTGTGATCATTTTAACTGGATATAGACAACAACATCTGTCCGTGTTTGATATCCTGAGAAGATTATAGTTTGTCGTTTTTGGTGTGTTTGCTGTATTAGATTTAACGGCATATTAAAAACACATTTGTTCTTTGTGAGGCCAGTGGTCCACATGATGTTTGTTGGAGAGATCGTGGCTCTACACTGCCACCCTCTGGCACTAATCGGCCACTGGATGTAAGCTATATCCCTGTGGTATAGCATTGTTTACTATCAGAAAGCAGCGGCAGTTGTTACTTTGTGGCTGTACTGTAGGTTTCTGATTTGGATCGGTGTTTGCTTGTCAGGCTGCAGCAGCTGGACGAGGAGAACAGTGAGCTGAGGTCCTGTGTTCCTTGTCTTCGAGCAAACATCGAGAGACAAGAGGAGGTAAGAGAAGCAATATCTCATCTCCTGGTTTGTTTTGCCTTGTTCAATTTCCCATCAGTCTTAACACTCCTCTTCATGCTCACCTTGGTTTTTTTCCCCCTCCATTTTCCAGGAGAAGAGGAAGCTGCAGGATGAGACCGAAGCCATGTGCGACAGGCTGCAGGACGAGACGGAATCCCGCAGGAAGATGGCTGACAAGCTGAGCCATGAGCGCCACCAGAACCAGAAGGAGAAGGAGTGCACTCAAGAGGTGGGACTGGGTTCTCTATGTACAACATAAACAGTACTCCGCATACAGAATATTACAATACAGCGTATGGTTGGACAACCTCACTGTCATGTGTCAGATGTTCCTATCTAAGTGAATCAAGTGTTTTAGCCGTAATTTGATAAGATTCCTAAGAACTTTACTAACTGGTGGCTCTTGATTCCTTTGTACCTCAGCTCATTGAGGACTTGCGTAAACAGCTCGAGCACCTACAGCTCTACAAGCTGGAGGCTGAAGCAAAGAGAGGGCGCACGCCGGGCGCGGGGCTGCAGGAATATCAGACCCGCACACGCGAAGCCGAGCTGGAGCAAGAGATCAAACGACTCAAACAGGTAGCACGCACATTCTGAGTAAAGGATACTTCCTGCCGTGTCTTCTCATTCTATCACTCTAACCAGACTGTTTTGAATGGAAAAATAATTCAGGATCCGGCCTGTACTGTTTTTATGACGTGTTCCATTCGACTCAACCTCTCCAGGACAACCGCAGCCTTAAGGAGCAGAATGACGAGTTAAACGGCCAGATTATCAACCTGAGCATCCAGGGAGCCAAGAACTTGATGTCGGCCTCTTTCTCCGACTCCCTGGCAGCTGAGATCAACAATGTGTCTCGTGTAGAGGTAGGTCTCAGAAAACAGGACAGAATGCGGAAAACAGTCCTTGTCGATTCACCTTTTTTGTATTTGAATTTTTTCTAAAAAAAAAAAAAAAAAGAAGTGTTATTCCGTGTTATCACTTTTATCTCCACTGACTTCTGTTCCTCTGTTTCTAGTTGATGGAGGCTGTCCACAAACAGGAGGAGATCAACTACAGACTCCAGGACTACATTGACAAGATCATTGTGGCCATCATGGAGTGCAACCCCTCCATCCTTGAGGTCAAATAGACTCCGTGCAGCCAGATGGCCGTGCACAGTGACTCCTCAGGCTGTTAGAAATACTGGCGACTTGGCTAAAAGAAAACTACCGAGAGGATGTAAAAAAATATTTTGGTAGGAAAACACCACGCACTCAACTCATCCAACTCTCCCCCCCCCCCCCACCAGAAAGAGAAGGATTTAAGATTTCTAAGAAGTCAATGGCTGTCAGTGGGGGGAAAAAAAAGAAGCAATTTTCAGTTAATATCCTTTGAGTCTGTACTTACTTGTGAGTGTATGTGTTAACTCTCCTGAATACACTTGGGTTCCTGTGACCTCCATGTATTTGGCTAGAGGGACCCGAGTCTCCCCTTGTTGAATGAGTGAATGTTTAAATGTGTACAAGAGGTCAGTATCACAAAGGGTTAGAAAATCTTCCTGTCCCTTTCCCTCAAAAACAGTGTCAATGTAAGCTATAAAAAAAACAAATAAAAAAAAAAACAGACAATTCTACAGTACCGAAAGGCCTTAAATGAAAGGTGATCAAAGTATTTATTAATTATGCATGCCATACATGCCTCCATTCAGTCTGTGATGTGTTAATTGGGATGGCGGTGGTGGTACGTGGGCTGTGATCTCCTGAACCACGCTGAATCGTGTTTTGTGAGAAAGCCGTATGAAGCACTGGGCAGGAGATTGGGGCAGCAGTTTTCTCTTTTGAATTTGTCTTTAATGTGTTTAAAGCTTGCAGTGCTGCCTACCAGTCACTATAACTGTGTGTTCTGTCCTCTAACCAAGTTCAACTGTCTTTCCAGTGAACCCAAGTGAGGGACGTTTCTAGGGGTAGAGGATGAGAAACGCCTGGAGGGGGATTTTTATGTGTGTGTGTGAGAGAGGTGTTTGGACATTTCCTTTTTTCTTTTCTTTTTTGCGCAGTGTTACTTTAAGGTTTTGAAAAAGCTTGGTGACACTAGCGAGTAATATAAGCTGTATATGTCCCAAATTAAGGAGCTGTGTGGTTTATAAATTGCTTCATCTCATTTTTACGTTTTACAATGAAACAGGGTCCAGGAGCTCAGGTGGGCTGGAAACTTCAAGTAGAAGAAAAATACTACATTTCCCATCACTCCCTGGCACAAATCTTAAATAACCCAAACATATCTCACTAAGTGCAGACTGAGTACTGTAACTGACAAATTATATCCTGCTCATACTGACACGCTCACTCTGTAAACTCTCCAGACACTTGAACTAAGCATGAAGGGAAACTGATGAGTGATTCTGGGAATTGTAGTTTTTAAGAATTTTTTTTGTTTTGTTAGTACAGCCCACCTGACCCATGTGTTCTCTTGCTGAGTGAAAGTAATGGGGAGCAAGCTTATCCAGGTAACCGACCTTTTTACTTTTCTCGCTGCACAAGTGATTTATTGTCGGTAAAAATGTTACTGAGACAGAAAAATGCTGACATTTGAGTTGTATGTGAATAATCAAATGTTTGTACTTTGCACTAAGTTTTGTTTTGATTTCATTATTGTTTTTTTGTTTTTTTTATAGAAAAAACATGTTTATTGTGAAGGGATCAAATCATAAGATAGTTTAAAGCCCGTATGATATTGAGTGGGATTAGTTGCTGCTGGTGTGGGCTGCAGACATCCCACTCGCACTAATAAAAAAGTATCATACTGATTTTTATGTCATATATATATCAATTGGAAATATTTAAGAATACTACAAACTACATTTTGCAGCAATGTCTTAAGATGAGTTTTTTTTTTCCAGCCATCAGGAATTTAGATGAGCTTTTTTGCCGGCTATTGGCCAGTTTAATCGTTTTTCAGACCAGATATATAATACTGAAGAGACATGGCAGACTTTGGTAGCAATAATGCTTGGCAAGAAAGTGGAATTGGTGGAGGGCAGACGAAAACAAACCTGCTCTTTATTTCCTCTGCTGAAGCAACATCTGCTTTTTCGAAGATGTACGGAGTGCTTTTGGACTGATGCCGGGCTTATCGGTACAACGCAGCCATTACTTTTGGACTGAAACTGGACATAAGAAACCTACCGGACCTCTTGATGGATTTCTAGTCGAATGTTAGTTGGGGAGGTTGTTTTTTTGTCCAAACAGCATGGCATCCTGCACCAATATGCTAAGAATTCCTATTTTTCACCCTGTTCACCTTTATGTCATTGCTCTTCTTCACCTGCCACTGGTAGGTAGGTAATGGGGAAAAAAATGGCCTTGGACGTAAATGACTTGTACATGTAAAGTTTTTTCTACACTCATTCTAGATTCTAGGTATTTTTATAGTCTGAAGAAAAAGAACATTTCTTCTTCTTGTCTTATGCTGAGAGACAGCTGCCTGTATTCTTCTCTAGCATGTAGCGTGTACAGTATCTATTGGTATTTTTTTTTTTTTTTCTCGTTTGAAATCACATGCCGATATTTATTCATCATTTTGACACAAACGACAACTCACGCTCTGTGACGTGTTCTGCTGAATATATCTTTGTACACTTTTGAATTCACAAAGGGGGAGATTAATTCATGGTGAATTAATCTGTAGGGAGACTTTATTGAATTTGACTCGCCATCGTGTGCAAAAAGCTTAAATGTGACTTGCTCGAGTGGTCGTTTGTTGAGGTCGTGGCACTCTTCCATAATGTTGACGTTGCTGTGACCTCCTCAGGGCTGTGATTTTAGACAAATGGCAGTTTCTACTGTTGTCTTCCCAGATGGAGTCAGGTCCTGCATGGAAACGCCAATTTGTATCGTTTATCTCTGATTCAGTCGTGTGACCTATGTTTTGACTGACAAATCATATGCTATAATTTCCATTAGTGGAGTTGTGAGACCTCGAAATGTCAACACCTAAAACCTCATCGCAAGGCTTTGCCGAGTTCAGCTTCCTGCCTTTTAGTGTGACAGGAGGTTTGCCCCAACAGATTTAATACTTATTCTTTATGGTAATGAATCCTTTTTTGCATTACAAACAGGAAATGGGATGACACTTGAACACAGCTGGCTACACTACACTTAATTCTCTCCCTGCTTCATATTTACGTGTCTGCGGACAGATAGTTTGGGACCGGCAACAGAAATACTAGACAGTGAGACAACAGAGCTGATAAAACATTCCCTTTTAGCAGAGCTGAAGGTGACTTGCACTTTAACCACCAAGTTTCTCCGTTTAAACTCTTGCTCTCAAAATGACCAAAGACCGATGTTACAACTTAAACTGATAGTTTTATCCATCAGGGTCTGTTATCTTTCGGTAACTGTTCTGAGAAATCGACAGACTCTTTAGTTTGCCCTGAAAGAAAACAAAACCCGGCCTGCTAGTCTAAACACTGTGCCTCTGTGTCTCAAACTTTGCCTCGAAACCAACCTGATGATGAGCCCTGGGGGAAGCACTGACCACGTTACTGTCAGTTTGTTAAATCATAATGATGAAAACCTAAACTGTAAATATGAATTGTCATATTATTTTTTTTTGTGAACTTTTTCTCTCTCACGCTCACTTCCAGTGTCCAAAGAAAGTTTGCTCAAGGCACAAACATCACTACTGGAGTAGTGCATGGCTTGCCATTATGTGACATGGGAAGATAAAAAAGAGAAATATTGTAGAAAAGAGAAATTGTAAAAGTTAAATTTATTCCTATTTTCAAAGATAAATGTATAAATTAAAACAGTATGGGTTACAGCTGTATATTATTTTTGAAGATCCCCAAATGATCTAATCCTAATTGTTACTGGGGAAATATAATTTCTGTCATTGTAAAAAGAGAACAATTTAAAGGTAAGCAGTGAAAGATTAGAAAAATAAATGGAATAAAATGACTCTGTTTGGTTGCCTCATTTGTCGCACATGTTGCATGTTTTTACATTGTACTATGTGTCTGCATGTAGAATATAGGCTTGATTTGACCATACATGCTGTTAATTTGACAGAAATGAGCTCCAGGTGTTAATGCATGTCACCAGTTCAGGTGGTAAGTCACTATGAATCAAAAGTGATGCTTGAGGGGATTTCCTTTTTTTACGATAAGTATTTGATGACGTTTACAGTTCCTTAACTCAAATGGATATATTCCAACTGAAAATATGTGTAAAAGTTTGATTTGTTCCATTCTCTCTGACAATTTTCTGCAATGCCCATTTATTTCCCTTTCACGAACAAGCTCCATGTGATTGTGTCTGATCATAAGAGATACTGCTAGTGTAGTTAACAGAGAGCCTGGAGGTGTTCCTTGGCCTCCAACCTATCAGCCCCACCTGCTGGTTGTGGATATGTACTGCATGGCCCCTTAACCACACCTTGCACATGTCTCCAGTGTCACAGTGTGTTGTTAGGTAAGATACTTTATTTGTCATTGTACACAGATACAACTAGGCATTGTTTGGAACAAACCTGAGATGCCCACAGCTAAAAAGACTAAAATACATAAAATAAGTTAAATAAATAGATAGTTACACATGATATGCAAATTGCACTTGTGAAAAAAATAGTTTGCAGTGACTAATGTGTTTACACTAGCACACAGGTTGGGGTGGTGGGGGGCGGAGGAGGTGGAGTGTGTTCATCAGTGCAACTGCATGTGGATAAAAACTGTTCATTAGCCTACTGGTGCGGGCGTAGAGTGCTCTGTAGCGCCTGCCAGATGGCAGGAGGGTAAAGAGGCAGTGTCCAGGATGGGTTGGGTCCTTGCAAATGCTCAGGGCCTTCTTGCTACAGCGGGTTCTGTGAATTTCCTCCAGTGTTGGGAGCTGTGCGCCGATGATTTTCTGTGTTGTAGTGATGATGCGTTGTAGGGCCTTCCTGTTGTCCGCGGTGCAGCCAGGATACCAAGTAGTGATGCAGTATGTGATAATAGATTCAATGGTACTTCTGTAGAAGTTGATTAACAACTGCTTGTTAATACATTTACCAGTTGTCAACACTATATCAACTCCCACAACTGCCAGAGAAGACAGAGGTGAAGACCCTCTGTCCCCTAATAGTGACCATTATTCTATTCTATTCTATTAATACAGACAAGCACTTGAGTTCCATTACTTAACTATAGTATATTTGTCTGGTGTACAGTTGACTTAGACCTGTTGACTCTGCTGCTATAAATCACACTACTGTCACTTTACTAGCACCACTCACTTTACCATGTCATTTATCTCCAAATACTCTGTATAGTTTCTATTTCATTCTGTTCTATTTTAGTTTTTGTACCTCTTACTGTTTATTTCTGTTACTTTCTGTGCTTCTCTGTACTTATTTCTGTTGTACCGCTGCTACAAAAACCAAATTTCCCGGAAGATCAATAAAGGTGTAATATATATTTAAGATTTATTTTCAACTGTCAATTTGTGTCATGACACTTTATGGGGGCTCATTTGTTTTAATATTCAGCTGACAAATCAATAATAACGAGTTGTGCAAATTAGTTTAATAGGCCTAATGGAAAGGCAATAGAAAATGAATTAATTTGATTAAGTTAGAAAAAAAACACTAAATCAATGAAAGACACACAAAAGCACATGAGTTATTGACCGATTCGTTTATTTGTTAATTGATGTAAAAGCGATCAACTGATCATGACATAAAAGGCATCCAGAAGTGTTACAAAAACCGTTGGCTTCTTGAATGCCTCACGGGTCAGACTGTCCCCGGAACCTCCCCTCTTTTTCTTTCTCACGACGAACGTATTTTGATGGAGCACACACACACACTAACACACACACACACACAGAGCGAGGTGGAGGGACACCGCGGGATATTCCTGTTAAAAACGCGACCTGACAGTAGGAAATGCAAATTTCCTCACGAATAGAAACGTTTTAATATCACAGTGACTATAAATCATGTCCGCCATATACATTTGTTTTGTTTAATAAAAATGCACAGGTGCGTATGAGTTTTGACAGGCTAACAGTTGAAGCTAATTCAAAGGCAATGCAGTCTGGGAGAGATGTATGGTCTGAGTGAGCCATAACGGTAACGTTACTGATAGCTGACGCTAGCCGTGACTAAAAACACAATTAACGTTCTTCTTCTTAGCATGAGTGAAGGCTGTACATCTAGAAAGTGTCGGTGTGATATTGTTATTTATACCACGGTCTGGGTGAAAACAGGGTGTCCATTAATTTCTGATAATGGATACCTTGTTCGGCATTAACCTCTACATAACTTGTAGCTTGACTTCAAACCTTAAAATTGTAAAATACACTCATAGTTCTTTTTTTTTCTTCATTTTATTTACTTTGTTATGAATGGTGAATTATGTGTTCGTTTTGTGTGGAGATACATACATAACTTGGTAGAAACTGTTATCCTTAGTATCCTTTTCATGTTTTTGTTTAGGAGGTAAAACAAGGTAGTTACCATTTTAAAGATGGAGTCCCTTGCCCTGAACACAGAGGTTCGCCTAGCGGTGGCCCAGTGTTTCCGGACCCTCACTACATCCACAGATACCAAAGACATTATCACAACTCTTCAAACGCTCCACTCTTACTTGGATGAAGGACCAGAGGGTAGAACCACTTCAGTTCAGCGGGCCGAGTTCAGGAGATCTCACTTCACCCGTACTCTTCAGTTCCTTGTCAGCAACATCCAGGCTGACTGGTTACGCAGCCTCACAGCAGCCCAGCGAACAGAGTTATGGGACGGCCTGTTCCTCAAAGGCCCTCCAGAGCAGGCGCTGCTGGTGCTGATGGAGGGAATAGGAGAGCTAAGGTGGGTGGTGTTGGATAGAAGACACAAGGCATTTTCATCATGTTGTCTATTCACTAATTACCTAATGTCACTGCCTCTCCACCACAGAGCCAGCACAAATCTGGACCACTTGGTCAGCATCACTGAGAAGTTCCTTCAGAGTGGTCGACTCGCTGAGCTGCTGTGGTCCTACTGTCTGGAGACAGGTCCCTCTGACTCCCCCCAGCTGCGAGAGACTCTGCTGGGACGTATTGTGGCACTGCCGGACCTCACCGCCAACAGGTTACATCCAAAAAACAAGCCCCTTTTTCTTCCTCAGCAGTACCATCCACTACTGGCTACAGCTATGCTCACTGCCCTGGAGCGGACCTGCCAAGCACTCAAAGGTCTGGGAACTGCGTCCTTTAAACTCTTTGCAATAATGACAGCATGCGGCTTATGTCAAAGATTTATTGTTGTGACATCAAAACGATAATTTCTCATTCTGTCTGTGTGTCTGACTTGTATTTTTAACAGATGGCACAGACTGCTCCTTGACTTTTGTGGCTCAGACACTTGGGAAAGTGTGTATCCAGGGCCATAGCGGTGAGCTCAGTGGAAATTACATAGTGGTAATAATATGTAACAAGAATATTACCAATAGGCATAACTATCATCCATGAAATTCAATTCACTGTTTACCTCCAACTCTATAGGAAATGAATTGACCCCTGGTTGTTGGCTGCTGGGTCGGTAGTGACACGAGAACCTTTTATCCTCCTCTGGCATTTTTGTTTTTTATCTACAGGTTTGGTGCTGGCAGTGATGGCTCCTCGGCTGTCTGCGTGCACACGCTCAGACATGGTGTGGCAGAGGGTTTGCTGGAAGCTGCTGGAGAACGTTCCACAGCAATGGATGGAGAGCGTGCTCACTGGACTGGTGCAGGCTGTCAGCGGGTAAGGTGGAGACTGGAACAGTCACATTCAAACAGCTTGCAGTTTATATGGCCTCGTAGCTCTCAGTTTTCTATCTGCCTGTAATAACACCAGTCTCTTGCCTCTCTTTTTCCAGGCCTGATGCCTTGGGCAAGATCATTGGGAATCTAGTGTTAACAAATAAAAAGGCCCAGTTTGTTATTACTCATAAACTGCTATTACTGCAGTACAAGTATGAGGTAAGAAGATAACTTGCAGCCTGACAATAAATCATATAATCTTATAAATATATGAAGCATGTGTTTTTTACCCCCAGACTCAAGTCTTGAGAATTGTCCTGGGTTACCTCGCAGCAGACAGGGAGCGAAGGCCACTGCTCATCCAGGTGAGTGCATTAGGATGTTCAGCAGCCAAATGAGATCATTTATATATATATTTATGTTGATGATTATGACGTGTGTGTGTGTGTGTGTGTGTGTGTTCGTTCTCAGGTGTTACGGTCTGTGTCCCAGGCCTGGGCTAACCCCAGTGCAGTGAAGCACACACCTCTGGAGCAGCAGCTGTATGTCAGCAAGGCTTTACTTCTGAGTGTGAGTCTGCTGAGAGACTCTGAGCTACAGGAGCTACGCTCAGGTACAAACAGCGTTTGATGCCTCCAATCACTCAGTAAACCAACAGTCAAAATAGAAGTGATTATGGCTCCACATCCTTTGTATCACACCCTCTATAAAATGATCCTATGAAGCGTGTTGCTTTCAGCTCTCCTCTCTCTGTGTGCCTCCTCTCTCTCAGAGTTACTTCAGTGTTTGCTGGGTGGCATGCAGAGCCACCTGGACAGCAGTGTGGTGCGTATCAGGCGTATGGGCATGGTGGTGGGAGAGTGCCTGAGCTCTCGCATGGATATCAATAACACTAAGCTCAAGTTTGAGGTACAAACAATGTGTTAATTGCGAGATACAATGCTCGTCGGCATAATTGGCTTCAACATATTTGACTCCTCACTCGACTGAAATGCCGTTTGGGACCTGCGTTTGTATTGTGCTGTGTTGTAGTATGATCAGGACGAGGAAAGTCAAGAGCTGCTCTCTCTGATGACTCCCATTGCTGGTGGTGAGCCAGAGGCTGAGCCAGAGGCTGAGCCTGCGAACGGGTAAGTGTCTACATCTCTGTAAACGTTACAATTCGGAGGAATCTTAACTGATATGCAACAAAGTCTGGCAGTTTTGTGTAAGATTTATATAAAACAACTTACCACTATGAACTACCAAGCATTACTATCCCTATTTCTATAAGTTGTGGGTGATATGTAGCTGCTAAAATATAAATGTAGCTACATCTACTACAAAATTTAAGAATCTGCAGTCTGTTTTATAGCGTGTTAAATTAAGAAAATGAACTCCCAAGGACACACAGTGCCAGTAATATTCTGAGTACTTAACGACTATGTTTAAACAACGGGCCAATTCCCATAAAACGTAGTCACTATATATAATAATAATAATAATAAATTGAATTTATATAGCGCTTTTCAAGGACTCAAAGTCGCTTTGTAGGCATTGCTTGTATTTAAGAGAAGGTCTGTCATCTGCAGAGTTGATTCTCCTCAAGAGACCGGTGAAACAACTCCATCTACTCACAATGTATCGTCTCAAAATAAGTCAAACACTGAGCCAGACTCCGACCTGGACAGGTAAGTATTAGCTCTTGTCTGTTATACTAAATGTATTTGTGGGGAGTGTCTTTGTTAACTCCAAGTCTTCTACTGGTGCAGCGACGATGAGCTCACTCCGTACGACATGTCTGGCGATCAGGAAATAATGGAAGCACCCCCACCCCGCTACCTACGGGACTGTCTGGAAAGTATGGCTCCACAGATCACAGTTATTCTACCTTACCGATCATGTCCTATTTAAATGCTGTGCTGCTAGCTCCAGCTCTAATCATTTCTTATCCTTCCTCCAGCTTTAATTTCCTCTGAGGACGCGGGGCATGTGGAGCTCAGTTTGAGAGCCGCTGAGGGTTTAGTGAGGAAGAACGTTTTTGCAACCAGAGAGGTATGACATCAACACACACCACAGAAATATCCAGTGCTTCAGGTTCATTCATTTCTAAAATTACACTTCAAAGTACTGCTTGTGGCCCATATCTTTATTATAAAACTGACACAGTGACAGAAGGTGTTGTTCCTTACCTTACCATTTGTTTGTTTGTTTGTTCAGATCAGTGTCCAGCTGACCAAAGTGCTTCTTCACATGGAGGATAAATACAGCATAAATAGCTTCCTGAGTCTCAGACAGGCGACCATGGTGGCGCTCACTGTCACTGACAGTATCCCTGTATGATCAGCACCTTAGTGTCTTCACGGTTTACCTCTTCAAATCAAAAATTTCCGTTCATTACCACGCAGCTTTATTGCCATTTTAGAGCATGCATTCTGCTTTTTTTCTTTCTTTCTCTTTGCTTTCCGTGATAGGTGATTCAGTATTTGACCACAGAGTTTTACTCCTTGAACTACAGTCTTCGCCAGCGGCTCGATATCTTGGAGGTGAAAACAAGATATCTTGTAGTGGCTGTGTGCCTTCACTAAAGAAACGTAGTGATTGATTTGAACTCTTTTGAGTGTAATCATGAGGCTGTTCTTGTTTTTGGTTTCTCAGGTCCTTGCTCTGGCAGCGCAGGAGCTCTCCAAGCCAATCAATGAAAAGAGAAATCCATCTATGGGTATTGCTGCCAGCACGGATTTGACTCTGTACCCTGGTGACAACCCTGTTCACTGGCGACAAGTAGTAGAGAAGCGGATTCAAAGCAAGACAAAACGCCTCAGAAAGGTTAAAATAGACCGATATTTTCATCTCCCTTTTTAGTATTTGAGTGAAGGCTTACCCCTAGAGCGGGATATGTGGTTCTGCGCGGGCTCCGTCACAGCTTACGCCATAGCCTACGTAAGTGGCCTGAGGTTTATACTCGTGCGCTGGTATCTGCGTCGTCCTAGCGTATCTCTTTAAGAGAATAGCAGAGCTGGCATGTGTGTTTGCTTGGGAGTGTGTGGTAGAGCGAGTGAGAGAGTGACTGGGATTAGCTTCGGAGCAAGTACCGACTCTGGAGGCGTAGACGGAGAAACAAAGTGTCTCCCCTGTGCTTTGTGACCACGGTGGGAAAGCTGTAGCAGGAAAAGTTAACCCTCTCCTTGATTTCATGTTGTTAATGGAAAAGAGAACCCAGAAATGAGTAGGGGGAAATGTGACGCTATCAAGCCACGGCCAAGTGGACCAATCACAGTTGTTGCGCTCTGCGTCGCTGCAACGTTAAGCTTTTCAGTCATTTCTCTTGTGCTACAGGGTGCCACACAACCTCAAGCTAAAGCCACCCCTAACCGTTACGCCCCTGTTGCTGGACATTTCTTTTTTCCTCTGCTCAGCAATTATGACAAGTAAGTATGTTCTTTTATGCTAATGTAAAAGCTAAACCCCCACACTTTCTGTATACTAAAGTGTACAATTGAACATTTTAAAACTGCAATGTAATACCTTTCTTCCAGGCCTCAGGTGACCTTTGACCTGTTGGGTGGTGACCATCTTGTACTGGGCAGGTTGATCCACACCTTGGGCCTCTTCATGCATCTGGCCATCAATGCACCGGTAATCTGTCCATGCTAATGTGTGACATGATCTCAATGTACAGCTTTACATCGATATCAGTGTGCTAAAGTTTTAGCTGTAACCCTTGATGCAGTCATTCAATGTATATATTTTATTATAAAAGAGAACATTAATAATGGGATTTATGGCCAGGCAGAACAGTTGGAGTTCAGAAGCTGTATCTTTTAAAGTGTTCATATTATGCTTTTTGCCTTTCCTTTATTGTGTTATGTATTTTTTTTGTGCACGTTATAGGTTTACAAAGTGAAAAAGCCCAAAGTCCACCCCAAAGGGACTTACCGTCTCCAACAGAAAACACTGTTCACCAACTGCTCCAAACAGCTCTATTGTAATCCAGCCTTTACTTCCGTGACGAACGTGCGTCACTTTGTAACACACATTGTATGCTCGCCTAGCTGCTAGCGTGGCACGCCCTCATACTCTGCTTCTGACTGGCTAGTAGTCTTTACCTAGGTACTGCGCATGTGTGACTCCCAACAAACATGGAACAGAAGTGAGATGTCTCACTCTCTAGCTAAAACAGAGAGCTCAACACACAGGGTGAAAAGAGGAGCTGCAGTACAACAAAAATATGGTGTTTTTTGAAAATTAAACCATTTAAACCTATTCTGATATAACCTCTAAATACAATTATGAGCATAATATGAGCACTTTAAGACCAGGAAAAGCCATTGACACAATATCATAATGTTACAATGGGCTAATATAAATTGGAATAACAATATTTTCCAGCTATACCCCTATAGAATTCCGATGACTTTCTTTTTCTTTTCAGATAGCTGCACAGATGGGTTGTGCCTTACTGGACTTTGTGTGGGCAGTGCGCTACCATGTTGATCAGTAAGTATGATTCATGTAGGTTGTTTAGACAGTTAAGTGATATAATATCTGTTAAAAAGTCTGAGGAAGCTATTTGTGGTTAACGGCACCATAATGTAGTATTCCTGTATGGCTATTGCTTCTTCCCAGCAACATGTTCCTTTTACGTTGTCAATGGAGAATCTAAACAGTCAGACAAAAAAATAACAAAAGACCTGAATAGACTATAATGTCAGGACGGACAGGATGTTTTGTTATCTTATTTCAGTCTGAGCTTTAACCTGAAATCTGTCTGTTAAAGGATGGTGAGACGAGGCGTCCTCTTCGCTGTCTGCTCTGTGTTTCTGAGCATGCCCAGTCAAAACCTGCTGGTGGACCTCAGTGATCAGCTGTTTGAGACCAGAACGTGGCTGGCAGGTAAAAAAAAAAAACCAGGGGGAAAGGTTCCAAGGGTTCTTTTCTTGAAACTTTGAAATAAATCTCTCCTTATGATGTGACATTCAGACAAAGCATTTGTTCCATTTCTGTCACGCATTTAATTTAGAACTTGTTTTAGTTACTAATAATAGATTAACCCTAAAGCAACATCATTCTTGTAAATGCACAAAGGTCTGACGCTGCACCTGCACAATGTAATTCTGTCAGGGATGTCCCCGCAGTGACACACATTCATGATCACACAAACACATGAACAGCTGGACTGAGCATTTCTGGGAAGTAGATGGGGAACAAGGATGTCCTGTCCAACACGGACCGTCCATGACGTGATTGTTGCTCAGCAACAGTTGGATGTTCTTTTATCCGTCTGAGGATAAAATTAGTTTTACATCGCAGTGAGCGACATGGAGCTGAATGACACAGGAGACCGTTTTTCCTCCCACGTAAGATTGTTAAATGTGCAAAGAAAATGCCAGAATTGTGTGCATTTTGATTGATTTTCCTTTTGTAATTATACTGCGAAATGTAGACGTTCTTGTCACCACTGCTAAAGCTGCTAATTATCTTTTTTTGTGTGTGTTAATATCCACAGATGTGGCTGAAGGAGACCCTGATGCAGATTGCCGGAGTCTGGCTGTACAGAGTCTGGTACTGCTGGATAAGAGCCTGAAGAAACAGCTACAAGATCATCAAGCACTGAGCATGGAGCCATGATCACAGCATCAACAATGAACAATGTAATACTGAATGTGTCTCTGATGCGGGGAGGGCTGTACTGTACCTACTCGTCATCCTCACAGAGCCTGGAGGATTGAGGTCGATGGAAGTGATGTTCCGGATATTTGCCCACACATTTTCATATCCTGGAACACCCCAGCAGAAAAGGAGGGCACATGTCTTCTCACATAAAATGTCTGTCTGCATACCTAAACGCACGCACGCACGCACACACACACACACACACACACACACACACACACACACACACACACACACACACACACACTATTGTTTAGATGAACTTATGTACCAGATAAAATATTGATTGAATGAAGAATAGGATGCCATTTTGTCCACCAATACAGTGTAAGTTATGAGGATATCCTTTTCAACCTCTTTCCTGTACTGGCACATCTCTCTGTGTGGTTGTTTGTTTGCAAAGGACATCCTGTGAATATTCACATGCATAGACGCATTCACAAATATTTGAAATACTACTACTACATCATCCCCCTTTGACAAATGAAATGTGTTTTTTTTCTGTATGACCCTAAACAATGGAACATTTTGAAATATACAGTTGTTTATAGTTTTATTTGTAATAGCCTGTTTTTGTGCTATCACTCCTTTCCTCCCTGAATATTTGTATTTACTGTAAGTGAATGAGGCTGAGAGTAGGTCAGGATATAACAAGTACAGGACATAATCGTATGAGTGATTTTTACATGGCAGCAGTGAACAGTTCAAACAAAACATGAATAAAATGAAATGGAAAAAAACCCCAGTGAGAATAAGATTGCAATCAAATTCCATTTAGAGTTGATCAGCAACTGATTATTTAAGAAATATTTACATATCAAAACCAACAAGGTACAACATCAAATCTAGTAATCTGCACGTCACCCTTTTTCATTTTGATAAGTGAGTGAATGTGAGCACTGGGAAAATGACATTATATATATAAGATATATATATAGAAAGATATTATATATCTTTGATATGTAAAATCTTGAAGGATACTTCTTTGACTTGATCACTAGCCTACTGCAGAATTTAAGTTAAATACAGCAAATTAACTGTTACTGCATGGTCTTATACTGAATATCAATAGTTCCTCTAAACATGCTTGTAGAGTGTTAACAGTGTTAGTTTAAATCAAATTAAAATCCTTTTAAATTAACTGACAAGAAGCTGTGGGAGCAACATCAGATAGCATTTTATTTTGGGGAGATTAGAATGCTCTCGTTTTAACACGACTTTCGACAACAACTCGCGTGTGTTCGTTATTTTCCGTAACCCCTCCTCCTGTCCCGCCTTCGAAGTTGTCAGGGGCAACTGTAAGAGACGCTTTTTGCTCATACACAGGAGGCTACACATCAACACTGGAAGAGACGGTCGATGTTTAAGTTATTTCGAGATTAAACATCTAGCTAAATTAACATTTACCTGAAGCAAACGACAGTGAGGTTGGTCTTCATATAATTTAACAGAACGGTGAACCACATTCTACGGTAGCGAGGACTAGCAATGAATGCTAACTTTGGCTCGCTTACCTAGCTTAGCTTCTGTCAGCAGCTAAAGCTAAATTAATCATTAGTCACATAAGGTTAATGGTAGCTGATAGTGCTAACTATTATGGCAAATCCATAGCTAAGTTAAAGCTATGTTTATATTTACTCATAAGTGCATTAATGCTAACTAAGTCAAACAACGTTAACGTTACATTAACATAGCTAAGTGAAATTAGCTATACATTTGGAGTCATTGAATGCTATTTGAGGGTACGTTCAAGAGCGAACTAGCTAGTGATTACCGAGCTTTTACAACACGAATTAGCTAGACAGTTAAGTAGCTGGAAAAGGGACAATAAGCTGCACAAGAAATACAAAAACGTAAAATCTAAGAATACATATGAATAACCATGTAAAATATTGGAGGCTCAACCTAGCTCCCATTCCCTGTTTCTTTTCTCAAATCCAGAGAGGAGCAGTGGGGGCATGGCGGTGTATTTTGACCACCGTATTGAGGCCCCTGAAAGCAATTGTGTGCCCTCTCAGTTGACCTGGCACTCAGCTCTTCCTGTACTGGCTGTGGCCTCAAGCAGCCCCACCACTGGCGGAAATGTAGATCTCTACCTGCAGCAGGTAAACACTGGACTTTGCAGATGAACGAGAGAAAAACAAAGAAAGACCACTTTGTTATATCCACTAATATTCCGTGTGTGGATATTATTAATAACAGCATACTTAACAAAGTTTGCATACTTCATTCCTGTCCATTTGCAGGGAGAGTATGTGGAGAGCTGCCATTTAGAACGTCCTTACCAGCCCACAGTGCTGCGCTGGCATCCCACAAAGCCAGTGTTGGCACTAGGCTGGGAGAATGGAGAGGTAGTGCTGCTGACACACCCTGCTGGAGATCAAACAGTCCTTCCCAGCACACATATAGCCTGCATCACACTGCTGGAGTGGAGTAGCTCTGGCAGCCGCTTGGTTACTGGTGATCAGGTGAGTGTATTGCAGTGACTGTATACACAAACACTCTTGCATATACTGTATGTGCATGTCATGTCAACATACGTACCGATGCATTCATAGCTGCTGGATATGCTGGTGGATATGATTTTCATACATGATGAACATGCATTTTTCTGACAATACTTGGACCATGGTTGGATTACCAACATGGCATATTTGGCACAAGCCTTGGCAGGTTTAATCAAGACATAAACTGGATAAATTACGTGCGCAGATGCAATCTGAAACCATTAAAACTTCACATTTCTTCTTATAGAACCACATAAATATAGTGTAATTATTTGGCAGACTGGAGCGCTAGCAGTATGGAAGGTAGATGCTCGAGGGAGACTTCAAGGAAACCATCTTGTGAAGCATGAATACAACAAACCTCTAACTTGCTGCATCTTCAGACCGGCCTCGCCTGGGGAGTAAGTAAACAGGATGCAATGCTCAGAGTTAGCTATTCTTCTTGGCAGTGAGATAATATTCGAAACATTGTGATATCACTATGCCCTCTTGATCTGAATGCTGCGTTGCTGATAGTAGAACCTAACTCATGTTACAGCGATGTAGCAATGCTAGCCCGAGCATCAGTTAGTGGTGATGAGAGTGCTCTGGACATGTTCAGCTGGAAGGGAGCACCTCTCAAGATGGGCCCACAGGAGGGACTCACATTCTACGTCAGCACTGCAGATGGTAAGAGTTAATTTTTTAGTTGTGTTCAACATTTTAAGTATATTGCTGTCTTAAAGTATTTTGGTGAGCATGTTTTCTTAAAACCACATTTTTCAATTCAAGAGAAAAACATCAAGCCCCCATTAGCAGTTTGTCCTTCCTTTTTCGTTGTAAAAAAAATGCATCAAAGAGTATTGTTATTGATCTACAACCCTGTCAGATCTCTGTTGTGCTACGAGGCAATGGTTATCTTACATCTTGTTAACCATGTATACCTCGTATGTAGGTAAGGTCCACAGTGTGGATGAGCGTTGTAAGACAAGCCTACTTCTCAGTGTGGAGGGCGAAATCAAGAAACTGCTCTACCTCGAGAAAAGAGAGTTGCTTGCTGTGATCACAGAGACCATGATGTTGTCACAGTACACTCTTGGACCTGAGGGAGGAGCCCAGGAAGTTATGAAGGTATACTAAAGTCATCAGAGAGGATTTCTCTTCTCAAGATCAGTTTGGTTTGTGAACATGTTCCTTTGTGACAGGTTAAGTTGAGCAGCAAGACTGGGCTGAATGTAGACATTGTCTGGACAGAGAATGGCCTCCTCATCACAGCAACAGGGGAACAGGTTATCAGGTCAGTGTACACATACTGTTTGTACACACATACTGTACATATCCATTTTAAACTTGAATGTGTTATTTTTTTTAGGCTGTGGGACCTCGACGGAGACGACAACTATGTTTTACCTCTCGACGAGACTCTGGGGTTTGAGAAAGGAGAGATGATGAACTGTGTCTCATACTGTGCTGGAAAAGGTAACTGCAAAATATATTTCCCATAGTGTGAACAGCATAAGGTGCTGTTTTTTTCTTCACATTCCTGTGGACTTGGTAGTTTTAAGATCTTTTAGTTTATCACATTCTCAAACCTTGAGTAGACTGATTACACATAAACCTTCATTACCACAATGTGTTACCACTTGTTGCAAACTTTGTGAAGCCTCATTGCTTTTGTATAATGTTGTGGCCTCCCCAGAAATCTTGGCAGCTGGTACCAGCCATGGGCGCATAGCAATGTGGAAGATGGTGGTGCAGCCAGGCGGCAGCAGAGGGGATACCAAGGCCCAGTGGAAGCTACAGACACCCACAGAAATAGAAGGAAATGTCATTCAGCTACAGGTACTGTCTAGACTAGTGTTTTTTTTTTTTTTTTACAGAACATGATATTATCACATTGAAATAAGTTATGTGGAATTATATAATACAAAAAATGACATCATATGTGTAGTATTCTACTGGGAAAGTTCACTCAGACCTTCCATTTCAGTGGGGCTCGAGTCTGAATCTGCTAGCGGCCAACAATTCGAACACGGTGCTGATCCTGTGTGAGCATGTGATGTCGGCCCACTTCAGCCAGCAGGTGGCAGCAGTGCAGCTCACCCCAACCCAGCTCAGCATCACTCAGTTCACCACAGGAGCGCACCTGACTCTGCAGTCTGACATACACATCAAGGGAGTTTGTGTTACTAATGTGAGTGTGGCGTTGAGAAGGGGAAGAAGTGATATTTCTCTGTACTTAAGACTTTTGTCTTAAGGTTTTGCCCATGAAGACAAGTAAAAATGTAAATGATATCATGGTAACTGGATGCGTGTTGTCATACCAACAGGATTCTGTGACAGTCTGGAGTGGCAAGCAGGTCACTGTATATGAGATTTCGGGGACAGTTCTTCGCAATACAGGTACACGACTTAAAGCTTTAGTGCGTAATTTTTGATATTAATGAACGTCCGTTACATTCAAGCCATTGCCAAATGAGTTGCTACAAAGCTAATTAAGACTATCAGCTCTCTGTATTTCTCAGCATGGCTGTGTTTAGAAATTGTTGTCGTCCAGAGACTTTCGCTCGCAGGAACTCAAGTGTGTCCTCCTTGGCTACAAGCAACTGCGCGGAGGAGGGGTGGGGGTGCGTGGGAAGGCTTGTGTCATGTGGATGCGACAACAGTGGTGTTGTCATTACTTAGAATTCCTCATGTGGGCGACAGAAACTACCCGCTATAGCTTTAAGCAAAAGCCCACTGAACAGACCAGACAACATTTTATGGATGTGGAAAAAGAAACTGCACCGATTTCCCTGTACTCCATCCGCTGCATTCATTTGCAAACTTGTGCGTTTGTCCTCCATTTTTTTAAACGTTCTTTCTCCACCTACCCTCTTGCTGATTTCCCAGGATCGTTTCCTTGTGACTCCCATATCGTAGCTGTACATTTTGAGAACCTCTACACTGTGGAACCTAACAGGGTCCAGATTCGCACGCCACAGGTCTGTTGTCCCACCCTGAACTTACTATCCAATATTCACTCAACACAGAGATGTGACAAGTGTTTGAGCAAGCTGCGTGTTTTTTGTTTTACTGCTGAATTAGAATTGATTCTAAACACACAGGCAAGTGGTATTTGTCCCTATAAATTGTTGAACCATCTTTTTTTCTCCCTTTTCTTTAGGGCACAGTGAAGCAGCTGCTGACCTTCTCCAAGTCAGAGGGCAACCCTGTACTACTCAGTGTGTGTCAGTCTTACCTGGTGGTTGGCACAGACACCGCACACATTAGAATCTTTGACCTCTCCCGAAGGTATAATGTTAATGTGGATGTTGCACTTCAGTTCTGGCTTCCTTCAATTAAAAAAAAAAGTAGTAGTGGTTAGCTCACCTGGTAGAGCAGGCGCCCCTATATAGAGGTTTACTCCTTGATGCAGCGGCCGCAGGTTCGACTCCGTCCTGCGGCCATTTGCTGCATGTCATACCCCCCCTCTCTCCCCCTTCATGTCTTCAGCTGTCCTATATAAATAAAGGCCTAAAATGCCCAACAAATAATCTTAAAGAAGAAAAGAAAGCCAGCTAACTGCCATGTATTGTATATGTCTCTCTCTCATTGACAATTTCTATGTTCCAAGTACTTTTTTCCTCCAACAATGCCAGTCTTACTGCATGTCTTTATAGAGATGCCAAAGCTCACTGCAGTGCTAAGAACCTGGCTGACCAGATTGCTAATCTGGGAGCCCTGAGGTCAGTCAAATGTAATGCCAACGGCAGCCAAGTCAGCATCCTAATCTCTCAGGTGACTGGACAACACTTACTCACTCCTTTTTATATGTGTTTTTGAGAGCTTAGAATTATATTCAATATGTCAGTATCTTAAAATGTTATCATTTTATGTCAATATTTGTCTTAACTGAGCTGTATGTAACTCTTTCTCTCAGGTTAACGGGCGACCGGATCACAAAGTTTACTTTTATGACGTCGAGATGGACACGGTGACACACTTTGACTTCTTTGTTGGCAGACCGTCCAGTGGTATCTTACAGCGAGAAGAAAGTGAAAAGTAGGTTTTAACTGTATTTTTATTCTACCCGTGTAGAGTTCTCTCCTTTGGTTGTCTCATCCTACATATACTGTGTTTCAGGCATCAGTTTCAGGGGACAGAGCTCAGCAGTCGCTGCCCTGTATTTCACTTCTGGGATGAGCGTGAACCTCGTCTTTTTGTCTGTGAGACGGTGCCGATCAGCTCTGAATCCGCATCAACTAGTTTCTTGGATGCGGTAAAGACTGCTTCTTAACATTGAGATAGTCCTGTACAGCTCTATGAGCAATGCATGACGCATGCTGATAGATTTGACTTCCACTGGGACGACCGGTGCTGGAGTATGATTTGAATATATTTGAGAACCAAAAAGACATGCATTGATCTATGCATTTATCTTCGATGATTGATGATGATTGCAATAAATGCAAAGTCAATTTAAAGTTGTTTTGACAGTGTCTTGCCTTCCTTCTGCTCAGGTGGACGTGTTGGTAGTGACACTCTTCTGTACGCAGGAGCATGGGCTCCTCCTACATGACTGCTACCCAAAATCTTCAGGCCTGCAGGCGCTCCTCGCTCTGGATGTGCCCTACTATTATTTCAGCTGCAAGGTGAGGACGGAGAACACTCTGTTCTGCTTGTGTGTTGTCTTTTCTGTGTGTGTGTGTGTGTGTGTGTGTGTGTGTGTGTGTGTGTGTGTGTGTGTGTGTGTGTGTGTGTGTGTGCGTGGGGGGGTTCTCAAACAGCATCTGGAAAAGTTGCATGCTGGCTGTTTCAAATCATGAGTTTTCTTTAACATACCCCTTGTTTTTTTGTTTGTTCCACCATCACTATTCTTATGTGGAACTCTGTTTGTTTGGTCTTACACACCCCCAGCTATTATTTCGGAGGGGGGGTGTCTTTTTACCAGAAGTAAGTGTCTGTCCCCTACACTCTGTTCAGAAAGCTTCAGTGTTCTTGACTCCCAACAACTGTGGCTGTGTATGCCTTGTGCTGCCTTTAAGCTAAAAATTAAAATAAAAAGTATTGGCTCCAAGATCAACAGCACAAATGCATCCCGGAAATATTTAGATGTCACTGTGCTGCGTCCAGTTCCCATCCACCTTGTCTTGATGAATAGATTTGTTCTGTGGTGCTTTGTTGTTGTCTTACCGATTTCCAAAACCCATGTTGTCCCCAGTATTTGCATTTTACTTTTACTAATAATGACCATACCTTACCTAACATGCTGCATTTGTTTACTGGCTGTGAATCGCATGTTTATCAAGTCGTAACACCATGTTTTTCTACCTGGCCACCCCTCCTCAGCCCGGTGAGAGAGACTCAGGGTCAGCAGAGATTTCGGCCACAACATCAGCACCTCCACAGCAGACCCAGCCATCAAGGGGTTCAGCTGCCCAGTTCCCCCATATGGTGTCCAGGCGAGCTCTCAGAGACTTTGTGGGGCTGGAGAACTGTGAGAAGGCCACCCGCGACGCCATGGTCAACTTCAGCTTCTACCTGACCATTGGCGATATGGACGAAGCCTTCAAGTCTATCAAGCTCATCAAGAGGTAAGGCATCAGTATGTGCATAAAGCATCATCGCACGTGTCAACTCAAAGAGAGGAGACGTGCAGGATGGCATGCCCTTGTTTGATCGCTGTCATCACTTCTCCCAGCAGCCCTTTCCACAAGGGCTTTAGTTCAAAGGCTAAGGATAGCATTGTTGCTACAATGGCCTTGACTCTTCTCAGAATGCATGGTTTGCAGTGGGAGAGCTGTAATTGCTTGAGAATGTAGCATTGTGTCCTCTTGCTGTTCTTCACCCCTCATTTCATTCAGCACCTTTGACTGCAAGGTCAACAACATGGAGGAAAACTACCACAATAGTTTAGCAAGCTTCATTTAGTTATTCTCTCTATAAGTCATATAAGACCGGTGATCAAGGCTTAACACAGCCTATTTTGTTGTTTTCTTTAAAGTGTTTCACCAACAGAACAGGCACTTGATATGTAAATGAAAAGAAATACCGTACATTTTATATACTGTATATGCAGAATTCCATAATATATATAACTAAACCCCACAGTTTGTCTTTCAGTGTATCGTATCATGCTATAATGAAATTAGATCCACCAGAGCATGACTTTTATTAGTTCATGTAAGTACATGAAATAGTATTTTAAACACAGGACATGATTAAGGACTTTTTCTGTGTCAGTGCTCAGGGAAGGAACTCTTCAATGTGTATATGTGACTGTTTCTGTTAGTGTGCGGATGTGTTTGGAGGGGATGTATGTTTCTAAACACACTGTGACACACACACACACACACATTAGGTCCCCCTGCCAGTTTGGTCCAAAAGGAGTGCCCTTTCCATTCTTGCAAACATTGAATCAGGTCACTAAAAGGATGTGTGTGTGTGTGTGTGTGTGTGTGTGTGTGTGTGTGTGTGTGTGTGTGTGTGTGTGTGTGTGTGTGTGTGTGTGTGTGTGTGTGTGTGTGTGTGTGTGTGTGTGTGTTTGTGTGTGTGCGTGTTGGGGAATGTATATGTGATTTCAGCAAAGATCTGATATTATCTTTAGCAGAATACGTGATTCAGGGCACTTAGTCTGAATTCTGCTGTGTTGCTTTCGCACGTACAAATATAACATAAAAACAAACCAATGGGAAAATAGCATATCCTACTGCCCGGATATTCCAGAGAGTTTAATAGGCATGATGACAGCTTTACTAAGTTCCTCATTGATGGCTATTTTTATTGCCGGTCTTTTTTTTAAAGATCGGTATTGTGTTTGATTCCCGCATATCTCCACCCACAGGAATATGCATTTCCTGCAGCAGTAACCTGTACCTTCTGGGACTTGTCTCTATGGTGCAAATCTTTGAATTGACAAAAACTCTCATACTTGAGTCAGAGACGGGCTCCTGATCCAGGATTCCAGCTTATTTCATCTAGTTAGTACACAGGGCTTTACTCAGCATCATCCTTGGATGTTCTGAATCAAGTAGAAAACATTATGACAGTTATAATTCACTTTATCTAAAACAGATATTCTCAGTATAAATGTCACTCTTCCAATGCAGCATGTCAGATACAGGTTGGAATATCTTTATTCAGTCCAGACTGTGCTACTTCCTCTCATTCAATTTGTCCTTGACTTTAGGTGACATACTGCAGGGTTATCTGCCCACATGAATGCAAGCCTTCTCCTACTCTCTTTTTGCCATTGCATTTGCTATTTAAAAGCCATTTCCATCAGGAACAAAAACACCCAAGGAAGTGTTGGGGTGAAACAGAGACTGATGGATGATGTTGTAGTCATCATCATTGGCTGTGGTACATGTGGCCCTGATGCTCTCAGTGTATACCATTTGTCATAGGAAAGTATGTAATTCACTGCATGAAACTTTTACAGTTCTTTTTCGCTGTTGGTTTGTCATTCTTCAAAGAAGCTAATCCTGTTTCCTGAAGCAAACGTTAAAATTGTATAAAATGTAGATATTTTTATTTAGTGTTTGTTATGCTGTGCTATCGATCTGACAGTCCAGATACAGTGCTGCTCATGAGTATTGGAACCCCTGCTAAAGTTGACTAAAAAGAGGAATAAAAATCTTTTGGAAATTGATCTTAATGCCTTAATTGAAAAAATTACGAAAAATCCAACCTTGGAGAACACCAGTTTTCTTTGTGAATGAATAATGTATCGTAGATAAATAAATGTTCTTCCTTAAAATACAGGGGGCATAAGTATAGACACCCCTACGTTAAATTCCCATAGAGGCAGGCAGATTTCTATTTTTAAAGGCCAATTTGGCCATGGGAATTTAACATAGGGGTGTCTATATATGTATATCACTGCTGTGATATAATGTTAAAAACTCCGGAACCTTGACTTGACTGAAATCACAGATACAATCATTAAAGTTTGCTAAAGGTTAATCTAATACAAATGTTGTCAAATCTGTCATTTTCAAAACATTTAATTAATGAAGTTCTGTGTTGTCCATTTGTCAGGTGTGGTGTTGGACACCAAAACACGGAAACAACAACAATAACCACCACCACTGTGTTTGAATATTTACCAATACATTTATTGAATTGATATGATAAATTATTATTTTAATGTGCCACTATGTTTGGCGCTGTGGAAGACCCACAGATGGCCTGGAGTTCTTGCAGAAGTAATACAATAATACTAGTACTAGTGATAGCACTGTTCTTTATACAACTACATTATATTAATTTAAGTATACAGTATGTACCACAAGCGAGCAGAGAAAGCATCGTGAAAAATAAGTATTGAAATGTGTTTTCAAAATGCAGTACATCACCAAAACATGAGTTACCATCAGTTTAACAAATACTGCTTAAAAAAAAAATCCACATACATTAATTGGCAGATCATTTCTCTTTTTATTTTCATTTGTTCAAGAGGAAAAATATGAATGTGGCTATGACTAATTTAAAGAGAGTTAGAGTGAAAATATTTCCTCTTTTCAGTAGGTGTGTTTATTTGATCAAAATATCACCTCATTGGCTGTTTTAAAATAAAATATTGTCACTGATTTGGGTAAGCCCAACCAAAAAGGCAGAGTGACTCTTGCTTTTACCTTGTTAGTTTACTTGCAACATATATCATTAATATTAATATGTATTATAATTGTAATAAGCTCAAAATGAATGAAAACAAATATGAGGTATTCTGGTGTTTTCAACATCCTTTATAATTTCCAATTTCTAATTATGCAGGAGGCCATTTAATAAGTGCACATATAACAAAACAGGTCAAGTTCCAGCTTGATCTTTGAATAAGCAGGATGTTTCATATAAGACAGTCCAAATTCCATATTTAGCTACAAATCAGCTCACCCAAGCATGAATAAATGAAATATCATACGGTTTTGAATATGTTTGGTAGTTTAGGGCTGCTTTATACATACATTTTAGTTAATTCTGTGACTTTTGTGCACTGAGCAGCAAACTCAAATATTCTGATATCTTTGTTTATGGTGGGAGAAGTTGTAAAATATAGAGTTTTACAAATGCAGGTACATGTTAGTTCAGCTGTTGTAGGGCCACATGAATTCCCTTTTCTCTTGAATGTGACATTGGAGGCTCCTAGCTGGAATAAAACATGAAACGCTGAGAGCACAGTCTTGTCAGAGTTGTCTGTTGTCCTTTTTTTTGCTTGGCTTATGAAGTCACTTGGCTCAACAAGGCGACTCCACATAGTCATTGTCCAGGCGTGGCTGGAAAGGTGATGTCAGTGAGCGACTGATGATTATAACTCGAGGTGCAAGGCAGTCATCGCGGCGATGTAAAATGTTCCAGATGAGCATGGCCGCAGCCATCGTGGCTAGCAGGCAAGCAGCTATGTCCAAGTAGCAGGAGTAGGACAAGTGTGTGTAGGGCCCGATCCTGTAGAAGGTCACAAGTCCAATCACCAGCACGAAACCTGTACATGAGCACAGAGAGAAAAGTTTTCAGTCAGTGAAAATGCACCGCCATTCTCATGTAGCAACATCTAAAAACTGGTCACAGAAAAAGAAAATGTTCTTTAGGCAGAGCAAGGAGAAAAAAACTGTTCTGAAGAATATTTTCTTTTCTGTGACTATGTATGTATCTATTTTACCATTTCTAGCTTAGTATTTCTGTGGTATTCGGGAAGCCGCACTTTAAAGTTACAGTAAAGAGACAGAGTGCGTGGCAAGTGAACCTCTTTTTGGAATTCCACATGCTCACATTTAGACTTCCATCCCTGTAGCATTGTATTTCACAGTTCAGCGGGAGCTCTGTGTGCGGCCTTTGAATTTGGAAATCTGTTTCCTCCTAGGAAGAACTTCTGAGATCTTGAGATCAAAGTTCTCAATAGCGTAAAAATATCAGAGCATGAATTTATGTGCGGAAAAGCCTTTGAGATGTTTTATCTCCTATTATCTTTGATTCATAGCTAGTCACGCAGTGAGGAACTCCTGTTTGCATGTGAAGGTAAAAAGCCACAGCCTTTAATTCCATGCTGTTTCTTTGATCTGAACTTTGTTTTATCGACGTTATCTGTGGAAAGTTAGTTACCGCCTCCATAGCCCACACCTTTCCTCATTCTTAAGAGTTGTGTATGGAAGCCCACAGCTATGGGCGCTGTTTAAGTATCCCTCCATCAATTCCTCATTTACAGCATTGAATACATGTCTGAAAACTTGCCCCATCAACAGTGGTATAAATACAGGGACCAAAAATAATCACTGGAAATATGGATGTTGGTGCTTTAGGATATGAATCAGTCCGTTTCCTGAAGCAGTCAGCGGCACCAAGGGAGGAGTTCATTTATATTTCTTTCCCTACCGTTACAGTAAGACGTATGTCATTGTTTTAAGTGAGGATGTGGATAATTGTGTCTGTGTATCATTGCGTGTCTACCACCATGTGTACTCATAAGAACGCTTTCTCAATCTGTTCATGTTTAACCTGTCTGGCTCCTTATCCAAGAAAATGAATAATCTCCTGTCCAGGTTCCAGTCAGGGTGGGCTGTGTGAACCTCTTTTTTGGCACAGACTTATCTTTCAAACTTCCTTCCCCTTCTTCCTCTTTCCATCCTTCCTTCCTTCCCTCCTCTCCACGCCCTAAGCTTCTAGGTTAATATATTTGCTGGACATCTGACATGATCTGTCACAGAGTAAGTCTTATCTTAAGGTCAGCACTTGGAAATTAATTTCGCTGGTTTGTTTTCTTTCCAAATAGTTACGTCTCGGTTTATTCTTAAAGGGCACATAATTGATTAGTGACTAGCCTGCCTGGATGTCTTGCTCAAACCTTTGTGCCTCCCCCTCCTTTCTGGGAAAAGTTAGGCTCCTTCCTGAGCCACATTTAACAGATCTGAATTGAGTCCCACAGTTGGCAATTCCTCAAAATCAACAGAAATGATAATGTGCATCTCAGAGGGACATGACCCGTGGTCATGACTTTTGACATGTTAGGAATGTGTCCATTCAGAAAACACATTCCGGAGTTGTGTCCATGGGTGATACGATCGATATTGTGCTTTCAGCCTGGGCCTGCCAAAACTGCTGAGATATCACTGAATGGAACTGGATATTGTTATCCCACAGTCTGCTTGCAATAGCTGAGCATTTTGGCACGTCTGAAAATGAAAACATTCCTCAGAAAGAGTGTGATGGGTAAAAATATCTCCATTCATTGAGAGCTGAAGCCCATTCACTGACTCTGTGGGGGAGGTCTAAAGTAGGAATAGGGAATGGATTACTGAATGGTTAAAAAGAAACTGTCTGTAGCTGGAAAATGAGGCCCCTTGAATGAATTTAGTAAAGGAAAGCCATTATTAATGTATTTTTGCAGCCTTCTTTTCTTATTGAAGACAGCTTATATTTCTGACGAATCTGACAATTATTTTCTCTATTAATTAGGACTGCAACTAACGATTATTTTCATTTACGATTAATCTGTTGATTATTTTCTCAATTAATGTATAACTTGTTTGGTCTACCAAATGTCAGAAAATGGTGAAAAAAGTTGATCAGTGTTTTCTAAAGCCCAAGGTGATGTCCTCAAATGTCTTGTTTTGTCCACAATTCAAATATATTTAGTGTACTGTCATAGAGGAGTAAAGAAACTAGAAAACATTCACAATTAAGAAGCTGGAATCAGAGAATTTTTACTACTTTTTTTTTCCATAAAAAATTACTCAAACCGATTAATCGATTATCAAAATAGTTGGCGATTAATTTAATAGTTGACAACTAACTGATTAATCGATTAATCTTTGCAGCTCTACTATTAATCGATTCATTCAATAGTAAAATATTTGCCCATTAAATTCCCTGAAACCATATTGCTTGTTTTGTTGACTAGCAGTCTAAATCCCCAAAGTATTGAGTTTACTATCTTTTTTTAACCTTTTAACCTTTATTTGGATAGGACAGATGAAGACATTAAAGGGCAGAGAGAGGGGAATGACACACAGCAAAGGGCCACCGGTCAGAGTCGAACCCACGGGCACCGCGCCGAGGAATAAACCTCTACATATGTGTGCCCGCTCTACCAACTGAGCTAACCCGGCCACAGCTGGCATTGTTTTTAACCATGCTAGTGTTGTGTCTCTAGGAATGGCATTGTCGTCTAGTACAATCATCAGGGCAAAATTCGTATTTGTTGATTCTTGGGTTTACTGTCAGAGCTGCTAGTGTGGTTGTAGACTCTTGTTGCTTGAAAAATGGCTGAAACAACTAATTAGTTGTCATAATAGTTGCCAATTATTATTCTGTCAGTTGACTTAATTATATAATTCTCTAATCGTGTGAGATCCAAATTCAAAGTTAATTCTTCTACACATTAGCAGGTCATTCTTGACCTTAGGAAAAAAATACATAAACTACTATAAACCAGCCTACCAAACAACTATTTCTATGAAAAATCAGCTCCATCTCCAATGAAGACCGTCTGATACGGTTGAAAGTCATGAGGGAAAAAAACTAGTAAATGGCTCTTGAATAGGAATTGTTTTGTCTATTCCTGCTTAGGTTCATATTCTATTAAAACTCTGAAATGATAAAAAAAGTAAAATATATTGAAAAACCATATTGACAAGCATAGGAACACAATGACATAATACTTATTTTCCCACATTCTACTATTCTATTCACTAATATTGCATACATATTGCCTCATTTTTTTTTAATAGTCTCCAGTCCTGAGTAATCTGTTTTTCATTGGAAGCATCCCATTTGCATTCCAGTTGCCAAGATACATGTCACCTTATGACTCAGCAGCTTTGTTGGCCATATATGGTAAGAGAGTAAAATTGAAAGATGCCATTTTCTTCCAGCGAGCATTACTATATTTAGATGTCAGGGAAATAGGTGTGTACTTTTTGTTGCTTTTTAGACTTTGTCACTATTGTTACTACATATTGTTACTACTACGGCATTTGCGGACATAGTCTCATCGGTCATCATTGACCATATTACTAAAACAGCTATACGTGTCCAGCAGCCATGTCGGTGATAATGATTTATGTTTATGTTGCCATTGTCTGTATTAATCATGCTGTTGTGAGACAAGTTCCTGGTCACTGAGGTTTGGCTGGTGGTGTTGTCTAATATTGGAAAATACGGTAATATTGGGTGGGTGTCAATCCTCTCGCCAAGGTCTTAGAAGATAAAAGCCCTCATTCCCTGCTGCGATGCGTGCCGAAGACGCTAACGATGATTCATGGACATTTTGTAAATACAGACATAAAAGGTAGACCATCTTATCTAGATAGAGGCTATTCCCGCCCTGCTGTTGTGTGTACCACAGGACATTTCTGTACCAAAACACACTATAAACACACAATCACAATACACACACACACACTGACATACACAGACCTGAATGCTTGCACAAATCCCTCCTGCCAGTGCACACACAAACACACAGTCCCTGTCGAAACTGTCTTTCCCGTGCGTTCCCCCTCCCCTTTTTTTCCTTCTTTAGCTCTGGGGTTTGCATAACAGGTAGTCACAGACATTTCCTCGTCCTGAGCAGGGATATCCTGGCGCCCGACAGTCGCTCCCTGTCTTGCTGCAGCTCTGGCCCATGGACTCTGGACTAGGACTAAATTTAGACCCAGAGCAGACCCCCTTCATGCCACTCTGCCACAATGATACCAACCGGCTGAGCCACTGCACACAACACAACACACTTCCTCTGCAGGGGCACTGGTACAAGCCATACCAGCCAGCTCTTGATGTGGGATAGGTGCTGGTTGTGAAGGAGTGGGTTTGTTACCATGACTACACTTAATTATGTTCTGTGCTAATTTATCCAGAGGATGGCCCTCTTTCTGTTTTCTGGTTTCCTAGTTTCTCACTTAGTTTGGCTGGTCTGTTGTTTTATTTTGTTTATTTATACTACGCCAAAATCTGAAACACTGTGATTTCAGCAAACCATGGTTAAATGAAAATGATGATGGATAGTAGTACAGTAGGATCAAATATTGTTACAGCTTTCACTACTGTGCACTTATCACATTTTACGTACATTGTCTACATTTACCATGGATTTGGACTTACATTTAGTAAAAAATATAGTCCAGCAGCCATTTTCCAAAAATCCATGTTTATTTGATACTGCGTAAAGAGGTGTGCTTCATTTTGCTGTCTTCCTGCAGTATTTGGCCCCAGAGCCTGATCTTCAGTGCAGGAGAGTCAGCCAGTCTAGCTCCCCTGTGATTTTATCCTCTCTCTTTGGCACTCTACCAGAGAGCATGTGAACTTTGCCCTGCAGCATCTGGTTTTCTCTTTCTGTGTGATGTGATGCGCATACTTTGTTGGATAGAAAGATACTTCAACAGAAAGGTGCTTCTCTGAGGCTTGTCTTTCTGCTGATGCAAACAAACAAAGTTGTAGAAACACCGGTACTTACTAGCTAGCTGGAAGAGTGCGGCAATGGCCTCCTCCCACCACTGTGATTCCTGTGTGATAAAGGGCAGCTCCATCAGGCCTAGAAGGAAGATCAGCTGACCGGCAGTCAGGGCCACCGTCGCCATCAGGTTACATGCCCGCATCATGTCAAACTGCACTTGAGGGACCAGAAGAAGAGCTGTGTCATTTTTCCTGCACTGTGATCTCAATGCATTAATTGGATATGCATGACAAGTTAAGTTGAGTCTAAGGGGAATATAGTATACATTTGTAGCAAGGTGACATTGACATGATCAAGATTTATAATGAATGGAGAGGCACGTCTTTGTCTAACGTTAGTAGGCATTAGGCCCATTGTGCCCAGGAAAGTTGGCCAGACCTTTTTCTTTAATGAAAATTTCTCAATGGAGCTTAATTTAGTAAAGCAAGTAAATCCATAACAACACTGACTCTGACTCACCCAGATAGGGTTTATATGTTTAAACCATGCCAGCAACATGATTGCCCAACAAAAAGATTCATTTGACTTTAAAATGAATTGCTTACTATAAATTATCGGCTGGCTGCCATGTGCTACTGTTTACATTAATACATCAGACTGCTATTGACCTAAAGCAAAGCGCTTAGGTTAGATTTATGGATGTTGTGCATAACAAGTTGATCTGTTATTGATAATCCAGTCAGTTGAGTATTTTGGTTTTAAGTTTTGAGATAAAGTTACCATCTCTGGCACCCAATCAGAAGATATACCAATCAATCAGTCAACCAGTCTGATGAGAAAGAGATAGGACACTTTGAAGTTTGCTAATATTTTTTTTTTAGAAAGCTTGCATAAATAATAAATAACATTGTTATGTTGCACTTTAGATCAAAACTAGCATAAAAACTTACATCTGACAGTGCTGCGGGATTCTTGGTAGCCTGCATAGTCAGAGCCCCATCCCAGACCTTCGCACTGCCTCTGTGTCCCATGCCCCCTTCTCCCAGCCTGGAGATCATCGCGGCCCCGTTCCCCACCATTGGGGCACATTCTCCATAGTCCTACACTCCGCTTGCGTCCGTCCTCCAGGGCCTGCAGTACCCAGCTGGGTGTGAAGGCTGCAACATTATTTAGGACCAGGGACAGCAGGGCTACCGCCACCGCTGCCGCCACTAGCCTCTGCACGGCCATGCGACGCCTGGCGCCCGCCACCTCTCCCCCTCCCTCGTGTCCCTCCACCGACCCCTGATCCTCCGCAGAGTCCTGCCCGCTCTCTTGCCTCTCCTCTTGGGCAGTAGCACCAGCAGTGCTCTGGGCCCCCTGGTTCCTCTCCACCTCCTCCGCCACCACCACCACCACCTCCTCCTCCAGCTGTTAGCGAGTGCTGTCCCAGCTCACGCAGAGGTGGAATTGTCAAGAGTGTTGTCTTGAGGCTTAGCTAAAGGACATCTCCATTCATCCTCATTCAGGAGTTGGTTGTCGTTGCAGCAGAGCCTCAGCCCTCCTCCTCAGACAGCACTTCGGGTACGCGGGGATTAATCCAACTGGCACCTAGGTCCATTCCCCTGGCTCTGTCTGGCTGCAGCTTGACTCTAGGATCTTGCTCCTTGCTTGCTTTTCTTTATCTTCTCCTTTTCCTTCTTGAGTGCGTTGCTTATTGCACTGGTCTGACTCCTGTTTGTGCAGCTGGCTTCTCTGTGTAGGCAACAGATTATTTTTTATTTTTTTTTCCTTGTCTTTCCCTTCAGCAACTTCACATTGCCTTCGGAAGAGTAGAGGTGCAAATAAGCATAGATTCTCAGGACAGTGTTGCTCGGCGCTGACTCCTCAGTGGCTTTACTGAGGCTTACCAAGACTGGAACAAGATGTCCTTTTAACGCACCTCCTTCTGCTTCTCTCTCTCTCTCTCTCTCTCTCTCTCTCTCTCTCTCTCTCTCTCTCTCTTTCTCTCTTTCTCGCGCTCACTGTTTCTTTGCAAATCCTTGAGGTCAGAGTTGAAATGTGGAGGAGATGCTGTTCGTCATAGTCCGAGACATCAGTTTGCAACTGTAGAGCATTAAACAGGCTTTAAACAGACAGCTCCCTCCTTCATGATCACTTTAAATGTGTGTGTGTGTGTGTGTGTGTGTGTGTGTGTGTTTTTGTGAGAGAGTGTCCAAAAGACCCCCTCTTAGACGTCACTGTTGTGTATTCTTTTGTCTGGAGCCCAGGGGGCGTTTGCTAAAGTCCTCTCTCTCGTGTGCAACAAACATATTGGCCGCCGCAGTCAGCCAGCAACAGGATGTGTTTCCTGAGAGGAAAAGAGGATGGGAAGAGGGGCCAAATGTAGACCTGTTCCTTCTCTTGTCTTTCCTTTTCTGGCTCTCTAGATCTTGCCGCGCTGTGTGCAGCTAGCTCTATTTTTCTCAGCAAGTATCTCACATTTCATTGTCAGGGTTGGTTTTCTGTGACCATATAGAGGAAGATTTTGGCTACTGCTGTGGCTTTCTTTTTCTTCACTCGTCCTCCATTCCCCCTCTTCTAGCAGGGCCTCTAAAGATTTGGGGTATTTCCTGTTGCCAACTTTAATAAACAGCCCACATCTGTATCAGCTAAAGCAAGGAGGAGGGAGGTGGACGCAAATAGAGACCAGATGGCTGTGGAATCTTAAATTTAGAATTGAAGCAGAAGAAAAAGGGGGTAGAGGGGCTGATTTACGTCAGCGAGACAAAACGCACACCTCTTGCTTTGGGTTAAATTCCTGCATACATTCTTGTATCTCTATGCTTATATCAGTGTTTGTGTGCAGGATTTATTTTAATCATGAAATAAATGTTGAAACAATACTTCAGTACTGGATGTCTGGCCAGTGAGGGTTTAGACCTAAAATACAGACCTAAACTAAACTGTAAATAATTGTGTGTAACTGTATTCACTGTTGAATAATAAAATACCAATGCCGTGAGCTACATATTTCCCTTGCAAACAATCCATTTCTCTTTTCTCTGTAGTAAAGCGGTATGGGAAAACATGGCACGGATGTGTGTGAAAACCCGCCGGTTGGATGTGGCGCGTGTGTGCCTTGGGAATATGGGAAATGCCAGGGCAGCAAAAGCCCTGAAGGAGGCCGAGGCTGAGCCTGAACCAGAAGCCCAAGTGGCTATGTTGGCCATTCAGCTCGGCATGCTGGTAAGAGATTCAAGTAGTGTAAATGACCGATGGGACATGCCTCACTCACAATCAAGCTAATATAAAATAGTGGCATGTGCCCATTTTTCTCTGCCCTATTTATGGAGTACGTTTTCTATTCATTCATGTTTGGCCGTTCTTTCGTTTTACATTACAGCTTTTAAAATCGGAAAATATGACATGGAATGTTTATTTAATGACAGACTATACTTTATTCAGCCATTCTGTCATAATTTTTAGTCCGAGAAAAACAACATATTCAAAAACGGGGGGAAAACCCTGGACAATATGGACAATGCAATAGAGAACATACAGTGGGGCAAAAAAGTATTTAGTCAGCCACCAACTGTGCAAGTTCTCCCACTTAAAAAGATGAGAGAGGCCTGTAATTTTCATCATATGTACACTTCAACTATGAGAGATAAAATGAGAAAAGGAAAATCCAGAAAATCATATGTAGGATTTTTAATGAATTTATTTGCAAATTATGGTGGAAAATAAGTATTTGGTCAATAACAAAAGTTCATCTCAATACTTTGTTATATACCCTTTGTTGGCAATGACAGAGGTCAAATGTTTTCTGTAAGTCTTCACAAGGTTTTCACACACTGTTGCTGGTATTTTGGCCCATTCCTCCATCCAGATCTACTCTAGAGCAGTGATGTTTTGGGGCTGTCGCTGGGCAACACAGACTTTCAACTCCCTCCAAAGATTTTCTATGGGGTTGAGATCTGGAGACTGGCTAGGCCACTCCAGGACCTTGAAATGCTTCTTACGAAGCCACTCCTCCGTTGCCCGGGCGGTGTGTTTGGGATCATTGTCATGCTGAAAGACCCAGCCACATTTCATCTTCAATGCTCTTGCTGATGGAAGGAGGTTTTCACTCAAAATCTCACGATACATGGCCCCATTCATTCTTTCCTTTAGTCGTCAGTCGTCCTGGTCCCTTTGCAGAAAAAACACCCCAAAGCATGATGTTTCCACCCCCATGCTTCACAGTAGGTATGGTGTTCTTTGGATGCAACTCAGCATTCTTTCCCCTCCAAACACGACGAGTTGAGTTTTTACCAAAAAGTTCTATTTTGGTTTCATCTGACCATATGACATTCTCCCAATCCTCTTCTGGATCATCCAAATGCTCTCTAGCAAACTTCAGACGGGCCTGGACATGTACTGGCTTAAGCAGGGGGACACGTCTGGCACTGCAGGATTTGAGTCCCTGGCGGCGTAGTGTGTTACTGATGGTAGCCTTTGTTACTTTGGTCCCAGCTCTCTGCAGGTCATTCACTAGGTCCCCCCTTGTGGTTCTGGGATTTTTGCTCACCGTTCTTGTGATCATTTTGACCCCACGGGGTGAGCTCTTGCATGGAGCCCCAGATCGAGGGAGATTATTAGTGGTCTTGTATGTCTTCCATTTTCTTATAATTGCTCCCACAGTTGATTTCTTCACACCAAGCTGCTTACCTATTGCAGATTCAGTCTTCTCAGCCTGGTGCAGGTCTACAATTTTGTTTCTGGTGTCCTTTGACAGCTCTTTGGTCTTGGCCATAGTGGAGTTTGGAGTGTGACTGTTTGAGGTTGTGGACAGGTGTCTTTTGTACTGATAACAAGTTCAAACAGGTGCCATTAATACAGGTAACGAGTGGAGGACAGAGGAGCCTCTTAAAGAAGAAGTTACAGGTCTGTGAGAGCCAGAAATCTTGCTTGTTTGTAGGTTACCAAATACTTATTTTCCCGAGGAATTTGCCAATAAATTCATTAAAAATCCTACAATGTGATTTTCTGGATTTTTTTATTCTCATTTTGTCTCTCATAGTTGAAGTGTACCTATGATGAAAATTACAGGCCTCTATCATCTTTTTAAGTGGGAGAACTTGCACAATTGGTGGCTGACTAAATACTTTTTTGCCCCACTGTATAAGATAATGAAAGCAGAAACGCCATCCCCTCAGTCCACATCATAAAATCCATCCAGAGGATATTTTTTCTGTTCATAAATAAACCCAAAAACTTTAGTCCAACATAATGCCACATCCTTTGGCTACAAATAACACATTCTCTTTTTAGGCCTAGGCAGCGCACCACACAAAGACCATGGGACCAAAAGCATTTCTTTTTCAATCATCTTTTTCCTGTCCTTCAATAGGATGATGCAGAAAAGTTGTACAAGTGCTGTCAACGTCATGACCTGCTGAACAATTTCTACCAGGCTTCTGGCCAATGGCAGCAAGCTTTGGAAACAGCAGAGAACCATGATCGCATCCATCTGCGCACCACCTACTACAATTATGCCAAATACTTGGAGTCCATTGGCGACAAGACCCTGGCCCTCACATAGTGAGACAGAATCTGTTGTTTTATGTCAATGATATAGTAGTTTTGAATTTAAGTATTTGTGTTGTTCTATGTAAGGGCAAATGTACCATGGAAACAAAGTCTGATTGTCAGCCTTGTTGTTACAGTTATGAGCATTCAGACACACACAGGGTCGAAGTGCCCAGAATGCTCCAGGATGACACGTCGTCTCTAGAGATCTACGTTAACAAAATGAAAGACAAGTAAGTCCAGAGTTTCTCTTGATGGTAAAAACCTTGTCATTTTGAAGAGCATATTACACATTTTGCATACTATATGCATTTAAACATCAGTCCTATCATCTTCTCCATCCAGGAACATCTATAAGTGGTGGGCCCAGTACCTGGAAAGCCAGTCAGACATGGATTCAGCGCTGCGTTTTTACGAATGTGCCCAGGATTACCTCTCCCTGGTTCGAGTCCACTGCTACATGGGGAACATTCAGAAGGTGACTCAGTTTGTATTCGGGGTGTCATGTAATCTTTTATTGAAAAAAATATCACTCATTATGGGTATTGCACTGGATAAAAAAAGATAATGAGCTTTATTTCAAATATAGATGTTAATTGTTTTGAAGTGACAGCATTCCACAGTGATTTAACTCTCATTATTTGCACTAGATACACTATTTGTATCGCAGTAAGAAACATGCAATAATAAACATGCAGTAATAACATTGATATAGTGAGCTGTCCATAAATGTGAGAATGTATTTATTTATTTATTATACCAGGCATCTGAGATAGCCAATGACACAGGTGACAGGGCAGCGTCATACCACCTGGCCAGACACTATGAGGGCCATGATGATATCAAACAGGCTGTCCACTTCTACACACGAGCCCAGGCCTACAACAATGCCATACGACTTTGTAAGGTAAAGCATTCCACCGTATATTTTTCTGCCCATTCTTACTGATATCCGAGATACAGGTATTTATGAATCAAAACTTTTATTTATCATGGTATTCGTTGGCGAAAATGCTGTGTATTCTATATCTTCTTAACATGTTTGTTCATTCATTGTTGTTGCTGTGCTCCAGTCTTTCTCTCAGTGGGTTGTTGACATGTGTATTGTGTCTAAACAGGAGAATGGTCTGGATGACCAGCTGATGAACCTGGCTCTGCTGAGTAATGCTGAGGACATGATGGAGGCTGCCTGTTACTACGAGGAGAAAGGCACCCACATGGACCGAGCTGTCGCACTGTTCCACAAGGTCCCTCACAAATTTCAATTATACATTAAAAAGTTCCTATAATAAAACTTTTTTTTAATTACATTGCACAAATGTCTGAGGTTACATTCAGGTTGATGCCTTCTAAATCATTCCACGAGGGGGCAGTATTGAGCCAAATATTTAAAGCCAGGGGGAAATTATTGTTACAGCTGTATGTTTCTTCTTCTAATTTTCTCCACTGTAGGCTGGTTACGTCTCCAAAGCTCTAGAGTTGGCCTTTGCCACCCAGCAGTTTTCTGCACTTCAGCTGATTGCTGAGGATCTGAATGAGTACTCTGACCCAGCCCTACTGGCCCGCTGCTCTGACTTCTTTATCACGCATTCCCAGTATGAGAAGGCTGTGGAGTTACTGGTAGCAGCCAAGAAGGTACCTGTTTGTGACACATCATCACCCATACATGAACATATTAGTTCACATGTGCGTACTTACAGTATATATGTGTCTTTTCCTTTGTGTATGAACAAAGTACCATCAAGCCTTGGAGTTGTGTGTGACCCAGAGCTTAACCATCACAGAGGAGCTGGCAGAGAGAATGACCGTAACTGATTCAAAAGACTTGTCTGAAGAGGCCCGAAAGGAGCTGCTGGAGAGGATAGCGGACTGCTGCATGCGTCAGGGCAATTACCACCTGGCCACCAAGAAATACACACAGGCGGGCAACAAGCCCAAGGTAATACTGTGGTGTGTGTGTGTAGTAAACACTATATGGATTACTGCAAGCTTAGAACATCTTGTAAGTATCTGGGTGAGAGGACAAGGGATTACTCCATCTGCTCTGTCATGATGTCATGTGGCATGTGCAATACACACACACACACAAATACATGCACATGCAAGTTAAAATATGACCGTAATAATGTTTGAATGTGTCTTTTTTTTTTTTTAAATAGGCCATGAGGGCCCTGCTAAAGTCAGGCGACACAGAGAAAATAGTATTCTTCGCCAATGTTTGTCGTCAGAAGGAGCTTTTCATCATGGCCGCCAACTACCTCCAGTCTCTGGACTGGCGGAAAAATCCAGAGATCTTGAAGACAATCATTGGTTTCTACACTAAAGGCAGGGCACCGGACCTGCTGGCTGGCTTTTATGAAGCCTGTGCTCAGGTAGAGCAAAACCCCATACAAGATATCCGTCCATTTCATGATGTTTATTATTGGTACTTGTCTGGTTATGAATTGACAATAAGCATTTCAAAAGAAGTCTGTTAAATTTAGGGCGGTGGTCTTAAATAACAACAAGCATGTTCAGTTGAATCATTAGAAAATGTAAGGCAAAATACCTTTTTTTCAAATAACACAGTGTATGCTTGCTGTTCTTGTTTACCATTGTTAAGGTTGAGATTGATGATTACCAGAACTATGAAAAGGCTCTAGATGCTTTGACTGAGGCGTTCAAGTGCCTCTCAAAAGCAAAGGACTCTTCAACTGGACAACAGGAAGTAAGACTGGCTGACCTGCAGCATAGAGTCACGCTAATCAAGAAGTTTGTTCACGCACGCAGGTAAGAATACAACTCATATTTGTTCTTTTTTGTATCTTAATATGTACCTTATTTTTCTTCCGAAACAGACATTTTTGTGGGAAATTTTGTTATTTGTGTGGCTGTGATCGTCATCTGATGTTTTGAGCTTTTGTCTGCAGGTTGTATATGGAGGATGCTGATGAGGCGGTGCGGTTATGTGAAGCTCTGCTGGAGGAGCCGGAGTTGGACCCTGCTGTCAGGATTGGAGATGCATTTGGTTTCCTGGTGGAGCACCACTGTCAGCAAGGCAACTTCCAAGTGGTGACTATCATTTTTGTCTAGCTTTTTTAATTACGTGAAATGACACTTTGGTTAAAGAAAATATCTGCATCCTGTGAAAGAAAGTTTTAATTGTCAAATCATCTTGATTGTCAGTTGATGTCTCCAGATTTACTGCTCTCCTTTCCGTCTTTTTTCTCCAGGCCTACCGTAAGCTGGAGGAGCTCCAAAGGATTTTGCCGTCACAGAACGTCAAGTACTATGTTAGTCAAGCCAGCCTAGAGTCCCTGCAAAAAGAGATGGGTGTACCCATGGATCGTGGTGACAGCAGGCAAGGTGTGAAGGAGGAGGACGAAGTGGAGGAGGACTTAAATGTATCTTAAATCGATCTTACTGATGATTTGTTTTATTTTGTTAAACAATATAATATATATTTTCATATATTTGGATTCTTCATTCATGTGTATAAAGAATCCACATTTTCAACCGCATAAATATGCAAGAGTCTGAACTTTCTCAGACCGGGAACGACTGTGCAGTTAGTGTCAGTTAGCAACACAAATCACATTGGTAAAATGAGCACAGTAATCACATGTAATATAAGGCACTTGATTATCACGTGCATGGACGAGCACTGTGAAGTGAAGACAGAAGAGACGGGGAAGGGAGATCGCTACACCAAGACGGCATGAGGTTGTTTAAAATCTTCCATACTCATTGAGACAGGATGTCTCCTACCTCAAAAACCCATATTTTGACCTGCAATACATCAGAGTGCAAATTTCCACTGTGACTGAGGACCAAGTGAAGGAATCAACACTAGAGGCTCTAATTGTAGAGCTTTGATATATTAATGGCCGTGTTCACATAGATGTAAACAATCTTTCAATCTAATGCAGTGGTAGTGCATACAGATACACACTAGACCTACTAAATTCTACTGAATCTTCACCCTATTTTTTCAAAACGTTGAACACAAATAACCTGTATGATCTGTAAAAGAATGTTTTTTTATTTATTGAATGCAGCTCTTGTATTTTACCTTCAATCCTGGATTAATTTTACAACTGCAGAATTGATGAATACAGATTATCGCCTTTGAGCTAAATTTTCAAAGCCATCTAAATTTGGCTTTGAATGTGCTGTTTATTATAGATATATCCCCAGACATGATTATGTGTTACATGCATTTGGTACAATGTATTTTTTTTTTATTCAATTAATGTATTAATTGTAAGTATCCTCTGTGTCAAAAGTCATATCTCTGTAAAGCATTTTTCAGATATTTTTTGATGACTTGTGAGTCGATTTTTACAATGCATTGTTCCTATACATTGAAAAGTTCCTATAATAAAACCTTTTTCAGTTAAATTGCACTGTATGGCCTGGAAGGTTTATATATCGGTAGTGGTATTCATATTCATAGGCCTGTAATCGACTAAACAGACTGGTGGAGCTGGCAAAGATGTAAGCCTGTTACACCCTGGTCAGACAATATCTATTATTTAACCATAACATGAAGTCATTATTACTACTGATTTACATTGATTTTACAGAATATGTTGGCCTATAAATCCTAATCCGAGTCTTTTCTAACTGTACTCACAAGATGGCGCCACTCTCAATGACATTTACCAAATTTAGGCCTCTGTTAGAAGAAGCAGTGGTTTAAATACATATGGAGAGAGGCCCTGTTGTTTCCCAGGCTGAAACAATAAACGGCTAAATCACTAAATATGTTAAGCAATAATTTAATGTAGAGGGAAACACTGTAAACTAACTACGCTTTAATCTTCAACAGGATTAACTAGTTAGTTTGAAGTTAATGTAAGTGGTGAAAGTCAAAGACACCAGAGAGCAGTTAAAACGATTTCTTTCTCCATAACATTTACACTGACATGTCTAGTGCTTTTATTTTCCTTGCAGTCTAAAACAATGCAAGAAAAGAAGAGAAGAAAAACAACCCACACCGTTTTTTTTCGGTGTTGTCGAGGTCATGGCAACATATTGTTGGTGGAAACAGTGAGTGCATTAATTTAAGCAGCAGTTGACCGTGAGTAAAGATGGACACACAGGACCACCAGACAACTTCAAATGAACTTCAGGAGCGACTTCAAGCTCTGACAGAAGAAAATGTAAGTAATTACACTAGTCAGTCTTAATATGCAGAGGTTAATTTACACTTTCTCCTCCTGAAATGTCTTTCTCTATCACTCTGGGTAGTTGGTTTCTGAAGTAAGCTAGCTTAATGGGGGAAATATGAACAGGCAACACACGTAGAGGCTGTTAGCATAATGTTGTCTTTGATATGTAACCTTAGCTACAATACAGCCAACATGGTAGAAAATGTGTATAATGTGTAATTTCTGTTCACCTTACTTTAGTTGCAGCTGCGTGACAAAAATGAACGCCTTTTCACCAAAGTGGGCTACCTGGAGAGCAGACTGGGCCACTTGGCCAGCTCCAACACAGATCTGTCCTGCAGGCTGGTCCAGAGTGAAGAGGAAAAACTCAAGGTAGAGTTCATATGTGCAATGTATGTATCTGTTCAGTATAGAACCAGAAAAAATTCTCTTCCCTGTCCAATTTGTTTTAGATATCTAAGGAGTTTGTGGAGGAGAAAATTCTGACAAACAAGATGAAAGAGCAGTTTGAAGAAGAGAAGTTTGAGCTGAAAAACAAGGTGAGGGTTTGGTTGAAGTGATGTAGTGGTACACCAGAAGTGGGTGAAATGTAGACTTTATTTGATCAGTGAGGATTTTAGGACAAGAAGCTTAAATATGCCTATAAACGCTTGTGGAAAACGTTTACTCAGGGTTAAATTGAGTTTTCAGTGTTATCCTGAATCTGCCTGTGCTGCACTGTCTCCCCCCCCCCCCTTAGATATTGAACCAAGCAGGTGGAATAACAGAGCTTGAGATGGAGCGAGACAACTTATTCAGGGAACTCCAGTCTGCTGAGGCTCGTCTGAAAGTGGGAGAGAAGAGCGGCCAAGACTGGACAGAGGAGTACGCCACACTGAAGAAGAACTACCTAGCTCTGGCTAAAGCCCATGATGAAGAGCTGGCCCAGAGTGAAGAGCTAAGTGCTGAGCTGCTGGCACTGGCCCAGGCCCAGGACGCCCTCCGTAGGCAGCTGCAGGAGCAGCAGCAGAGTGTGAAGACTACCACCCAAGGCCTGCACGGTGAGCTGGACAGGGTGCGGGCCTTGATCAGCCGCATGTCACGTAACAGGGTCAAGGTGAGGCCCAGACAGTGTGTTCATTGACATCTTCACTGCTCTTGAGATGCAGAGGAAATGTAAATATGAATGGGCAAAAGGGACTTTTAGTCCCTAGTTTAATTCCTTTTAAGTTAAGTTCATGTCACTCCATAGTTTCTGGAACTTTTGCTGGAACACAGATCATATTAAGTGCAATCTCAGCGATCCAAAACATTTTTTTTATTCAGTTTCAACATAAGCAGAACATGTTCTTGTCCATGTGTAAAATGATAAAGCAAAATTTGACTTATGAAGATCATGTTGCTAATATTTCTCCAAACAGTTCATGCAACCAGTGCATGCTGATTTACTGAACCTTTGTGTATACAAGACTAATATTTCCCACATCATTTCCCATGTTTTACTCACTGCCAAAGCTTTGATCATGCAAGAAAGTGAATGTGTTTTTAGAGGCAAGAAAAGAGCATATTTAAAAAACACATTTTCTTTTGACATAAACATTTTTTTTAATAATAATACTAATTTATACTTTATTAAACCCGCAAGGGGAAATTACAATGTTTTCACTCTGTTGTTATTACACACATATGCTCAGTACCTATACATGCACTAATGGAGAGATGTCAGAGTGAGGGGGGCTGCCCGGAACAAGCAGTCGGGGGTTCGGTGCCTTGCTCAAGAGAACTAATATGTTCTATTTGAAATATTGTTTTATTTTAAATGTTTATTCCATTTTTATATCATCACTGTTACAGCTTGAGGATCTGGCAGCTTTGGACAAGGAGCAAAAATCTATGGAAAAAACTGTTAAGTATTTTTGTACAAAACATATATATCAACACATATGTTTAACAGGCATTAGTAAACTAACTGCCGCCTTTTGTTTCTTCTTCATATGCTCTCACATAGCTACTTGGAAACCAAGATGAGATCAAAGACATGCTGGAGAAAATGAAGAACAGCTACGAGGAGCAGCTGAAGAAACTGGAGGTGAAAGTGTAAGGCCCAGACAGTGTTTGTCATTTACTCGTGCACAAACTTAATTACGATGAAACATCATTATCTTTCCATTTCCAGGCATCAAAACAGCCAAACCCATCTCAGGATCTATGTCCCAGTGTTCATCCCACATGCATATCTGCTCTGTGGTTCCTCTTTGATTTTTTTTCTAAGCTGTGGCTTTATTTGCTGTGTGTGTGATGTGGTCTCTTTGTGTTGCCCCTGTGATGTGGCTGTCTGTGGATTTTGGTCACTACTCTCTTGTTGTTGAGCATGTGTTTGGTCATCAGGGTGGCAATGGGGAAAGCCCACCAGGAGAACAAGAGAGCGATCCACAATCAACAGCAAGAACTATTTGAGCAGAGTGGGGTGAGTATGAACAATCCCATACTGATTTACAAAACATTTCTCAAATGATTGTAGATATTATCATTGCAACCTCTGAATTAATGTTTACTTGGTGGAAATGTGTCAAATCATGTTTTTCTTATTTTTATCCAAGGCCCTGATGTGCTCTCAGAGCCAAGTGAAGGAGGTAGAAGAAGAGAACTCAATGCTGCAGCTTCAAGTCAAAGAGCTGAATGAGGAATACCGTGCAAGGCTTGTGTGCTATTTACAGGACTTAGCTGTGAGTTGCTGTGCTCACACAATCATTTCTACAAAGTAATGTGGGGCAATGTTTAACACAACATCCTTGTCAATGTCTTAGGAGTACATTGATGGAGTTGGAGAAGGTAAAAGCCCTTCAGAGACTTCTGAGATGAGGGCATACGTGGACAGCATGCTCCAGGATGTTCGTTCATCCTACAGGGTCAGGGAGGAACAGCTCGCCTCTGCTGCTCGCTCCTATAAGAAGAGACTTCAGAAGATCACCAAGACCCATCATGCTCTCCTTATTGCATACAGGTGAGTATGCAATAAGCCTACTTGTTAGTGTAGACACGGGTATGTATCTTTTTGTGCCCTGCTTTTCAGTGTTTAGACATATTCCATAAACATGCTGCTGAAACTTAGCCTGTTTGACACCAGACCGTTCTCAGTTGTAACTGAGAGTGGGTCTGGGCAAGGTTCATTCACAGCCCATCACCAATGGACGCCGCTCAAATGCCTCTGGGCGCAATTGGAAAGTCCTTCAACCAATCAGACCAACGATCTGGGTGACGTAGCAGTGACAGCGGCATCAACGGGTTGCTGCGCTTCGGTGGCCGTCATGTTGAATGTAAACATAAAAGCTGCTTGCCGTCGCTGCACTATCGTCATCGTGTAAAGCCCGCCTCAACGGTTGTGATTGGATTTGGAAAAATTGGAAATGGGCTTGAATGGGCTCTTGGCCAGACGGACTTGCAGAGCAAATTTGCCGGAAGTTCGTCATGGTTTTCCCAGGCTAGCTGAAACTTGCTACACCAGTATTGAGTGAATGAATAACGAACTCAGTGCTTTTTTGGGTACTGAATTACGTCGGTGCTACCGAGGACCGATTCACGTTAAATCAATCGGTGTGAAATTTCGGTACCTGAGAGCGTGTAAGCACAAGCTTATCTGTCCTCTCTGCATGTTGACAGACAGCGGGGCTCAGCTCTGACACGCAGAGGTGCGGTGCAGAGCGAAGCAAAGTCACAGTGAGTCACGGCAATGCCGATAAAGCAGGTGTGGTTACAGTTTTCAAAACTCCACGAAGACACCATTTGCTGCAATATAATATAAAGGCAAGGCGAAAGCGGTCGCGGTGCGGTTACACTTCCTCTGAGACAGGCAGGCACCACAGTGTTCTCAATGCACTGGTGACTGTCTGACAGGCTGGAGGTTGTAGGGCAAAGCAAACTTTATTTCTATAGCACATTTCAGCCACAAGACAATTCATAGTGCTTTACATAAAACATTAAACCTACATTGTGTAATTTTTTGAGTGGATTCTTAGCAAAAAACCCCTTTGTTCTTTCACAAATATGTACTCATTCATGTGTAATTACATCCACCAACTAATCAAAGTATTCTCGTAAGCGTAGAATCTGCCATTCAGAATCATTCAGAATACATACGAGTGATTCGCTCGAATGACGGCAGCCATGTAGCGCCTCCATCTTTAAAATACATTAGCCAAAGAGGGACATACCTCCACATTTCGCCCTCTTACACTCAGTGGCACCGTGACGAATGCAAGAGGGAGATTCAGTCTTAATTCTTACACACTGTAGCTTTAAAGAGCAGTTAAAAAGAGATAGAAAATAAATACAGGTTAAAATGGAATAAGATAATATAAATAAAATACTTTAAAATCTTTAAAATACAAATACAACAATAAAGGTTCCTGTGCCGTGTAAGAAATTAATATATGATTATTTGATTGTAGTGACGGGTTTGGGAGGAGGAAGGGAGGTGTTTTATGTTGTGTGGAGTTTAAAAATTTTCTAAGTAAATGACAAAATGTTCTAAGTAAACCGGTACCGGTAAAAATGTGAACAGTACCCAATCCTAGTCAGGAGCCCTTAGTACAAAGTCATGTTTACTTGTGACTCTTCATAACAAGTTGCATATCTATGAGTTGTGAACATGTGAGATATTTTCCTTTCCTTGGTATTTAAATGATAAAAAAGCAAAGATTAGAGGGGTAGGGTACCAGCACTGCCAACAACAGCAAATTACCAGTTAATCCATAATGAGTAACTGGCCACATCGATACACTGTGTTCTTTAGAGTTCAGAGGGAGTTGGTCTTGGCCAAACCAGAGAGCGGTCTTGACCCTGGACCCCCAGAAGCCTGCTTCAGCCTGGAGCCCACTGAGCTCCGACATGAAACTGAGAAGGAGCTCCAGCACCTTCGCCAGGACAAAGCGAGGCTGGAGGGTCAGCTGCAGGTGGCCCGGGAGCAGGTGGGGCAAAAGATAGATGGCTGCTTTGAAGTGGGTTGATCTGCTTTTGTTTTGTCTGGTGAATGCTTGTATTTGGTCTGTTGGGATTCTTCTTTGTGTCCATACTTCCTTATAAAGCCAAACTGCATTTGTTTTGTGAGCAGTGAACTGGAAAAAAAATGACTTCAAAGTTTGTGTCCTACGGCAACAAAAAGCTTTACTGCTGCAGAGGTGGACTGCAGATCCTGTAGGAGCACTGATAGATGGGTTGCTATTAAATCTTAACTGGGTTGTTGTCATGGTGACTGTCGGAGCAGTGTCACCAGTTAGTCAGTGCATTTACATGCACAGCAGCAACCAGGGTATGGTTATTCGGTTAAGTGAAAAACCGGGTTATGCTAGTTCTCTCCATATGCATGAGCGGGGAAGAATGATGGGAGTAACTCATCCTCCGGTACAGTACGTGGTGCTCTGCTAACGTACGACTGGTCAGCAAAAGGCTTTTTCTTCCGGTTGACAACATGGACAACATGGTCTTATAATTATAATTCATCCAAAGCGGGAGAACATGGATGACTTTTCAGTGCTGTACATTTCGTTAATTTTGTATGCCTTACACCGAATGCTCTTTGCTCCCGCAGGCCCGTTGCTGATTCGGGCAACGCTGTTTTGTTGTATCATAGCAACAGTTTGTATCTCCACTCACAGGGTAGATGCTAGATCGGAGCCGCTAGACGTCAAAGGACGTGCCTCGTGGCCCGCCTTATTCTGCCCTATTCTGCCTCTGATTGGCTTACCCTGGTATTCTTTCTCTAACCCTAACCAATCCCCACTCCCCATGCCTAAACCTATCGACCATTCTAGCAGATCCGATTTAGCATCTACTCACTCACAGCGATAACAGATTATTTCCCGGTCAAAAACCACTACTGCGGGGTGGGGAGGGGCAGTTATAACCTACGGGGCATACGCAGACGCGCAACCCGATCTTACCCGAGTTAAGGTGTATACATGCTAGAATACCCCGGTTACTAATGGAGTTATCTAGGTCTGTTAACCGTGTTATGAGAACTCCGATTTTAACCGGGTAAGGCGTTTACATGGCGTTTGAGTAAGGCTGGGTATCCTTAAAACATTTGCGATACTGGTACTGATATCATTACCGTGACTTCGATACCGGTTCCTATACAATACTTTTTTCGATACCAATTTTATAAAACAAAATTACAACATTACGGCACAAATCTTTTTTTTTATTTTTCAGCTCCTAATACATGAGCCTGTGCTTAAAGGGGTGATAGAATGATTATATAGGGTATTTCACAGTGTTCCTTAAGGTCTCCTAATTCGGTATGTAACATTGGTTAGGCTGATAATTGCCCAAGTGCTATTCTCTGGGCCCTTAACTACCTTGTGAATATGGCTTTATTTGGAACAAGAGCTTTTCTCCCAAATATGGTATGCTCATGAATATTTAGATGAGCTGCGAGCTGATTGGTGAGCAAACCACATACACATACATTGGAGACGAGACAGCAGGTCTCATATTTCAGACACTGCAACGTTATACATTGTTTGTCTGCTATTTCGTTACTAAATTAACTTCAGAACACAGAAATAGTACAGAGTACAGAAATCAACTATATAAAGCTCAAATATGGGCCGTTTTACGAAAATTGATGGCTAATTGCAAATTTGGTAAGACGTGTCGGACTGGGCTCCTCGTTAACGAAAACGAGGTGGGGAAAAAACATTGTCGTTAACTGAAATAAAAACAAAAACGAGGCATTACAAAAAAAACGATAACTAAACTAAAACTGTAATGTCTGTTTGCAAAACTAACTAAAATAAAATAAAATGATTGACCTATGTCTTCGTCTTTGTCAATGTCTTTCATAGATCAAATAACGTTATATCTTTCCGACCATGACATTTCCCATAGACATGTATAGTTTCCGACTGGGAACCCAGAAATTCCGACATTCCACGTCAAATTGAACACAACATGTCCGTGCCACTGCCCCTCGCCTGGCATCATGGCGGTACCAAAAGTCAGAAGAAAGCGGCAGTCCTAGCTATTTGATTATGACTGTGTCAGATAAAAGCAAGTGCCTTGCAGTGGAAGGTGGTAAAATATGTGGTCAATTTATTACAGGGGAAAATCCCACGAATTTGAAAGTACATTTGAGAAGCACACACAAGCTAGGAGGCTAACCTAGCTTACCTTAACAAGGTAAAGAAGAACGCAAAGTCCCCTTTCCTCAAAACAGAAGCTAACCCCGGTACAGGGCATGGATGTATGGGTACAGGGCCAGGCAGCATGACAGAGACAACAGCAGGACAGAGAACACTACAGGAGGGCTTTCACCGGCGACCCGATAGCTGCTGGTTAGTAAATACACTAAAAGCAGGAGGAAGCGTGGGTTAATATGTGGATTGATACTGGGATGTCTACACAATTGTGTGAGTCGATTGACTTCAAAAGGTTCGCCAATTTACTCGAACCAAAGTTCAAAACACCTGTTCATGTCTTCTTTAGTCTGTTGGCTATTTAGGTTTTTTTCCTGGAACATGTCACTTACACATTTTGCACTTACTGCGGCGTTGATGTTTACATATTTATGACCATATGTAGGCTACATTTTATGTACTGGTGTTATTGTTGAATACATTGTGAATACATATTTCTAAAATTGTATGATGTTTTTGTTGAGTTATTATTACACAATACTTTTTCTGACCTTTTTGAATCCCCTGACAAATAACCCATATTACATTAAAAAGACTAAAACTAATAAAAACTAAACTAAAACTAAGCATTTTCAAATAATAAAATAAACTAGCAAACCCGCTTTAAAAACTAATTAAAACTAAACTGAATTTGAAAACAAAAAGTCAAAACGAAATAAAAATAAAAACTAATGAAAAATGCGAAACTATAATAACCTTGGGAGCTGGCCGGCTCCCAAGGTTATTATAGTGAATTTATATTATATACTTATATTACAGCTACCCTAAGGTCTTACAATCCTATGGGTAAAGATCGCGCCTAGCTAGCTACACTTTCGGCATAACTATAGTATATTTACACTTTGAATTTCGTCACGGCATGTATATCACAGCTACTCTAAGGTCTTACAAAGCTTAGCTAACACTTTTGTCCAATTTCAGTTTAAGGCATTTTTGTGAATTTCAGAGTTCTCGTTAGGAGGAGGCAAGCTAGGTCTCATTGATAGCGCTCCATCCAGCACACTCGCGGATAAGAGGCGTTTATTTCCCTGATCGTTTGTTTAAATAACTCAACACACATATCCATTATAAGATTAACTGGAACCTGTGGTAAGAGATTGGGTGCGTAACAAGCTCTCTGACCGTGCTCTCACTCACACAAACCGGCCATTTAGCAGGAAGAAGGGAAGGAGGACAGCGAGCTACAGGCCCTGGAACTCAGTCAGGGCAGCGGCGTTTGGTAGTCCAGTAACCCAGAAACGGTGACCGACACACAGTCGGACAAAATTTGCAATTAGCCATCAATTTTCGTAAAACGGCCCATATTTGACCTCTACATAGTTGATTTCTCGCAAAAAAAAGTCTCAGAAGTGAATTTTGTGATAAAATAGCAGATTAACAATGTATACAATTTCTGAGATCTACGCGACCTATTCAGAAGACTACCTGATCTCAGATCAGTGGTGTAGTCTATGTAAATGTTTGGGCGTGACAAAGGTAGAGACCAGAGCCAAATGAGGAGGAGCCACCGAGTTGACGTCAACTCAGTGGTTCGTTGAGATTCGCCCGTTTTCAGAGGCAGGTTCAAATTGTGAGATTTGCAGAGGAAAGAGGTGTCAATGGGATTTTGAGGTTCTATGTATGTCCCAGTTACCCACCTAACTGTCGTTATTCTTTTTTTGGGATATACACTCATTTGAACTGTAGGGCAGTGACTTCCAACCAGCAGGGACTCCAGGAAGTCACTGCATCCGGGCCAAGAAATATTCAAAGCGTCTGACATCCCTTTAAGAAAAATAAAGTTCATAAAATGTAATTGAATGAAAGCCTGACCTTTAAATATGCATAACAGTTTTCACTTATTAGCAAAATATTGCATCTCAGATTCTGTTTATGCCGCACACTTTAAATCTTCATTGATATTGCTTCATTGTTTTACATACATACTGTTTATGTGTTTATGGGGATTCAAGACCTTCACCTTGACTTTTCTGTTGCAGGTGGCTGTCTTAAAAATGCCTGTTCAGAATTTAAGCCAACAGGAGTGAGTGTCATTTTTGCATTTTACCAATTGACAAATGTGGTCAGCTGTGGATTGTGTCATAAAAAGTTATGAAAAATGTAACTTTATCAGCTCGGCATGCGAAGAATCCTGGACGGACATAAGGAAACAGCTGAGGGAGATCACAGACTCTACACTGGTAAACAAACTCCTTACAGTTTGGATTGTCAAATTTCGTTCTTCACACAAAAAACACAATTTTACAACCTTACTTAAAACCTTTAGTTTGAAGAAATAAACTATTTTCGGGGATGAAGGTGATTTGAAGACTTTCTTTTTTTTAAACAGGTGAACTCTGAGAAGGAGCGCACCCTTCTCATCACCAGGGCAACAGTTGCAGAGGCGCAGGTGTCGGAGTTGCAGGACTATATTGACAACCACCTGGGCAGGTCAGGAAGTCACTTGATGTGTTAAGTCATATGGTGTTCATTTTCAGTAGAGCATTGCATTGAGCTTTACCACTACCTGCAGGTATAAAGAGGAGATCTCACATCTCTGCAGACTGCATGGGATACAGGAGGCCGGGCGTTCCCAAAGTGCTAATTCATCACTCCATTAAGAAAACTGGCCACAAAATCTGAATCCCAGTCATATATTGCAATGTAATTTAACATTATACTGTTTTTAAGTTAAATCTCATACATATTAAATCTCAGATTTAAACATTTATTTAATTGAAATCATACACAAACAGTAAGCTAGTTTTATTCAAATTAAAACTGATTCTTTTCTAAGTGGATTCTTATATATATATATATATATATATATATATATCTAACTGAATACCTTGTTTTGACCGGAGAATGTATGGTGTGTGTTTACACCATCACTAGGTGGTGCTGCTCATACTGGTGGTTTTTCTATGAAAGGCCCCCAAAGAAATCTGGCCTTGAGAAAAAAATGCCTGGAATGTTTGTAAAGCTTATGTCAATTTCACGAGCTCGGGAGAAGAAAGCGTGGTGACAATGAGGGGTCATTCTGGTGAGAATAATGTCATTACATGTTACCCAGACACATACACGCCTGTGAATACTTTCCCTCAGTGCCGTGCTGAGAACTGTGGCGCAAACAAGCCAGGCTTTTTTTTTTTTTTTTTGAGTGAGTGAGTGTTCATATTTATAACCTCAGTGTGTGAATAGGCATCTATTCCCTTTAAATCCCTTTTAACAGTGAAAAGTTTTCCCAGTGTGTTTTGGTAGCTTGGTTTCATGTCATAGTGCGATAGCTGGCATAACTTTAGCATTGGTAAATCCTTTACGGAAAAAAAGTACTTTAAAAGTTGAAATGTTTCATTAAAAAATGTCAGTAAGAGTTATGTTGAGTTTAATGTTGAAAAAGATTAAAAAAACGTGTAGCCAAAATACTCTGGGGAACGATGGGAAAAGTAGAGGAGATGGAAAAGGGCATACGCATGTCACCCCAATCCCCTTTTCAGGGGGCATGCCAGCCGTGGGAGGGAGGGAGGGAGCAGGGGTGTGAAAGTTTGAGAGGAATGGGAAGTGGGATTGTGTTAGTAATGCATTACACTCCCAGGGCCCTGGGAAAAGGGGTGGGGGGGGGGGGGGTTCGGCTTGGGTCTGTGCCAACATAGTCACTGTGCCAAAGCGCTGGGTGCTGGGGACCACTCCTCTCACCGGCAGATCTGTGGGAAAATCAAAACCAGGTTGCTCTTTGCTGCACCGCCAACAAATGATGTGCCTGAAGAGGCCGCTGCAAACTTGTACAAATACACTGAGTAAACAACAAGCAAGAGAAGTAGTAGAATTTGTAGCATTGCAAATGCATAGAGTAGAGGTTGAAGTCTGGTGCACCACAGCTGGTCCCCAAGGCTAGTGCCAAGTTTTCTTGGAACATTTTTGGATTTTTCATTTTATTGGTCTGTGATCAACTTTTTTTATTTTTTATTAACCACTGTATGTGATCATACAAATTATTAGATTCAATTGGTCTAATAAATATGGCAACAAAAAACAACTTTAAAATTATTATTTTGCTTTCATGTTGAAAAAATTACAATCAAAGGTACTGTTTAAATAGTATAAAAAAGTCCCATAGAGTAGTTAGTGGTATCATCTGCTGTTAATCTAAAATGAAACATCTGTTAAGAGTTCAGTGAAACAATTAAAAGATTGCAGCTTTCGACATGTTTGGTTTGAAATCTAATTAATTAAAAGAAATCTTAATTATGGCATTGAGTTCCCCATTTTCTCAACCAGAGAATTCCAATGACATTTATCACCCAAACCTACCAACTATGAATCAGTTTATGTGAAGCAGTAATTGAGTGATAAGAAATGATTTGTTCATGTGGTGAATGCGGCTCAGGCGCAGCAGCAGAAACACTTAGAACTCATCATGTTAGTACATTTTCCTCTCACAGATATGAAGGCCAGAAGCAGCATCCTGCAATCAGTGTAGGAAACTGTTTGTGCTTTATATGTATGTCTGATCAATCCAATCAATTTATCTGAACTTAGTATCATTTTGCTTTATCTGGAGTAAAGCACATTATCATAAAATGTTACTATGAAGTTGCCATTTAATTACCATTAGATGTTTTTTATGGCTTGTTGCATTTAGTCCTTCAGTATAACACATTCTAAACCTCCACAGAAATGACCTTTGAGTCAAATTGACTCCTTTCTGACTCTCTCATCAAAACTGAGCATTTTAAGCTTCACATAGACAGCATTCATGTCAGGACTGTAGCATTGCATTCTGCAATATTGTACATGCCTTTGTAGTGAAGAGCTCATGCCCAGCACTCGATCCAAAAATGGTTACTATCTCAACCGCCGAAATGTTCCTAAACGGTTTCATATTATCTTATATTGACAACAAGAAAAAAAAGGATTGGCAAAACCTGTAGTTATTTTTCTGTCCTTTAGGTCTGCCACAAAAATGTATGATCCTTTTTGTCATGTGAAATAAAATAACCGGATGTGACTTTTTGAAATTCAAAGTAAAGTTGTACATTATTCATTTGGGTATGGAAAACTAGTACCTACACAATACAGTGTTGTTTGTCTGATAACACAATCCACTAAAGGTTGCTGAGCTGTGAAGGAAAATCCTGCATGATATATACAGTGCTCAGCATAAATGAGTACACCCATGCTAAATTTGACTAAAAAGAGGAATACAAAAATGATCTTTTGGAAATTGATCTTAATGCCTTAATTTAAAAAAATGAGGAAAAATCCAACCTTTAAGGACACCAATTTTCATTGTGAATGAATAATGTATCATGAATAAATAAATGTTCTTCCTTAAAATACAGGGGGCATAAGTAAGTACATCCCTATGTTAAATTCCCATAGAGGCAGGAAGATTTTTATTTTTAAAGGCCAGTTATTTCATGGATCCAGGATACTATGCATCCTGATAAAGTTCCCTTGGCCTTTGGAATTAAAATAGCCCCACATCATCACATACCCTTCATCATACCTAGAGATTGGCATGGGGTACTTTCCATGAGATCATCTCTCAATGCAGATCAAACCAGCTATTAGGCTAACTGAAATAGAACCATGCCAATCTCTAGGTATGATGAAGGGTATGGGATGATGTGGGGCTATTTTAATTCCAGAGGCCAAGGGAACTTTATCAGGATGCATAGTATCCTGGATCCATGAAATAACTGGCCTTTAAAAATAAAAATCTGCCTGGCTCTATGGGAATTTAACGTCAACAGATTTCAATGGGGCTGCTTTTTCAGTGCTTCGTCGCTCATTGGATAAATGCTGCGATTATATCCCGCCCACGGACGCTCAGCGTCTCTGGGGGTGAATGGAGGAGTGGGCTGGGCTGGACTCCGGGTGTCTGCGTGATGATTGGAGGGTCTGTCAAAAGACTGCATCTCCTTTTGATTGACAGCGATTTTGTACTATAAAAAGTCACCGAAGCTATTCAAGCTCAGGCCCTTCGCAGACTTTGCAAGTGTAGTCGAAAGACAAACTGCTGCCACCTATTTCTTGGTATTTGCTTGGTGAAATTGCTAGCCAATTTTCATCATACATTTCATACAATTATACACCACATTCCTTGTTTCAGTTTAACCAAATTCCCACATTTCCTCCTTCAAGTTTAATATTGTTGCATTAGATCGTTCGTTCGTTCATTCATTCATTCATTCATTCATTCAGTAGGCTAGGCTAGTGTCGTAGGCGTGAATTAGCCAGCTAGAAAACTGCACACGATGGCAGACTGCTAATATTGTCGACCTGATTTTGGTGAAGCCATTTGAAAGTCTTCCTTACGAGGAGAAACTTAGAATTTAACAGCAGGGCAGATCAACACCTAAGATTGATTTAGTGCAAAAGATAGGGCAAAGTAACACGTCTTTCAGCTCTCCTGGTATGACAAAGCTGGCTGAGTGGAAGTGCTGTGACAAAGAAAATGTACTGCTGGCCATGCCTCCTTGATGAAGCCATCTCACGGATGTGTTTTTGGTCAAAGGTGGGGTTTGGAGATCTGTCTAACTTTGACAGGGCATATAAAAGGCATGAAAAGAGCAATGAACTTGAAAAGGAACGTAGGGCAGAAATTACGTAGAAATAAATGGACAATTTTTATGATGTAGGTCAAAAATGAGCTTCCCCTCTTTGAAAGACCAGCAGCCGCCACTGGACCTTATCAACATTACAAATTAAAGTAAATGTTTGATGCTTATTCACTTTCTCTACTGCCTTCCGTTTTGTTGATGATGCTTTTGGGCCCAGATTTTGTTTTGTGAGCAGCACAGTGGGAAAGAGGTTGGATAAATGTGTCGTTCTGAGGATGGGAAGCAGGGTGGAGCGATGCGGAGGAAGTACCTCACATGGCCTGCGATGGGCTGCTCGTCAAGAGGCCCTTTGTTTTAGGAGGTTAATGCCTAATTGATACAGGCTTAATGAGAGCGAGCTGTGTGTGTGAGCTGGGGGGCTGGACGGCCCTGCCATAATTGGAACGGACAAGCCTTGTGTGGAGGAGTGCACAGGGAAAGGATTTATGGGAACGCAAGGAAAGTAGAGGCAGAGTGGGAATGAGGAAGAAAAGGTGACAATGAGTATGAGGAATGTGGAGACAGTGGGAGAGGAATCCGCTGTGACAGTGAGAGTATTGCAAGATCATGAGAATGAAATTAGTGACAATGGAAAAGTGAGCATGAAGTTTAGTTAATGCTCATTCAAGTTTTGTGGGTTGTTTACCGAATTTTCCCACAATACTGATTTTTAGGTTACTGCCTATTTTATGTGCAATGTACGAATGATAGGATTCCTTCTAGGGCTGTCAATCGATTAAAAAATGTAATCTAATTAATTACATACTCTGTGATTAATTAATCGAAATTAATCGCATACATAATTAACGGTGCCTGAACCGATACTTTTTAAGAAAGTAAAAAAAGAAAAGAAAAAAAAATGGTACTAAACAACAGTTGGTGACATTAAAGAACGGCTTGTTTATTGCTAAGGCCATATGGTCAAAATTAAATGATTTAATAATAATGTATAACAATAACTTATTTCACTAGTAAATTGCTGTTGAACAACAAAAACAACAACCAGATAGGAAAAGGACATTTACAATAACTTCAAATGCACCACGAGGCTGTAGTTTACCAGTTTCATTGAACGCACCGGCTGTGTTGTTTCTCCGATGGCAGCTGCAGATTGTTACATACCGGTGTTGAATCCTCTACAGTAAAACACAGTCAAACTTTACACAGTTTAGCGTTAACTGTCAGCATTTTAACCGTGTTTAATCCAGCTACTAGCTAGCGGTAGGCTAACGTTAGCTGCTGTTGAGTATAGTGTTAACTAGCGTCACATGCAGCGGGGTTTGTGTTTCCTGTAACGTCTGTTTCAGACATCAGAAGTGCAGACATATCAGTGGCACCAGATTTTCGTCTGTATGCAAACGTCAATATGGAATGGATTAATCTGCGTTAATTTTTTTTAACGTGTTATTTTTTCTCAGATTAATTAATCGAAATTATTTTGACAGCCCTAATTCCTTCAATACATTTTTTATGTATATATATTTTATTTATATATATTAATGAACTAATGCAAGAATGCCTACAAAAAACGATGTAAATGTCTGTTTTCTGAGACACCTGTCTTTTCTTTTCTGATGAGCTGTCTTTTCGACCCCCTCTTTCAGTCTGAAAGTCTCAGACTATTCATGCAAGAGTCCTAAGCTTTCCCCCCCCCCAGACAAGCTTTCACTATGAAGGCTAGAGAGGCATTAAGAGGGAGGAGGGAAGGGGCAGGAGTGGGGAGCACAGAAGAACCATGCACTTCAGAAAACCTTGAAGAATCAGGACTGAAAGCTATGTAGATTCTGGGTGGCGAAGAAAGAGGGGGGAAAAAAATATTAAAAAGAAGAAAAAATAAAGTGGGTCAGTGTGCATAATTATAAAAATGAGAGGGGAAACAATAGAAAATGCATTTTTGCAAGTGAGGCTTAAACAGAGTAAGATTGGAAGGTATAAAATGAGAATGTTGAGAAAAGACAGAATATAGGGTGAGAAATGGTGGAGAAAGAGTTACAGTAAGGGTGAGAAAGACAGGGGAGGGAGGGAGGGAGGCAGCTTGATGAACAAGAGCGAGTGAGAATGAGGCTGAGTGTCGGTGAGGGAAGGAGAGAGGGACAGGCCCTCTGTTTTCCCACACTCGGCCAGTTCCCACAGCAGACCTGGCTAATCCCTGTCTTAATTGGGGGAGAATTCCAGCGTACATGTTCCCCTGGAATGAGCGTAGAGCGAAGGGAGAGGAAGGCTCGGGAGCTTCTGACACATCAGACAGGCCACAGCGGCTGGGCTGATGCACAATGTGTGAGTGCACTTTGTTGAAATATAAACATGCCATCTGACTGTCAGCACGTCTGGTGCGTAAATGGCCTCATATGTTTCTTTTACTTTTCACTCGATTCAACATGAAAAGTGGTCCTAGCAGCCACTTAGCATTGATTAGTCACATTGCACAGTGTGAGAAGTATGTAACTTAAACGTTTCATTTCATGAATGTTAAAAGGAAAAGCTAACCTAAAACACTCTTTTGCTGTTACAGGGTTAAACGTTCCGGTTTGGCAAACTGACCCTTTAAGAAAGGGGGAAAAAGTAATAACTGCTCTTTGAGTTGACATGACATCATATTAACACATTTCCCCATGCAGTTTTGAAGTGGTTTGAAATAGTTTTGATGAGCTAAAACCAAAATACATACCAGGTTTTATTGAAGGTCACTGAGGCATCAACAGCTGCCTCAATTGACCAGAATGCAATGCAGCTACAACACATGTTGAGCATAGAGTTGAGGATTTGGATCAAAGATATACAGCATTGTTCATGAGTTAGTAGTCTAGTATCACATACTGCATGCTCATTATCGTACTTAAAAAAGCAATAACATCACCGCTTTTCTCTGGAAATCATTCAAATGTATTCTGGGAAATGTAGGAAATTAATTTAAGTACAAGTTAGAAAAGCTTAAGAGAAACAGGACAGCACTACAAACCTTATACATGTTACCAATTGATCATTAAACACAAATTCCCTATCAAATTATGTACTTTTCCTTTAATACTAATAAATGAACACCTGCACAAGTTTCATACTAAGAGTGCTATTAAATATCACATTTTCACATATTTCACAGCATTGCGCACCAGGCGTATCTGTTGACAAATCTTGCCCCAAAGCTGCGTTTTGCAGAAGAAAATTGCAAGGAGATACTAGTAACATAACAAAACCACTGTGAGTGGCAGTTTCGTTCCTGCCTACCTCTTTCCTTAATAAACAATTTAAACAATAGGCACAGTGCAATATGTCTCTAAGGAGGTAACCCAAGACAACTTCTCGTCGAGGAGAAAGATAACAGGCAAAATATGGGTGCAAAGGGGGAGGTAGTTTTAGATGGGAGAAACACAGGTGGGTGGTAGGTATGGAGAAAAGAAATGAACTGATCTGCCAGGGAGGTTTCTCTCCTTTGTGTAGATAACCAAACAGGTTTTGTCAGAAATCCATAATCCTTGTGGTTAAATGGTAGGGTTGGAGAGCCCTTCCAAAGACAGGTCTCTTTCCTTAGTAGACTCTCCGTCTGGGGTTTAGTGTCCAAAAGGCTGACGTCAGCAGCTGTATGAGTAAGCGGATTCAAGAGTCATTGTTACCTCCATTGGTTTGTTTGTTTGTTTGTCTGCAGGATTGTGGGAAAACTACTGACCCGATTTTCATGAAACTTGGTGGGGTGTAGCATGGGCCAAGGAAAAACCCACTAAATCAGAATCACAGGGCGGATACACAAATTATTTTTTCACTTTAATTAATATTGTAACTTAGGGCATTTGGCCTTGGTGGAGGTCTGCACTCTCTGAGTGCCCTTCTAGTATTACAAAGAGTTTTGTTGATAGATGAGGTTTTTAGCACAGGACGAACTGTAGGCAAACGTAAGATACCCTTAGAAAATGATCATATTTTATTTTAGCCATGCTAACACCGCGGTCGTCCACTTTGGTCAAGATTGAAATGTCCAACAACTTTTGACATTTGATTGTTAAGGTCCACAGAGGATGAATCCTATCGTCTTTGATCCCTTGACCTTTCCATGAAGTTCACATTTTTGGTTTTTAATAAACTAGTTTCTACAACTATTGGATGAATTGCCATAAAATTGGCTTCAGACATTCATGTCCACCTCGTGATAGTCTCGCTTTGCCAGACCTTCCTTCACAGCGCGGCAGAGGAGGGTCTGGCTATAGTCAACACAGCATTCTGGGATAGGAGAAAAACATGATCTGGTTTATTGGCATTTCTTTACACCAATCACAATTGTCTTCGGCGGACGGAGCAACAGTGCTTCTGCAAAATAGCCTCGGGAAGGAACTTGTTTTGGTGGAACGTGTACGTTCAAAGGTTGTTTTAGTCGTGCATCAGAAAACTCAGATTGGACAGATAGTCTAGCTAGCTGTCTGGATTTACCCTGCAGAGATCTGAGGAGCAGTTTACCGTAGTCCTCATACATCGACCGCAGTTTAGAATGTCAACACAAAGAAAGCAGGTGAAGGTGACGGGCATCCGGCCGAAATGAGGGACATCTGGCGGAATTTCTTCCGGCACCTGAACAATCCCGGAAATGAAACGTTCTTGATATAGACTACCCTCAGGATAAATTGTAATAACTTTGGTGATCCCTTAACTTTGTATTTAAAACCATTACCAAGTCAACATTTATATTTGTCCTATACTTTCAATTATCACCAAATACCTACAAACCTAATGACACTCCCATCAGCCTCTGCGGTACTTTGTGTTAAGTGCTAATTGACAAATGTCTGAATGCTAACAATACTACAATGGTTAACATACCTGTAAAACATCCATCCATCCACCCATCCACCCATCTCTTTCCTACTATGTGAGCCTGTTTCTCCTCATCCTGCCACAGTGAATGTCTCTAAGTAGCCTTATTGTGTGATGTCAGTATTTGGAGGTTTTTGTGGTCGTACCCCCTGTAGGCGATGTCAGCCCCCCAGGATACGGTGAGTAGATGGCAGCTGTGTTCAGCTCAAACGGAGGGGTAGCAAGCAGGCCTTCATTGGAGGGGGTCACAATTCATTCCCTCTGTCTTTCCTTACAATACTTTTTTTTTGGCGGGAAAGCATCAAAGACGCTTGTTTGACCCAACTTGTGTTTCTTTGCGGGACCCCCTCCCTGAGAAAAGTGTCGCCCGCCTCAACACTCATACCCCATGTCCACCCAGTCTTGATTGATTTTCAGTGCGCATTTTGGAAGGGATTACAGCCATCTGCAGGCTCTTGAGGAACAAAGGGGGCTCCTCGCTCTCCTCCCTTTAGTACTTCAGAGGGATAACATGGCCAGATAAACATGCTCTTGCACAGTTCTCTATTTTGCCTTGACCTCTCAACCCGCCCAAACTGCCCACTCAACTTTAAAGCTGGCCACGTTATTCTCTCATGCCTCCCTCTTCTCTGTGAATAGAAGCTACTCATCAGTTTCTGCAAATTGCTCATTACAAAAATACCAATATGAGTCAATGCCTAATAAAAATTGTTGCACTGAAAGAGTTCTGCCATCACAGTTATTGTTTGGTTGGAACTTGGATTTCCCTGGCCTGATAAGACTTAGCGCATAGCAAGGTTGCATGTCTTTAGACGTGAGCATTCACAGTTTCCATTCAGGAATCATCACTCCCAGCTGTGCTGTCAGCTGGGAATCTGGGATGCCAAAGTGTAGTCATGGACTGTAGGCTCACTGTCAGCTGGTGCTAAGCTGATGGAGATTCAGCAGGATGCACAGCCACTGAGTCACAGGAAGAGGTATACAGACCACTCTGCCTAATGTTTGGTTGCAGTGGGTTGGATTACCAGTTTGGCAAAATTATTTGTTTATGTGGAAAATAAAGCCTGATGAAATCCACAGCTGTTTGTTCATCACATCTTACTAATCTAGTTCATACAAACGCTGTGCGTCAAGTGTATGGCAACCACGGTTTTGGATTCACAACAGCAGCTGCGGTCCAAGCCATGGGAAAAATTAGATGATGAAGCCATGAAAAGACAGTTCCAGTAGAAAGAGATCCAGGTGAAGGACAAGCGTGAGAAGCTCTGTTATGTACTGAGAGAGATCAGGACAGGGATAAAACACTGTCAGAGGAGAATTAATTGTTTATATATATACGAAACTGAAGCCAATTCACTGATGTTCATGTTCCTGATGTGTGAAAATGGAAGTTATTGCAATTCTGCAGACAGAAATCAAACAAAGTCAAGTGTATTTTTATAAGCCAGACTAACTGAGGGAAAATACTGGTTGACATAACAATTTCGCTATAACTTCTTTCTGTTCTGGAGATTCTTGAACTTAGCAGTAAGAAAATTACAATGAATGCATGTAGAGAAGTCCAATATCAGAAAGATTTAGCAGGTTCAATATCTGTCAGTATCAGGAATTTTCAGGTCTGATGTGTGGACCTTTACATAGCTGGATAACAGGGAGAGTTTCTGCTGCAAACACAGGACCTGTGCACTGGGTGGGGTGTTGTTGTGCTGGACTACGAGGGAGTGTCCAGGAGCACTTTGCCCCTGCCTGTACTCTCATCTCTGGAGCTTTGTCTCCGGCCACTTCCCTCTAACTCCCCCAAGGGCTGACGGAAGCCCACACCCAACCACTCTCTCTCCCATCGCTTTGGATTCCCCTTTCCTGAGTGCTTCCCGCCTTGCCGTGTCCATACCTGACCTCAACAACACAACAGGACAGAATAAAGAGAGGAGTGGGGTGGATGGGGGGGGAGGAGGGTTTATTGTGTTTGCAGCACTGCAAAAAGAAATGAATATCATTTAGCATCAAAGGAGTGTGTGCAGTCATCAGTGTGCAATATAATCATAAATAAGTTAGACGCAAACACAATGCAATAGCTTTTATTGAGCAAGTGCAAAACTAAACTGTCATTGTGGCTACACTGACATCAATATTGTGGTTTTGGGGTTGAAGCTGGGGTCACAAAGAAGTGACAACAATGCAGGAAGTTGAGCTTTGTCAAAATGGCACATGATGTATTAGTTGTTGGAGTATAATTTCAGTGCTCTTTGTTTTTGGCTTATCAGCCCTGCAGCAGTAAGCTCAGATGCACTGGAGGGGAGGGGGCAGAGGTGTGTGTGTGTGTGTGTGTGTGTGTGTGTGTGTGTGTGTGTGTGTGGGGGGGTTTGCAACGGGATGTTTTCAAGGACCACTGAGGCAGTAAATAGCTGGGGAGGTTGGAGGTTCACTCACATGAACTGCTGATGCGGTGGCAAACCAGTGTCAGTGTTTCTATGGGAGAGAGCTCGCCAGACATGGAAGGCATGTTGACCTTTTGTGATTTTTTTTCCCCCCCATTTAACCTAAACACCATGTAAATTCCCCAGCTGCTCTTTTTCAAGCGGATTTACTGCGTGCAGTAAATCTGAGATTTTACTGAGGTGTGTGCATGTACATGTTAATGCAGAATTTTGCAAGGAGGAGAAACAGGTGGTGAATTTATCATAGAGGTTCAGTAATATGGGTGTTTTATTATTATTGTATTATCTACCATGCAGCTCCTCCTGTTAGAGCAGAACTTGGGGAACAGATATGGTTTGTGATGCTGTAGATAAAATCCAAGTTGAGGTAGGAAACAATATTTAGTTCTAGGCTGAAGGCGCATGTCTTACGTGGGGTGGAAAAGAGATTTGGTTTTTATTGTGTCCTTGCGCACACATGGTCAGGATAAAGCGAGCGACTGTGTGGCACCTCAGCTCAGCCGAGTCTGCCACACCGCTCCCTTAATGGCAATTTATTGCTTCCTGAATCCTGAAAATGGGAGTCTGAGGACAACAGAATTCCAAACTGTTTTCTACCTCCTTCCCTGTCTGTACGCCCTCGGGTCCTGAACACTCCTTAAATCTCTCTGCCTTTTAGGCCTCTCGCTCTCTCAGGCACGCCATTTGTTCTGAGCTTTCAGGGATCTGATTCATGGGTACTTGAAGTGACTTATGTCTGAGAAAAGTTTACCATGCTAGAAACCTTTGGACCCAAATACTATAGTGTAGGTTAAACTGCAGGTGAGAGGGTTAGAATGTTGATAAATTATTGATCCAGCTGCATAATGTTTGTGGAGCGTGAAATGTCCAAAGAATGAGTTCAAAGTGAGTATATAAGGAAGGCTTTAAGAAGAAAATAAATACATGAGTGTTTTCTCACAGTATATTTTAATAACACAGACAAACACAAAAATAATCCACAATACTGAGACAATGTTTTTTTCCACAGACTTTTTTTTCATGCCATTGTTTCTAGAATTTCTTATCAACATATTTACATTTACGTTGCTATTCACATACATTTACATAAAAAAAAACAGCAAAAATGGCAGTGTACGCATTTAAGACATACCGCTTCAGCACATCACGGCAATTTGGTATGAACCCCTCCCCTTGTTGATATAGTGCACATTAGATAAGAAATCATTTTACAGAACAGAATTTTGTACATTAAATGCATATTTTTTGTGTTTCTCTTAAGCTAGCCTTGTCCAGGTTAGAGGATTTTTCCATCCCTACCATCACGTTTATATCATATAATAACACAATTATGAATGGCTGTTGTCGTCAGTTTTATGAACATTGCTGATTATATACAGGTAAATATCTTGTGACAACATCAGCAGAGCAGTGAATGACTAGACAACAACAAAACTTATAACTGCTTTGGCAACACTGCTGCAATTCCACTCCATTATATATTTTAAATAATTCTCTTTAAAGTCAAATACAGTCCAATTAGTTCAATTTTGCAGAAATATTGCATGGCTACTGAAATGTATGGTAATACAGTGCTCCTAAAATCCGGCATCTCATTACAGAAGCAAAATCTCAGAGTTGGCTAGAATATCAAAGTGCTCTCAGCACTAGTTTGAGCTGTGAAACTTGTTCAGGTAGCCTTAGCTTTGTGTCACTACTGTATGTGCTCACATTTTCTGTACATATATTAAATTCTCAATTGCTCTGCTATGCTACATATAGTTGCTTTTTATTTGGTTTTTAGTGCTTGCAGCATCACACTTTCCAGATCATTCCCTTTCCTTTATCAGTGCAAATATATATTTTTTAACATTTTGTGAGGACTTTTTTTCTAATCTCCTTAATAATAGTAACACTGAGGATAACCCCAGTACAGGGGTAGCCAGCAGAACATCACTTTCCCATGGCCTGACATTAACTGAACAAAAAGGTGCCTAAGTGTATCCTCACTGGGATACCAACTAATAGGCAGTACGCTTTCTATAGAACTTTTAATAATAGATTATCCTGAGTTTCAAAGCAATGACTCTCAATAGGACAGAATTGATGGCTTTGACTTAATTTATCCCGAATGGAAAGCTTTACAATAGATTTTCTCTGAACCTGCATAATAGCATCACTATGTGTAAAAACTGTCCAATGCCAAATGCTTTAATCTTCATTTCAACCACGTCTCTCATGCCACAACTCCACCAGGTTCTTTCTGACCCTGTGACTGCATATTGCACTGAAATGGTGTTGGGGAAAAGACGATTTCACTCCTCAGACCTTTGGGAAGACGTTGGTGGCGCCATGGCGGCATCGGCAGTTGCACACCATGGCTTCTTCCAAAACATGGAACAGGGCTGAGTTTGGCCTGGCTTTCAGTACGGCCTTGACTCTGAGCGGTAGACAAGTTGCTGCAGAGTTTCTGTTTCAGTCTACAGGCAGTTCACAGGGTATCTGCTGGGCTGCTTTGGCTATAGTGTAAGCCCGCTGGAAGTCCTTGTAACGGGGAGCACAGCCCAACCAGGCCTCTCCAAAGTGGACCCGACCGGTGAAGAGAAAGCTGCCGGGCCCCGGTTTGACGCCACACTGCAGCAGAGTCCTAACCTCACCCCGGCTGGTCAGGCGACTGTTGCCAGTGAACAGGGCGTACTTCTGACGAAACACCCGGGTGGCGCTGACTTTGATCACCGCTGCCCGTAGGTTATCGTCTTCCACCACTGATCGGATGTTACCTCGCACGACTGTGGATAAACAGGACATTCAGGTTCATTTCTATAGGTATTTTACAATACAGAATTTCAATTTATGTTTTTGTTAACTTTAAAACTTTAAAATGTTTGGCTGTATTTTTTGTCATGTTGCACATTATATTGTCCTATTCTAGCTAGTGCTGTGATTTTTTGTTGACCACCAACTGATGGTAAAAGTCATACGAAGGCCCAATGCTGCTCACTAATCCTTTTAACTTTTGTTGCCAGCTGAACTTCTTCTCAGTGCCATTACATCTCTATCAAAGGCCTGTAGATTAGTCCACTGCTCCTTCTCTTGGGGGGCGATGTCAGGATTAGTCCACTACAGTGCCTCCAGTAGGGGGGTTACTGTGTGTGTGTGTGTGTGTGTGTGTGTGTGTGTGTGTTTGTGTGTTGGGGTTGCAGTGAGCTGCTGTTTCACCTTTAACCTTTGCACTTTTGAGAGAAGAGGATTTGGAGGCACTGGGGTGCTCTGCCTTTAAACTGATTTGCACATTTGTAGATCCTGACGTGAAATCATTATGTTCTACGGCTTTGCTGCCTGACTTTTTGGTGGTCTGGTTTAATTTGTTAATCTTGGTTGAATTGGAGGGGTGTCTTTCTGAGTGACAATGACATTTCATTCCTGATTGACTGGGTTTTTATATGTTCTATTGGCAACTTCTTATTTCAGGTAACTTACCAAAGTCACTGGTGCAAACGGCCATCAGGATCTCAGTGTTGTTGCATGGTCTGCAGGCCTCTGGAAAGACAACAAGGGAAGGAAAAAGAGAGGGAGAGTCAGTTATGACCTCACATAACACTCTATAAACTGCTAGATAACACCTATATGCCTTTGGAAATCAAAGACCGCATTTCCAGATCACATGCACAGGAATGTGAGATGTGACTCTGGACCTAAACCTTTGTGCAAAGATGAGGAGAGACCAACCACTGCGTTCTAACAGACAGCTGCTACTTTTACAGTTGGCAGAGGAGGACCAGTGGAGCTTTAGGTGCAAGGGTTTTCCACCCCAGACAATTTAAAGGCCAGATGAAACTTCCCCCCTTAAAGCCTTTCAGGGTGTCTACAGTCACACCTCATCAAAGCCTGCTGACAGGGGCCAAGGATAAGGAGTGGGGGTGGACTTCAAAGATTTTTTTTTAAAGCACAATCACACTTCCCACAAAATACTATCCTTTCTTTCTGCCAAGGCTTGACAATTTTTCTTAAAAACTGAAAAAAACAAATAATAATATGGTGCACCATGCTAAAGTCGTAACAGGATTTGATGATGGCCATAAAAAAAATTCAAACCAAACCAGTAAAGCTCTGTCCGTCTGCATTGAATAAACTGTGGGTAGAAAAAAAAAAATGTCCTGGCATTTTTTAAAGTTCTTCTTGTGGTTCTTTGGAGGCCCCTTGCCCACCCCACACATTCTCCTGCTTAGTGAAAACCGCTTGATAAATGAGATTCCTTCCTCTCTAGTCCACAGCAAACCCCCTTCCAAGCCGTGTGTGTGTGTGTGTGTGTGTGTGTGTGTGTGTGTGTGTGTGTGTGTGTGTGTGGTATGTGGTGTGTGTGTGTGTGTGTGGGAGAGGGATGTAGAGGGGGGAGTATACTCCTACAGACAAGTCTCTCCACAGAGAGGCAGCTCAACAAAAGAGTGGAGCATCTCAGCTGGGCAGAGGCCTCCCTGTCGCCTAGGCGACGGCAGTAATCCCAGAATACTCATGCGAGACCCATTCAAAGGGCTCTGGACTCTGGAGAAAGCCCCACATACTGTGCTTTTGTCCCCCCTCCTCCCCACTCCACGGCTCTCCTGCTCCAGCACGCCTTTGGGGAAAGTTTGGCCACTTCCTCCTCTCTGCACTCTGCATGGGCTGTGGAAAGTCCAACCAGCCCACAGAGGCCTGTTATGAATTATGAATCATCTACAGGGAGGATTTCATGGTGTATGATATCATCACCGGTGGGTTAAACCCTTGCATCCCCCAAACTTTTCAGGAAGGAAGAAAGAGAACTTTGACCACAGTTTGGTGGGTTTACAAGAGTTTTGTTTCTTTTTTGAATTCTGTCATTCAATGAAGAGAGACAGAAGTTAGAAATATGATGATCTGAGAATTAAGTTTCTGTTGCAGGGAGATAACACTGACCAAAAGTTATTCTGTACTTCCTCTGTTCACTAATTCATTAGCTAGAAATGACAAAACATGTCATAGTGTCTCCTTATTTGACCTCAAGTAGCCACACTCAAACCAACATGGCCGACTCGTGCCCCACTGACTCACCTTCGCTGCTGATGGGGTTGGAGTCCAGCGACAGGCGAGCGGTCCAGTCCCCTCTCAGCTCATAGCGAAAGGAGGCGATCCTCCTGCTGATGTCCTGATGAGGTGTAGCTTGCAGGAAGAGAGCCACCCTCTCCCCAGGCAGGCGGCTGAAGCAGCGAACCCTCGGTGGGGGAGAGGACTCCAGGCGGTCCCCTACCAGGAGCTCCAGGACCCCATCTCTCTCCAGGTACAGCTGGGCTCCGTGGAACTGCTCAGAGGGCTTGACGCAGGCCGTGATGAGGCCCGAGCTGCTGCCGCCAGGCCCCACCGCCACAGAGGGCAGGCGCGGTGAGAGGGTGAGGCGCAGGGCCCCTTTGGGATACAGCCAGTCCAGTGTGCCCTCCGAGCAGTGGAGGGAGATCTGCTCCACACTGCCCTGCTGCTGGGACAAACCACTGTGACAAGGAGAAAAGGAAGAGAGACAGGGTTATATAAAGGTTTCCAGGTTTAAAACATGAGAACATGAGTCCCTAACATCAGCATCATCAGTGGATACTTTCCTAAAATAACTGCAGTAGAACTGTAATAGATTGTACTCAGTGAAAGCGCCGCCTACCGGCAGCCAGTGGTAGCAGGGTCCAGTCAGAGCATCTTAAGGGCCAAACTTATAAGAACTAAAAGTCCTCTGCAGGAATGTTAACAATATATGTATCATAATAAAACTACTCTTCAACAACTGCATGCACCACATGTTTTGTTCTCTCCAAGTATCCGAATTAATCCTTCAGTCTCCTGTCTGTCTGGACCCCCAATGGCTCCTGCAGACAGCCCGGAGGCGCAATCGCAGCAGAGCACTAGAAACATTTTCACTGCGCCCTAATGACAAGTCTCAACATGTTGCATTTAAACAAACATTGTCCTTTGCCAGCGAGACATCTGTAGCATCTCTGAGCGGCATATTTGAATATTCTTTTCATTCAGCCAAATGCAGAAAGAGCACCCATAAAAGAAAATATGAAAATACTTGCCTGCCTCTCCAGCTGCACTGGTCTTCAGAATAGCTTGAAGAAGCCGCGTCAAAACCGGCAAAAAATAAAATCCAAATTGCGTTAATCCAAACCCCAAAAGCAGGCATTTTCGATAACGGATGATTCAAAGTAAAAAAAAAGAGAAAACGTTACAAAAAAGATAATTCCAAAGCTGAAACCTCTGCGAGTAAAATTCCTCTATAAAACAAATCTGACTCTATCTCTGATAACCTCCATAGTTTTGTATCCTCTTACCCTGATGTGTAAGATAAGAGAACACTGCTAAACTTTCTGCTCTCTCCTCTGAACTCTCTGGACTGCTGTGCGTCAGGGGGACGCAGAGCTCTCAAGTTATTCCCCCTCGAAAAACTTCACGGACCAATCAGAGTCCGAGAAGGCAAACTTTAAACCACTCACACCCAGCGGAGGGGGAGGGACGTCTGACCTGCAGAATGAGTAACAGTATGCGAGGGTTTCAATTCACTATTGTGTTCGACATGTCTGCATAGAAAATACTAATTAACTGACATGCTGATTGAGTTTACAGAAACTTTCAGTTTATTTTATGATTTCTGTTTTTATTTATTTTATGTTACGTTACTGGAACTTGTCTTATTATTAAATCTAATGCTTTAAAAAAAAAAAGTGATTTTAATTTGATAAGTACTCTATGAATACATTATGAATTCATCATTATTTAAAGACCCCTTCCAGATATGTTTTAAGACAAAACTACTCTGCATTGAATAATAATTTGCACCTGATATGGTTTTCTACTAAAAATAACAAAAATGTTTAGTTAACTAATGAATAATTCTTAAAATTACATCTAATCCTTAACCAAAAAATATCCAGATTTTACATATGTACAAATATGTTTCATTTCCAAAGTTGAACTACTGGACTCAAGAAGTCATCTACTTCCCTGTAAAGTACATCGTCAGTGTATGTGCACTGGATGCTTTAAGTTTCCACATCACATACCGGTATATGTAAGTTACATATTGGCTTCCAAACTAGTCACACGTGTTAAACTGAGATTCAATGTGAGCGCAGAGAAACTTTCTGTTCTTCAGCAGATTAATGTCAAAGCAGTGTTCAAGTGTCAAACTCTAATTCCTGTGAAGCTCAAACATCCGTGTAAAGTAACAATAAGCAAAACACATTTTTGAGTGGATGGGGACTTTAAATGCACCATAAACGTGCGTTATGATGCGGGGGTTTTTTTTAGCAGAGAAATCTTGGTTTTCAGAATATTCTATAACTTTTCTTTCAAAACCACTTTCTGTTGAAGTCATGGTTGTTAGACGTAGATAAACCCAAAGAAAATCCTTGTTGTAATTATGATTGAATGCCTTTTTTTAATATCCCAAATCCACTGAACTTATATAATAAAGCTTTCTGTAGATATAAATCAGTAGCATACTTTATGTGCTTTATTCTGCAACATCTTATGTTTTTTATGACACCGGCCATTTCAAAAGAATTCTGAAATGTTAGAAAATATATTATCCTCATGGGTCTAAATCAAATGAAAAAGAGGAGACATAAAGCACTGGTCACAGTTGAATAATGCTAACCTGATTTTCAGACGCATCACGTATGATGGTGATGATGATGAAGATTTTGCCTTCTCTGGTTGTCATGCCCTCTGCCCTTAACCCCGCTGGGCGTCTCTTTCATGCCATGGTATTTATAACCAAATCAAATATTCTTTTGTGCCATCACTGCCATCCATCTCCCCGAGCCAGTGACTTTCCGTGTACGTGTGTTTTATTGCGCGTGTGTGTGCATGTGCGTGATGAAAGTCTAGGCCCCTCTGATGGAGTTATGACAAGGCCTCAGACCAACACAAAGGCACATGTGCAGAAATCCAGCTGCTTTATTGTCTGCAGCAGGATGGAGCTTTGTTTTCTGCAGACCATTTCAAAGCAACAGACCCAGTCAAAGAAAAATGAATACATTAGTGCCTAAACTTAGTTATGGACTTTACAAATATGTCATAGCATCCACATGTGCACAGCGTATTCAGACAGGGACAGTTAGATGTGCGCACTTTGTCAAATGCATCAGTGTGCATGCATTCATACACGTGTCCTTTAGAACAATAGCACACACACGCTTTGTGACCCTGGTATGACCTGAACTACAGTCTTATTCAATACTTTCATGTGGCGTGTGTGCATAATGCACATACTGTAAGGATCTTACAGTTCAAACAGGCTGAGATTGAACTCATTTGATGTGGTGATCAACTGTTTTATGACCACATGAAATGCTATTCCCACTCTTTGTTACTGAGAGTTTTCATCACCAAATAAAGACATGGTTTATGGGATGGAAAATTAAATGTTACTAAAAAGGCCAGTCTGAGTGTGTAAACCATCAGACCTGGTTGTTTCCATTCTGCATCTGGAACAATGCCATCTTTCACTCTAATGAAACACTGCCTGCCTGTCCTCATACTTTAACCACTGAACCAGATTCCCGCAGAGTTTTCACTCTCTGTGTCCACTGTATTCTCACCAGACCGCCAATGAGAGCGTCTTCAAACAGCGCTGCTGTACGCATACGAGAGTTTGCACGCACGTGTTAGTGCTATGTCTATTTACTTGGTATACTGTATTCCTCTGTGTGTGCCGGCGAACACAGGGAGGATGCAGTGACAGTGTGGTGTCACCGGCATTCACAGGCCCTTGACATTGTGTGTCATTTTTCTCTTGCTGTCTGTTCTCGCTGTCTCAGACACAGAGACTAAACATCTTTCTTAATTTCTAAAATGTTCTCTAGTCAGGGTAATGTGCATGTAAGAGCAATCCAGAAATATTTACTGTGCTAATTTTAGCATGAAAGAGGGTAATACAGATTCATGATATGTTCAGTTTAATGTTGGTAGCCATGTACTTTTTGCATACTAGTAGAAATGCATCAATGATTTTGGTCAATAGAATGTCCAATTGTGAATTTCACACTTTTGTCTTCTGTAACACAACACACATTCAACATGGCTGACATCTAGAAACCCAAGCCTGTAGCAGGATCAAAGCCTTACACAGAATGAGTCTATTGTTATAAAAGGGAGTGAACATTATGTGCCACAGAGAATGTTGACAGGTTGTATATTATTCAGAAAAGTTTGGTGCACCAGCAGCAGTATGCTATCTATAATGTCCCAGCTGAAACACCAAGACCTGATCTGAGTTGAGAAGTTGAGATGTCCCTGTTCCCAGACCTTTCAGCAGCTTCCCATGGCACCTCGGTGCTAATCCGGTTGATCTGACATCGCCGCTGTTTGTTTTCCTGCACAGAGTCATCTATCTGCTTGTAATGAGATCTAAGACCTTGTCAGGATACTCAACAATCAGCCTATGTTCAGGGTGGCAGAAAATATGCCCTTCCCGCCAAAGGATTGTGCTGTGTCTTGTGCTATGCCTGGTTAGTTTGAGGTTAGTCATGGGAAATAATATTTAAGTGGTTGTGGAATAAGGATATTTCTAAATTATTTAAGGGTTAAATGACAAAAACTTTAATATCCTGAAAGCCAGAATACAGAAGAGGATCACATATTTTAACAAACACTTGCTGGATGAGTGTATTTAGGTATCAAACTGAAAACTGATTCTTTCTGTACACATGTACACAACATATAGTATTCCTTTTTCACATTATATAATTACAGGGGAGCTGGTCATGCTTTGTAAATATAGAAACGATGCATATTTTGTACACTAAGTCAAAGTTTGAGCTGTAAGTGAGTTTAAATAGTGACACAATTTGTATGTAGTTATATAAAAGTTCCCATACTCCACTGGAGATTTGTGTTATGATGAGTTAGTGAGAGTGTTGAAGTTGGCGTTTTCCCACCTCTCCATGCAGGTGAGAGACTCCTGGTCAGCGGTCAGAGTCGATTGGCGGCCAGAGGCTGTGAGAAGAACCAATGCTAGGAGTTCGGAAAAACTTGTGCTGATATTTACCCTCCGAGCCCCCATGAGAGCCGCATGTGAAAACTGACACCTGCTCTCTCATTGCACTTTCTCAGGATCCTGATTGTGTATGTGTTTGTTTGTATTACAGTACATTTCTCTTTGTGCCTCTCATGTTGGCTTGTTTGTGTGTGTGTATGTGTGTGTGTGTGTGTGTGTGTGTGTGTGTGTGTGTGTGTGTGTGTGTGTGTGTGTGTGTGTGTGTGTTAGTGTAAAGCCCAGTGGGAAACTGAATACAAGAGGGCCCTATACCAGATAAACAGTGTCAGAGAGGGTTGATAGCAAACGCAGCTGGAAACGCGCAGAGACACCCTGAGAATGCTCTTTAATGCTTTTCTAAACATGTAATAGATCACTTAGCTCTACTGTCTCAATACTCCTATACGGCGCTTGTGGGCTTTAATCTTCTCCATTGGGATCTCACATAACTTTTGCACGATGATACGGCCCCACGAGTTGCTATTTTCAAATGAATTATATGGTGATTTGGTCAGAAATGACAAACCGGAAGAGATTTGTTTGTAGCAGCTGGGATCAAGTCTCAATTTGCACACTTTCTGCAGCAATCTCTCACACAACTCTCTCTTACGACTCACAGTCTTACACACATGGTCTTTTTTTAGTTTATTGTACTTAAATCTCATTCATCATTGTCATCTGTGTTTGCATCTCTTTGAGGCAAATTCATCTTTTAAAAGTGCTTTTGAAGATGTTCGTTTATATATTCTTTATAGCTCCACACATTTGCTATCCACTTTTTGCATTCAGCAGCTCCAAATATAACCTAATTATAGTGTCTGGGGTCAGAGGTCACAGCTGGGTGCCCTGTGGACCTTTTCATTAGCAAAATGGAGGGAAGAGATACCTCCATTTTATTGTGCCCAAATTCCGGAAGTTCGCTATCACTCGACTTTTAGCTATTGGGGTTGTCTATTATTGCATCAGTGTTTCTTATAATAGATATACTTTTTTTGTCACTTCAAATTTTGTATTTGGGCATTATACATTGTGTTAAACTCCACCTCTGCAGACAAAAGGATTTGATATTTCTCAGTCAGGATTGGTAATTCTATTTTTTTAAATGTCAATATGTTTTAACACAATGCATAATGCACAAATGCTAAATTAAATTAATTAAAGCACATTTTCTCAAGTACTGAATTTCAGTCAAACTAAACTGTACCTTACTATTACTACTTTATGCTATATAACACCTCTACTCCACTACTTTCCAGAGGAAGTATTTCACGTTTTACTACATTTGACAGCTATTAGTTACTTTGCAGTAACTGCAGTTGCAGTAATGCATTAGTATTAATAGTCTAATAATATAAAACATAATAAGAAAGACTCAGAAAGGCCTGTTTTCTGCATAATGAGTACTATTTTAACTATCTGATAGTACTATAACTAACTGTTAATACTTCTGTACTTTTACTTTAGTAAGATTTTGAATGCAGTACTTTGTAATTTAGTGCTTTATTAGTAAAATAAGTAGGTGCTCTCTCCACCACTGTTTGCATGCTACTAAATGGAGCCAAACACTGGTCTGATTCAACCCTGAAATTGTTGCAGCAATGCAGCTTGAAGTGTTAATTAAGACAGCAGAGAGCTCTAGATGCCAGTATGCCTCACTGCAATAGCTCTCTCAACTAGCTTCTACATATCGGCCTACATCAGCAGACAATTTCCCTTCAAGCTTTTGTCGCTCTCCTTTGTTCACTTGTGTCAAACTCCAAGCATATTGTTTATTTCTAACAACATTTATATTAAAATAATGTAATGGTAGGGTCAAGAAATCGTTTCACTGTTAATGAACCTTACAGCTCTTCTAAATAGTTTTTCTCTTAATGTGCTGTTGTCGTAAAAACAATAATTATCCTTAAAGCCTAGTCATTATTCTATTCCTATCTTGACAAAGAGGTTACATCCAGTCCCTTATCTTCAGTGTAAGCAGATAATGATGGAACTGACTTTACACAGGGACAGCGTCAATACTGCAGCCAACCTTGATGTCCTTTGCGTAGATTTTCACATTCCTCAGTGTTCAAAAGCACACAAGGGAATAGTTTAGCTGGAGGGTAAACAGGCCAGACTCTTTTTAAGTGGTTCTTCACACAATGCTTCTAGCGCTAACCCAAGAGAATCTTACTTTTGACAGTCAGTCTTTTAATTCAAGCAGCAGTCAGGGATGAATAAAGGCAAATGAAAACCCATTGCAGTTGCCGCAGAATGCACAGGAAGTTACATGAGGTTTGAGGGTAAATTTAGACTACAAAGCAACTTCACTCAGCGCCGCAGCTTTTGATTGTAGCCAGATTGAAGCAAGCATGTGTCGTGCCTCTATTAAAGATCCTGATTCCCTCATTAGAGCACGGCAGTGTGCGGGTGAGCTTGCCATTATTGCCTGACGTTTATTTGGTTTGGTCTGTCTTGTTTTTGGAGGGAAACCCACTTTAGTCGTCGGCCTTTGGAGGACGGCATCTCCAGCCCCTTTCACTTCACATTTATGACTCTCATTAGCTGCAAACAAACTGAGCATCTCCCAATCCCCATTATTTGAAATTCAGATGAGAGTATTGTTATTTGCAGCCCAGTGGTGCTGTATTGATGCCTCAGGCCTGGTGAGTTTGATAGGCAGTGTTGTTTGAGCCCAGCTGGGGGTCAGACAGAGGTTCACCGCTGTCTGTCTTGTTTGTTGCGCTCCCACCCCCCACACCCCACCCTACTTCTAATTGGCTGAATCAATTTGGAGGGAAACTTAACAAGAAGCAGGATCCCTCCAAAATTGACAATAGGTATAGTGTTTTACATATGTCCACAGGGAAGACAGATGTTTCTCTCGACCACATCCACATTTGAATACCCTTATTTGGATACAATGGGAGAGAATACAAAGGGGATATATTTTGGCGGTCAAGGCAGATGCATAATTTTGTCAGCCAAGACGCATTGCGATAGACTTTTCATACTTTAGATGCTGTGGAGCTTTTAATTCAAATTACCTTTAAACTTTTTTATATGATTTTAAAGCATACTCAATGTCCACATCTGTGTCAGTTAACAGCAGTTACACAGGAAACTGGGTGGTTTTCTTTTCAAAAAGTCATTCTGATTCTGAAAATGGGTTTACACTGAAACATTCCTTGCAACTGAGGTGAATTTAAAGTGCTCATATTATGCTTTTTGGCTTTTCCCCTTTCCTTTATTGTGTTATATATCTTTTTTGTGCACGTTATAGGTTTACAAAGTGAAAAAGCCCAAAGTCCACCTCAAAGGCACTTACCATCTCCAACAGAAAACACTGCTCTAAACTGCTCTATTGTAGTCCAGCCTTTACTTCTGTGACGAACGTGCGTCACTTTGTAACACACGTTATAATGCTCGCCAGCTAGCGTGGCACGCCCTCATACTCTGCAACTGACTAGCTAGCTGTGCTGACCATAGACTGTATATAGAAAAGACCAACAGATCTCGTTGCTAGACCAGTGAAGGATATTAGAAGCACTTTTCCGGTGAGCGCTGAGCATTACTGCACAGCCTCCAACTGAGAGAGACGACGTAAATGTGACGTGAGCAACCTGTCTAAAAGTTGTAAGTCTTCTGGTAGCTGTGCCAAGAGAAATCTCAATCATTCCCAATCTTGCAGAGACGGAGAGCGTAGGTATACGTAAGGAGATAACATGGGCACAGGCTAATTATTACTAACTAAAATGCTAGTTAACATTAGTAATTCAAATTAAACAGCTAATGTAAGTCAAATCAAAAATCAGTCTCATATTTGGATGGTAAATATAAAGATTCAGCTAGCAGCCAGTTCCAGTGTTTATGCTAAGCTAAAATAACCAGCTGCTGGCGCCAGCTTCATATCAAACATATGATGACAGATATGAGCGTGGTATTGATCTTCTTATTTAACTCTGAGCACAGTGAGTACAAATAACTCTGAGTACAAATAAATATATTTACCCAAATGTTAAACTCTTCCTCTTATATGCACTCACAGAATGTGACAAACTCAGTTTTGACAAAACATCTCATATGGGCAATGTAGAATTTGTATAATATTGTAGAATATAACTCTATATATTATATATTCATAACTTCACACACACACACACACACACACACACACACACACACACACACACACACACACACACACACACACACTTCACATTTTAGAAGACACTCATCCGAAACTCACACTTGTAAAATGGTACAATAAATAAATAAAAATGGATGGTCAGTTTTTTTTTCTTCCTTTGCTGCCTGACTGCACTTGTCCTCCTCCTCCTCCTCCTCCTCCTCCTCCTCCTCCTCCTCCACTGCATCCTGCTCTGTGAATTAAGTTTGGCCAGACTAGGTCATCCTTGGCTGTGCAGAATATAATTAGCCTGCCTGCACACACATACACACATACAGACTTTAAACTTTAAACCCCCCTATACAATGGCCTTCTCAAACAATAGACACATGCCAATAATATGACCCCCTTGGCTATCTCCCCATGCAGAAAAAACTCCCTGTTCATCCTAACACCCCCTCTGCTCACTCAGCAGAATAATGAGACGGATGAGCTTACATTTTTACCTATCACATTTCACATCATAGAAATAATATTGAGCTTAACAGGTGCTGAATCTCAGCTGTTTCTGTGGAGGCTTGAAATCTGGCCGGTGGTCAGAATTACACCTGACGTTGCATTAATGTATTAAGTTTTAAGTGATGAAGTTAATGTGTTACGGTTTTAAAGCTGAATGCTGTGAAGTTTGTAACCAAATATGGAGTTGAGCTTTAACTTCACAAACCATTGAAAAATGATCTGAGGCTAGCGCTTTCTACTTTTCCAAGTACCATTCACTTTCAATATTTTTAGTTTGCCAATATTACAAAGTGCTTAACAGTAATAAAATGATACAGTATGAGGAATAACATGCAAACACTTAAGGATAAAAAGTAGAGTAAGTAAAGTAAAAATAACAGGATTAATGCTTTAAATGGCCATACATGTACAAGGATAAGAAGTGATTAGTGATCATTCTTCCATCCTTAGCAGTAATCTAACAACCTTCACGTTTCAGCCTACAGATTACAATTAAAATCTCTGAATAGGGGCCATAATTGCACACCGAATCTAAATCCAGAGCGTCTTTTACCTCCCACCATCTTTCGCTGACTCCATTCACCACTCCTTGGTGACCTGCAGCTCATCCCTGAGCCCCTTTTGATCACATTTTTTTTAAATGCCATTGCACACGAGCTGCCCTCCCCTTTGCTCTCTCAGCACCTGCACTTCAGTGTCCTCCGGCTCATCAATGGAACCTGTCTTTTAAAAATGTATACATCTGTTGCAAATGAGGTAGCCATTGTTGGGGTAGGGAAACCCTTGAGGGGACCGCCATCATGGAGTAAACCCCAACCCCCAACTCACATGCACACACACACACACACACACACACACACACACACACACACACACACACACACACACACACACACACACACACACACACACACACACACCTCTTATTTCAGGGGTATCATATCACCTATCCCTTTGGGGTATACTGGTTTGCAAGGCTGGATGTTCCCATGATAACAGGTGTATTTAAATGTATACAACAGGTGGGATGAATGCCTGAAGAGAAGTCTGTGGTGGTTTTCTTGACTTTACCAATGTTTTCTACAGGTTTTACTATAATGAAACAACGCTTAGGTGTGTTTTTGTCTCACACATTGCATTTAATGAACATTTAGCAATGTTTATGTTTTAAATGACTTTAGTTGAAGTGGCCATTAGCTCCTGTTTTTCCTGTTTTGAGGATATTGGGAATTCTGCAAAGCATACCAGAGGCAATAAATATTTATCTCACAGCTCCAAGTGGTTATTTGGCTTTATTTTCTTCATCTGACCCGTGACTGATGAACAGAGGAAGCTGATAGAAGGGGGGAAAAAAAGAGGAGAGACAAAATGGAGTCTGTCCTCTGACCGAGTAGCTCTTCAATAGAGGTGGTGTGTTTCCGCAGTGAACTGCGTCGTCCTGCAGAGAAGTGCAGACGAGTGAGAAAGCAAAGGAGAGATCGAAAAGAGGAAAAGGGAACTTGCTGATTTGCTGGAGCATGGAGGGTAGTCCTTTTTATTGCCTGACAAATTCATGCATGCACACATATGCATGACTGCTTGCACTCACACATACCTTTGCTCTCTATATACTTGCACGTACACACACATGGAAACACGCATTCATACATTGACCCAACTTAAGGAATTCTGGCCTATCTGCACATGTATGTAGGCTAATCAGGGCCTCTCCACAGACAGAAAGCAAAGGTTCACTCAGGGTGAGATGTTTGTGATGGAAATTTGGACGGCAGGCGTAGGAAAACAAAGCTAGAGACAGGACGCCCCAGAGACGACATACTTTACACATGAGATAACACACATTGAGGAGTTACAAAAAAAATAGGATCACAAAGCCTTTCTCATTTATATTACTGATAAAGTGCTTCATTGCAGGCACTTTCACGAAATTATGATAGAATAGTTGGATTTAGAAAAGATTTTGTCTGTAGGTTTAATTCTGAGGGGGAGCGAAGGAAAAACATTTTACCAAGTCCAAAGATTAGAAATAGCTTTAAGTGGAATCCTTGCAGACAAAGACACAAGTTTAAGAACTAAACTCATCTTTATGTTGATGTGGGTTGCACAGCAGGATGGATGACTTTCTTTGAGACTTTTTCTAAAATTGTTTAAAACATTGTTTCCTTTCCTCCAAGTTGCTTCAAACTATTCATTACTTTATTTTCAGCTATCTGCATTAACCAAGGAGAAGCAAACTATTTTACTGATTGCATATGATCCAGTAGAGAAGGTATGGCATCGGCCTGGTCATCCCTTCACCACTGGAGCCCTGTACACATAGCTTTTACTGGGCATGTAGTGCATAGATCGGGGGCATCTGATGAAACCACCGCGCCTCACTGAGAAATCACACAAAGATGGGATTTAATGGCCCTTCGATTGAGCGGTTTTGAAAAGCCAACCTCTGACCCCCAGCCTTGGCCCCTGCCAACCCCTCCCATCCTCCAGGGTCCAGTGTTTGTCATTGGTCATTTGTCAACTCCTCACACTGATCTGATTACCGTCCAATTCGGGATCTGCCGACTACACACTTCTAGGATCAAGAAAAGCTGCTTTCAGCAACTTTACATGACAACAAATAGCTGGATTGTTGCAGGTAGAATAAAGGGACGTGTTTTGTTCTATTCAGGCAACAGAGATGGACAAAACTTTAGATAGACGCCAACCTTGGTATCTAATAATGTCTATACAGTCATCTTCTAATGAGGAACTGATAGAAATAGGATTTGTACTAAACTGCTTAAAAAAACAGTGTAAAGTGTAAAAGTATTTACAATTTGGTGCCATCAAAAATGTCCACAATGGACTGAAAAATGTAGTTTAGTAGATGTTTGTGTTAAAGAAAAAACAAAAAAACACTGCAATGTTTTGCTGTGGTGGTCACAAAAAAGCATTTTCCCCATTCACAATCATTGGAAAAAGAGTACAACATTTCATTTAATAAAGAGTTTTATTATAAATGGGAAATACTACTGTGCATGTGCGACTCCCAACAAAGATGGAATAGTGTGTGATGCCTTACTCTGTAGTTAAAACAGAAAGCTCAACACACAGGGTGAAAAGAGGAGCTGCAGCAATGTGCAGTCAAACAAATTTTTTTTTTTTTTATTAAACCATGTAAACCTATTCTGATATAACCTCTACATACAATTATGAACCTGAAAATGAGCATAATATGAGCACTTTAAAGTAAAGTTAATAATAAAGTTAATAATAAAAGCATGCATGTTTAGACATGTGAATCATGCCTTATGTAAATAATTGTATGGAGAGCAGTGGTTTTTATATTTGTGTGTGTGTGTGTGTGTGTGTGTGTGTGTGTGTGTGTGTGTCAGTGTCACTATTCACGTACTGATGTCTGACTGCTCTGAAAGTCTGCAAAGGCCTGTCAGTCAAATATAACACTCGCCTTTTCCCAATCCCCTTTGACTGTGCACGATCACACAAACACACACAGACACGCACGCACGCACGCACGCACGCACACACACACACACACACACACACACACACACACACACACACAATTAGCCTACAGCTCATTATGTCTGCTGTAGCTCTTTTGGATTGTGTGGGGGTTTGGGGTTTGGGCAGGGTGGGGTTGGTGACCCTGGAGAGCACGACCTAAGGGGACATTCAGGGAGTTACTAGGGGAGTGAGGACAGGGGGATGGGATGTGAACACGCAGGGAGGGAAAGTAACTTATTTCTTCTTGGTGCCCCTGCTGGTTGTGTTCACTCCTGTGAAGATCCCCATTGTTTTTCTTAGTGAAAAACACACTGATTAGTCATCACTAGTGAATTGCATGAGCTTTACTGGAACAATTGCTTTTGAATTGATAATGTGATGAGATACGACTAAAACAAAAACCCAATCTTGTGTTTTGCATCCGGCAATTAATAACAATCAGTAAACAAATATTGTTTCCATCTGGAGGTAGTTGTCAGATATATTAATGGTTAACTTTTATATAAATGCTGCAGTGGAGGAGGGGAGGATGAATTTCCCTCCACATCCCTGAATTGCTCAGGCTCAAGAGTTTTGATTTCCCTCCAAAAACTCTTTTGTAAAACTTCTCCCCCGTCACTTATACAAGCTACACAGCAGCCGCCTCCACCCCCAGCCGTCACACATCAATCCATGGTGTGTGTGTGTGTGTGTGTTTTGGGAAGTGGGGGTGTCTCAGCCAGTGTGTAGTAGTAACCCCCAGGGTGTAAGATATTTTTGGACTAACACTGCAAGTTTCAAAAACAAACTCTTTGATTTCAGTTTACTTAAGCTTTTTTTATGTCTCAAACCAACAGATGTTGAGAAATACACTGAAGATATTGTGTCATTTGCATCCAGTCTGAGAAAAAAATATATCGACTGCATAAAGTTACTTAACGCACATGTGCAATTTTAGTTGTTGCCGATCACAATATCTCCTCAAATCCTGTTTTCCTTTGCACAGAATTTCAGTTTTTTCATCTTACAGTTTTTACTTTGCACAGGAGATTCCGCTCTCATTAGCAATACACATTTTATTGGCTCCCAGTTTGTGTCTATGTGGGTGCAAGGTCTGAATAGGATGAGTTATTCCACCCCCTCCCTTTTGTCAGGAAGCTTAATCAAGGCTGCAGAGGTGTGTGGGTGACCTTTGACCCTTGGTTATCTCTGGCCTTTCTCTTACTTGCCTTTGGGTTAGCATCAGGATATCCCTCATTTAGCGCTTAACCTAAGAAGTCAATTTTAGCAACCAGTGGTTCAGAGTTAAAGCATGCACACATAAAGGCACATTTACACAGTCAATTGTTCACTATAAAGGATTACCAAACACTTCTAACCACTAACGAACTAAAGCGATCACAAGTCATCCAAATTACTGTAAGTAGCCTTGCTGTGCACTTTTTGGAATATATTTTAGAGTCAGTAATTTTATTTTGTTTAAGAAAAACATTTACTGAAGAATAGTACTTAACTGGAGTCAAAATAACATCTATTGGGGAGTAAACTTGTTGTTAATGAGCATTGGAAATGGATATCTTTAGAGCAATTCACAATGGATAATCAGTTAGAAATGACATGTCAAATTAATGGACCTTTTTCACAGCAGACATTTTTACTTGTCATAGTCATAGACATTACAACCTCTCCGTTTTCAGTGTTGGTTTACATGTACCCGTGTATATATGCCGTCAATGCAGTCAAGAGCATGCCAAATCTGTAGGTGGCAGTGTAACGAGAAGCTCAAGCCCACGTTAGCCAATCAGAATCCCGAAAATAGCAACAACAGCAAAGAATCACTTCCTCTCTCTTCTCTTCCTCACTTCCTCGGCTGCCTAAACCTCTGTTTGTCTCAGTTTACATGCAAACGTGCAAACAAAGTTTTCCAAAATCTCCACTCTGGCCGGAGGTTTTAGAAAGAATCGTTTTCAGAGGCGAATTCTCCGTTAACGTGTAAACGAAGGGCACAAACGAAGGGAAATGTCTCTATTTTTCAAAATAACCATGTACGTGTAAACAGTGCCCCAGTAAGCTATTTCAGTGAGTCAGCATGCACAATACCAGGGCCTCTCCTAAGTGGAATGCAGCCATCATTAATGGTTTTGAATACACCTGTGCTTTTCCTACTATGGCATGTCAACATGTCTGCTGTGAAAAAGGTCTATTACTTGTTACTTGGAATCCATTGTGCATACAGATCCTCCTGCATGCACACTGTATGAGTACATAGAGCACTTTTTATTACTTGATTAACAGTTTTAGTTTGTTTCTGTGTTTTGCCACAAGAATAGATATTATGGCTGTGTAAGTCAATGCAAAGAGTGAAGTTGTAATTGACAGCTTGGCATGTGTGCACATTTGAGCAGTTTTCTTCTGTGGCACAGTCTGATGGTTAATTAAAGAGTGTGTAGGCAGGCATAGTTGTGTGTGAGTATAGAAGAGCTTGTCAATGGAAAAATGCACAAATAAACAGTGACATGAATGATTTATACTGACAGTACGACAACATGCACATGTCTAACTGTCCAATAATCAAAATGCACCAGCAGCCTTCCTTTCATTACATTAAAAGATGTTTAATCAGCTGAGATGTAAATTGAAACAATAATTTCCTTTTTTCAGTTAAGACAGTGGAGCTATTCTTTTATCTTTGTGTACATGTTGCATTCAGACCCACTTGAACAAACTGCATTAAGTCTATGAGCCTTTCCCCTTCCCAAAATGAGCAAACCCACTAAACAAAGGGCCACCATTGTGGATAAATACTGCTTTTGTTTTACCCATTTGAACCTGAGGTTTTCCTTAACGCTAAGGAGAGTGTGTTCACCCTTTTTCTCTTTTCAGACGCTTTGGAGCTGAATAGCGGAGACCACTGCCAAATGGGAAAGTGACTACACAGACAGAAAGAAAGACCTGAATCAATCAGGAAGTGGCTGCTTTTCAGCTGTGCCAGAGGAGCCGGGCAACTTCCTAGTCTCGTTGCCAAGGTGACTGGAAGCTCAGCCAGCTGGTGCAGCGGGCAGCAGTTGGGTTTAAAGGGGGGGGATGACGGAGAATGACGGTTGGAATATTGGACAGTGGGCAGAGAGCTGGTGAGTGAGAGTGAGGCAGTTTAAATGTAAGCACTGAGTACTTCAAACTGCATTCATGTGAACCATCACAATGTGGAGCTTCTATTTTATTTATAATCCTTTGCAAACAGTCACCTAATCTCTCCAATTACTCCCAGCTTCTGCTGTGGCAGTTTTTTCACACAATATTTTGTTAAAATTCTGTTTAATCTATATCCTTTTTTTAAATTATTATATGGAAGTCAGATGTCCGTGTCTGTTTACTCTTGATCTTAAGAGAAGAGTAAATACTTAAGAAATAATCACATAAACTCTGAACAGGATAAGCAGGGTAATGTAAAGATGACTCTGGCATATACTGAGCAATAATATAAACTATAAAATATACTCATAATAATGAAAAATGATGTAGATAATATTAAAAACGCCTCTATTGAGATGTCCATCGTGGATTTTGGTCAGTCAAACCAATATGACCCCTATTTGATGATGTGTTTTTCTTGCGCTAAAACAAACTGGTACTATTGAATGATAATTGGGTTATAATTCTGATTGCATTATGGGAATTTTTTTTTTGCAAGCAAATATTTGTAACAAGAGAGAGAATGTAAACAAGTGTCCATGGATTTGGGAGCACACGGAGCAGGATTCATTGGTATTATCATGCACTTATGTGGATAACAGCAAACATGTTAATATATGTATTGCTTAAATTAGTCTTTGCATGATAATATATATCTACCAAATATGAAATGTTTAGTAAACGTTCACTCAGAATTAAGTCACAAATACATTGTCATAAACTACACTCAGTTACTAGTTTATTTGTTACACCTAGCTCAAACTAATGCAGTCTAATATAACAGGCCTACAATAAAGTGTAGGCTAACTTAATGAAGGTTATAATTTTCAGTTTTAGTTGAAACTATACGTATATATTGCGTCTACCCCATTTCTGTCAATAGGGTAGACTTTTGTGTTTTTGTGACCTACAAATGACTAGGCCTGGTATCCGTCATTTTTAATTTTATAAAGGCAAAAAAGTTCACCAGTCTGTGTCTATGGTCTAAAACCCCATTTTTACAGAGATGGGACTAGGGGCTGGCTAGGTAGGTGGGTGTTCTGGAGGATCAGGGGACCAGACTGGCGGAGATAGGTAAACACAGCTGGGGACACACAGTGCTGGTGGGTCTGCGGCTCAACGGCCCCCTTCACACATTTATCAGTGTGTTTGTTCAGGGGATGTGCCTTAATCTTCACATGCTGAGGCCCAACAGGCTGGGATGAAAGTGACCCCGTCCACAGTCACAGCCTCACTAATTCCTCGATGGCTAAACTGGAATGTTCTTCTCTTTATAAAGGCCTATAAAGGTCATATATGGATCTGTCTGTGTGTGGTTGAATCGCTCTGTGGGTGGGATAGACCTGATAATATATACTAAATTCTTGATCATAATCAGATTTTTCTTCCTGAAAATGCCTCTTACAGATGAATAGACCATTGTCATGAAGTGCCAAAAAAAGTTATCTGTGATGTATAAAATGTTTGCAATATTTTGGCACACAATAGTGAGTTGCCCTAGGGCTATCTATCTAATAGTATCTATCTATCTATCTATCTATCTATCTATCTATCTATCTATCTATCTATCTATCTATCTATCTATCTATCTGCACTAGTGTCAGTTTTGAGGTTAAGATGAAACTTTGATTGTAGAGCGCTATCTGCTGGCGATAACTGTGTTGTGGTGCTTTTCTAGTTTATTCACATTATTCACATTTTGTGGTCAATCAAGGACACTGAAATTCATTTTATGTTCAATTTAGTTATATTCCTAAGAAAGAAAAGATTATTCTAGGTGGTAGGCGGCAACTTGTCTTTATTTTATTCTGGCAGATTGCTGTAACGAGAAAAAAAAAGTATTTTCGGCTTCCGTTGACGTCGCGTAAGCGTTTGACGTCAGCATAACAACAACCTGTCATGACAGCTCGTATGGGGGGAAAAAAATATCGTTTAAGATATCAAATCATATAAAATCTGTTTCACCTGGATGTAAGATTACTTCTATAAGGTAAAGAGTGGAAACCGCGGATCTCATAGACAAACCCTAACTTGCATGGAAGTAGCAGTAGGCTGTGTAGCAGACAAGCTAACCTAGCATTAGCTAATTTCTGTTTTCTGAGGTTGCTTAGCGGTGTTGAGGTAGCTAAATGTGAGATTTTTCAGGGTTATAATACCTATTGTTCAATCAGCTGCTGATTAATTTAGCCACTGTAGGTAATAAAGCCGAGCTGGTAAAACTGTCCTCTTACTAGTCAAACGCCCGACCGGCGTAAATCGACAACATAGCTTACTATGCTAGTTTAGCTAACGTTAACTAGCTAGCTAACATCAAGCTAAGCACCGATCTCTTGTTTGCTGTTAACTAAAGTTAACGACATTGTCACTCTGTCTCTATGCCTGCTGCTGCAACAACGATATCTCAAATGTTAGTGAGCCAATAATAATTGTACAATTATTTGTTTACAACCTCTAGCTAACTGCCTTGTATAGGCTACCAGTGGTGTAAGTTTAATAGCCTTGCACTAACGGTAGGGACCGTTAGTGTACAGTATAATGCTTTCTGATGGCTTGCTAGCTGTGCTGCTCATTTAGTCACCACTGATGTCCGCCACATGAATAGTTAATTCGCCGGCAGTCTAGCCACCTCGCTGTATTTTTGAGCTGTGTGCACAGTCAGCGAATTAAACGAATTCTTTTTGGATGGCATCAAGGACTCCACCTAATTCGCCCAAGACGCGCATTGCAGGTGTATTGCAGTGAATGCAAGCGGTAAATGTTGACATAACGTTATATGCACATTGTCTTCTGATCTAGTTTGTGAAATTCAGGAAGGACAGGGCATTCTTGGACCTGTCAGCCAGCCGAAGAGACGGGGAACAGGATAGGGAAGCAGGGCGAGGCGGGCCCCGCAGAGCCGGTGGAGAAGATGGCCGGCAGCCCGGAGAAGAGTTCCACAGCGCAGGAGCTGAAGGAGCAGGGGAACCGGCTGTTCCTCTGCCGCAAGTACCAGGAGGCTGCTACATGTTACAGTAAAGCTATTGTAAGTAACCGTCATTGTAAAAGAAATAATACCAATGGTGGAGTGGCATCTTCTTAACTAAAACGCATTAAAACATAGTATTGTCCTTGTTAGAGAAATCAAATGAATGGATTTTACTTGTGAAGCCTACTCTATAGTGCCATGATGTTACAGTGCATGTGCATTGTCTGGTATTTCCTGTCTCCCAGAACCGTAATCCATCGGTGGCAGTGTACTACACCAACAGGGCTCTCTGCCATGTGAAGCTGCAGCAGCATGACAAGGCTCTGGCAGATTGTAAGCATGCGCTGGAGCTGGACAGCCAGTCAGTCAAGGCCCACTTCTTCCTGGGCCAGTGTCACCTGGAGCTGGAGAACTATGATGAGGCCATCGGCAACCTGCAGAAAGGTCAGAGCAAACTACTATAAGATGGTGAAGCCTGTGCAAAGTGTTGTGGTACAGCTTGCTCATAAATTGCACAGTGTTACTCATGTACTTTTTAAGTCCACGTGCATCTTTCTTTTTCAATGTCTCGTGGTATAGTGGCTTTTATATCAGCTCTTCTGCTCTGAGGCACTTTATGGGCATGGCATATGTTTGCAGGGATGTCTTACTGCATGCTTTGTCAGGGTTTCTATAATTTGAAACATAATATTCTACAGTGAAAGGAATGGAAAGTTGTATATATCTAAACGAGATGTCAGAAGGAAAGAAAACTGTAGGAAACACTTTAATAATGAAGCAGTGTTTCTGTCATGGTGTTTTCTACAGCTTATAATCTGGCAAAAGAACAGAGACTGAACTTTGGAGATGACATCCCCAGCGCCTTGCGCATTGCAAAGAAGAAACGTTGGAATAGCATTGAGGACAAGCGCATCAACCAGGAGAACGAGTTGCATGCCTATCTGACTAAACTCATACTTGCTGAGAAGGAAAGGTGAGAATGTGCGGCAGCAGTCAAATATCCAGAGTGCTGTCTTTATGTGGTAATGATCTCTTGAATAACTCTGATGGGTCATGTGGGTATCATTATTATTTTGTCCTGGATGATGGAGGTCATTTATAATAACTTTGTTTATGCAGAGAACTTGAAGAATACAAAGAGAAACAGGACGACAATCAAAATGGAGGCGATGCTGCCAAGATTGCATCAAAACATGTACGTTTTATATATGTTTTGGACTTATCGGTTGTCATGCTTTTAATGAGCAAATATAGTACTTTTATATATTCTAACTGAATATTCATGAATATGTCGGGTAACTTGGACTTGTGACCTATTTAGGACAAGTATCTTATGGACATGGATGAGCTCTTCTCTCAAGTGGATGAGAAAAGAAAAGTGAGTATGAAAATGAAGTCATTATTACTATCAATTGAGGATGTCATAGTTTATAATTGTATTAATTTGTTCAGTCAGTCATTTCCCATACCCACTTATTACTGTTATAGGAGGACTGGAGCTTATCCCAGCATGCATTGGGCAATAAACAGGGAAACGTCCTGGATAGGTCACCATCATCCATCACAGGGCTAACAAACAGACAGGCACACACTGATCACATTCACCCACACAAATGCATCTTAGCTAACAGTACACACCTACTTCGCACCATCTTCTTTGATCGTTGACATAGCAACAAGAGAAATAGACTCAGGCTCACTTTCAGATTTGTGTGCAGTTATGACGGCTACTTTCAGATTGTTTTCTGTTTCTGTTTCTATGGTAACCATCACTATATGTTTGCCAAATTCTTCTCCTTGCTATAGATAGTTGTTGACTGAACTGAGCTAGTTGTCATGTAATTGTCAGTCGAAATGACGGCACACTGACTGCCAACAGAGTGATTGTCTTGTAATAGTGCAGTGCCCGTTAAAAACATGCCTGTTCGGAACGGGCCGATTGCTTGACCTGTGGCATTGCAGCTTGTAGCTTTCTCGAGAACCGCTCATTTCATCAACTTCACACTCACACTGCGCTTTCTTGGGTCCTGAGTGGTCAGAAACACAGGTGAAATACACTAGTTTGTTTTATTGAGTTTCCTCTTAGCAAAATGCTCTGAGTGAATTTAAGTTGGGCTTTTATTGTGATGGGTAGAATCGGAAGAAGTGAAGCTAGCGTAATGCGCCGCTGTTGTCACTATGGAAGTTAATAAAAGTGTGTGCTGTCTTGGTTAATGCTGGTTGAGATTACGGAGCCTCCGTGTTTTTGTTTTATTAGCCCCGACTACAGAGGTTTGCATGCATTAGCTCAGGGGTCTGACTTGGCTGCTTTACTTCCCTTTAAACCCGTTACAGTTTTTCTCAATCGATTTGGCACATTTACTGAAACAAACTTACAATTTTCAAAACTGTAAGTACAATCCTCACACCACATGTTACATTCAGCACATCACTCTATGTGACCTGCAAAAGGTGATTACACAATCAAAATAAGTAACTCCTGTTTCAAATGTAAATGAATCCATCAATGAATAAATCATTGCCATCGAAACAAAAGGTTCCTTTTCAGTCAAAATGCAAAGACAGTTTACTCTGAAAGGGTGATAGTTACCCTCTGTGATATTACCCAGTTGCTGACATTGTATGTTTAGGCAGCTGAATAGTACTGATGTCAGCCATGGCACACACTATACTTTTATCATTGTATGTACACACAAGCCAACCGCAAATACATGAAGAAAGCTTGTACAGAAAAAAAGATATACAACAGCATAATGATCAGGAAATACTGTACAAAATGTGCAAGAAAAAAGAAAATATGCTGCAAATGTTTCAACCTCATGGGTCATCCAATCTCTCCTCTCTGTCTGGCCACAACATTTTATCGACAGCACACCTGATATGTTAACGGGGGGGGAAATCTTTTGGCGTGATGCAGCCATCCCCTACAACAATCTGCTGTGATATCCTCATCTGTCACCTGTTTGCTTTGGTTGCTCTAAATTGTGAGGAAGTTGAATCGTTCATCATCTGGCCTAAAGACATCTGACAACTTTTACAACAACAATACCACATAACTATTATGTATCTTATATATGTGTGACAGGTTATTGTGATTGTTGGTTGCTCTATTTTGTATGTAGGGATTTGCCCAATGTGTATAATTGCATTTGAGAGTAATATGATTCAATAACAAATGAACGCAAACTATTTTGATCTGCAAGGCTTTACTCAATGCATTTTGTGCCAAAGCAATGATAAATGACTATAGTCATGTGAACAACTGACCTAATGTTCATTAAAAAGGCATATAGTTTGACGAAGTTTAATAGTTATTCGATGATTGTGCCAAAGGGATTGAGAAAAACGGTAACATCCGTACAACGGAGCGCTCAGTGTTACTTCTCTCATGCATGCGCATGTATCCTTACGACAGTGTTCTGTGTGTCTTTCACACGTGCATGCGGGTCAGATAACCGGATAACTGGACGAACTCAGAGATTTCTGCCTTTATAGTATTATGTGTTTGAAGGTGTGATGGCTGCGGGGTTCAGTATAGAACTGGGAAATCCATTTTTTTGTATAGTACCTTTTTATTTTAACAATTTGATATTTTCAGTATGATTGGTGCTTTCATATAATATTTAATCTAAACTTGGACTGCGTAATGTGGTTTCGGAGGGCGTTAATGTAGATAGTATTGCCAAGCAGCAGTTTGTCATTAAACTGTAATGAACACTGTAAGACCAGGAAAAGACAAGATTCAACTATATCAAATCAAAGTGTTATGCTAGCAATTCTGATTTCATATCCATATATCTCTTAGCGTTACATCAGTATGACTCTTGCTGCTTTTTTTCATCCGTTCAGAAGCGGGAGATTCCAGATTACTTGTGTGGGAAGATCAGTTTTGAGCTGATGAGAGAGCCCTGCATCACACCCAGTGGGATCACCTATGATCGCAAGGACATTGAAGAGCACCTACAGGTAAAACCATCGTCAGCTGCATGCAGAGTTAAAAAATAAATAATTTTAGCAAAGAACACAGTAACGGCTACGATTTAAATCTGTTAAAATACTGGCTAACTTCTGCTTCTGATAAGGTTGTTTAGGTTTCTCTCATATTGTACACAATGCCAACCCTGCAATCTCACTCTCATTTTAACACAATTCTGTAATTTTCACATAAAGCTGATTCAAATTGGTTTGTATGAACTGCATTTCTTAGGTCTATCTATTTAACAAGCGTCTTGTATGGAATAGTCTTATTTAAAAAAAAAAAATAAAATAAATTGTATCACTACTGAATGCTCAATTTTAAAACTTAAATTTCACTGAAATAGCACCAAAATATTTTATTTTTGAAAACTAGAGGGGAATTCATACCACATCATTTCAGATGGGTGGTTTTTAAAGTAAAAACATATTGTCAAATAGTTTTACAAGCCCTGGTTCACTTGTAACTTGCAGATTGTAAACTTAAATGAAACATTGTATTTTGGGTGTGGTTGTACCCAAATAAAATGGTCTTATTTGCTTATATTATGTATAAAATACAACCACAGCGGCTAACACTAGCATTTAACCTGCTCTCTGTGCAGCGAGTGGGTCATTTTGACCCAGTCACCAGGAGTCCCCTGACCCAGGACCAGCTGATCCCGAACCTGGCTATGAAGGAAGTGATTGATGCCTTTATCCAGGAGAACGGCTGGGTGGAGGACTACTAAAGGGACCGGCACCTCCTCCTAGCTCTCCATCATACCCCAGTACTCAACACAAAACCTGGATGACACAAGACTATAGAGAACAGATTACCCCCCCCGCCTGGATATGTACTTTACACAAGCAGGAAAAGCCACACTATGGACTACCACATGGGAGCCATGTATCTCGGTCTGCCTCTTCCTCCCCACATTTTATCTTTGCTGTAAAAGTCCCCGCTCCTACCTTCTGAGGCTCGATGTTCATGGCCTGCTGCTCCCTTTAAAACCCCCTTCATTCTGCTCTTTCTAGCCTTTCTCCCTTACTTCCTCTTTCTTTTCTGTCATGCTGTATCTAGTGTCTCAAACCTGACTCCCTTCTTTACTCAAAATAAGGGGCCACGTTCTCAGGTCTCTCTTGCTCACTCCCTACTCTGCCTCTCTCTTTCTCTGAGTGCCAGAATCCTTGGAAAGCATCAGCATTGCACTCCAGTGTTTTACAAAACCACTAATAAAAAAAAAAAAAAAAAAAAAAAAAAAATTACAAAAAAAAAAAATTACAAATGGTGGTTGATTACATTAGATTGGCCTTTTATTTGGCATTGACTCTAGTATTTCTTAATTATTTCTTTCATTAAACATTGGAGTGTTTGCCCACTTATAATGTACTTGCTATTTGCTGAAGTGGAACCTAAAATGCCAAAAACCTGTTCTCAACGAGTGTGACTAGTTTATATGCAAGTTTTACATGATTGTAATATTTGATAATTGATAAATAGTCGTAGGGAATCAAGTCCCGTCTCCACCTACAGGTGGCGCTCCAAACATCCCCACCCATGTCACCATACTGTAAGATTTTGAGTAGATTGTTAGTGTTTTTTGTTTTTTTTGCATATCAATCACACCCCATTACAGACAATTTAAATTAGTTAAATGTATACATAATGTACTTTTTAGGCTTAACCTACAGTAATTCAAAAATGTTTTTTATCAGGACAATACAAAGTTTTCAAGAGAAGCAAGGCCTTGAACTGGATGCAGAAAATAAATTGAAAATGGCCGCTGCATACAAAAGTTTTCACATTGCTGGATATTAATTGAAAATGTTTGAATATTGATAGATCACATAAGCTGTTTGGGGTTGATGCTAAAAACTTGCTTTGGAGAATGGTCTGTGTCGTTCATAGAAACAAAATGTGCTTGGACGTTGTGTTTGGCTTGTGCTGTTTGCCTGCAATCATCATCAAGCATGAAATGAATTTTCTTTTTAAAGGCAAGAGGATGGTTTTCATTGTTCTCACCTTTTTGCTGTTAATTTTACACACCTTCTCCTTAGTGTCACAGTTGTGAAGAAAATGGTTGCAACAGCTTATGTAAACTAATCATCAGTGTGACACTAAATTTAAGTTTTTGTTGCAGGCCTTTGAGGATTGCTAGCATCACTGTACCAACCTCATGTTAGAAATGCTGGAAGAAATCCATCTTTTTTCATTAATACCTCAGTCCAAAGTTTTTGGGTGCTGGTTCACAGGCATACTCTGTAAACACACATTTTCATTTCAGTGCTATTAGTTGACCTTTTTTTGGCCGAATGTGCGTCTGTGGTGAATTAGGCCTGTTAGTGTTCGGGGTGCAGGCAGTGTAAATAATTTGCTTGTGTATCTCAGATTATATTTCTTGACAAAATATGGGTTGTTTTTTTTTCTTGAGAAATCCTAGTGCTTGAGAAACTGTATTAAATGTAGATATGTTGATAACATAAATGCCTGGTTCAGATTTCATTTGTCCCCATTAAACCGTGAACTTTGAATTTTGTTGTTTTTGTGACACCAGATTATCATTAAAGAGATACCAAGTATGGAGACGTCTGTACTGCTGCTCATTAGAAATTCATGAATAGGAATCAAATGGTTTCCAACATATTACCAATATTGCAGCTGTACTACAAATGGAAATACACCTTTGCAGGACAATCTGTGACATGAGGCATGGGATAAATGCTAATTTGGTGAAGCTAATATTTGTTCTTTTGACTCAATGACTATTTTTGAGTCTGTAGTTTGTTACACATAAAATGTCCCATTAACTGGTATTGAGTTATTTCACGTTTCCCCCTGCCATATTGCATACCTTTTCATACCTTGATTGCAATTCAGACAGCGACTGTCTAGCCTCTTAAAAACTCTTTAAGTTGCCGTATGTTTTCTTGAAAACATACATTATGGTTGTCAGATCTTCATGAAAGCAGACATGACATCTGTATCTGAGCTTGACTGATTAATCAGCCAGAACAATATATTTTCTTTCTTTCGTATCACTGTTGCATACTGTAGTTTGGCCACCAGAAAGGAGTTTATCTTGGTCACAATTCTTTTGCACAATTCGCATTTATGTTAAAATATCAGCTGTTATCATTATTTCATTTTTAAATAAATACTATGATTATTGTTGACCTCAAAAATCCAATACAAGTTGAGTTGCACAGCATGAAGCCGATGTATCCTTGGTTAAGGTTAAACGGTTGATGTTTACTGCAGGTGTTCCTGTTGTTTTATGCACTGTTAAGTGACACTGTTAGAAATGTGTTGCCCTGAGATATGACATTGAGTTAAACAAATGCAGATATTTAAAGCCTAACGTGCTCATGAAATGATGTGCCTATTTAAAGTGTCAGTATTGACAATAAGTCTCATTGTCCCTTCTGACTGTAAATAGGTAAGAACAGCTCTGACAAAGATGGTTCACCTTTATGTGAACACTGTGTTAGTGATATGGACACACACATACACATAGGTGAAATAGTGTGTGTTTTCATCAGTCACATTTAAAAGGACAGTGTCACCCAGCCTTCACACACCAGGCCTATTGTTAGAGCGTCCTTTGAAGAGCTGACGTCATGGCCTGTGCTAGGAGGGAAGAGGACTGGGCACGGGGCATGAGCAAGTGGGACTGAGTTAGCAACATCGAGGAACAACTTAACAACATCAAAATGGTAAGAAAAGCAGTACCCTTTTCTCACTTCTCAAATCATTTGGTCTATGATGTGACAGATATGTTCAGAGATGCATAGAACTTCCTTTTGGGATATTCTCAGAGGATAATAGATATCTTGTGTGTGTTTACAGAGTGTCAACACTGTGAGGTTTGCTGTGGGTGTACTTGGTGTCTTTGGATGGTCTCTGACACTCTCCTCAGCCACCCAAGGTATGAATTTAACAGAATTTCATTAGCAAAAAAATGCATTTTGCTTCAGCTTCAGATGTATACCATATGTTGTTTATTGTCTAATTAACTCTATCTTTCCTGTTTGTGTTGCTCCAGTGGGTCTGAGTGAGAAAGTCCTGGTGTTTCCTTATGAAACAGACTTTAGCTTTGTGGCCCTAATCCCGCAGAAGGAGATGGGGCTGAGGGCCTTCACTCTCTGCATGCGTGTGGCCACTGAGCTGCCGGAAGAACGTCAGATCATCCTGTTCGCCTACCGTACCGCCGACTATGACGAGCTCAACGTGTGGCGTGAGCAGGACGGACGCATCTCCTTTTACATGAGCGGTGACGGCACCTTCTTCCACCTGCCGCCCCTTACCACCTTCCGCACCAGCCTCTGCCTGACCTGGGAGTCTCGCACAGGCCTCACTGCTTTCTGGGTGGAAGGGAAACGCAGCACCTACCAGGTCTACAAACCTGGGCACAGCATCCGTCCAAAAGGCACCGTCCTCCTGGGCCAGGACCCAGACAAACACCTGGGAGGTTTAGAGGCCGTGCAGAGCTTTGTAGGGGAGATTACAGATCTGAATATGTGGGACTTTGTGCTCTCCAGGAGCATGATCCAGGCCTGGCACTATGGGCACAAGGTCCCCAAGGGCAACATCTTTGACTGGGGCAATATGGAGTATGAGCTGAACGGTAACGTGATGGTGGTGGATGATGACTGACTCAATGTGGAGTCGAATGCAGAGAGGGATTTAGAGGTCTGTGTTGGACTCATACTGATATGTGTAATTTTCTTTCTTAGATTCAGTGTTCCTTTATGTTAGGGCTCTTCAACTGTTCTTCCATAAAGTCCACACGTCTCTGTTTCAATGTTGCAGGAAGAACCTCTTGATGATAGGTAATGGAAATAGAAAGGATGAATATGCTCCTATATGTAACCTGTAAGCAGCAAAATGCACCGGCAACAACAGCCAATACTTGGTGGTACACAGAAGTCAGTTGTTTTGCATCAGTAACCATTTGCTAAATAGTTTAGGACTAATATCATTCTTCTAATGTTTGTGTTTTTTTAACCAGTCTTTTTTGTATCTCAAAGCTTCATCTTTTTATAGAACAAACTGGTAAATATCAAGCACAAAATGTTGATGTGCCAGATGTATCCATAGGGTGGCACTCTGTACTAGTTCATATCAAACAGAAACTCTGTCAAGTGAAGCATTGTCATGCATCCTCTAATGTGATTTCGCATAGTTGTGAACTGAGGTTATAAACGAGGCCACCAAAAAGTGATTAAAATGTTGCTGCTATAAGAGCAAATTTCAACAAATAATATGCATTTAAATGATCAACTGCAATGTAACTATAACTTAAAAATGTACAGGTAAAAATTGATTTAAAAAAATATTTTTGTCTGATTTGAACATATTGTAACAACAATACATATATATATATATATATATATATATATATATATATATATATATATATATATATATATATATAAATGAAACCTGCTATGATGCATGCAATTAATACACATTTGTCCAATGCTATTGATGATGAGGATGTAAAGGGGAAAATAAAACAGCAAACTGGGAGATACATTAATTCTACTGTAGACTTAATGATTTAACTGCACTCAGAGACAAATAACGATTATCATGTTTAATATCCATCCTCATAATGTTGCCTTCGGTTAGCGTACTCACTCATGAATTTTCCATGTTTCGACTGATGTAAGAACGCTTTTGGGTCTGAAATAAAATCTTGCCATGTGCATAACTAATAATGTTTGTAATTAAAGAGAATATTTCGTCTTTGAACTCTCGCAGCTTCCTTTTCTTAATCATCTTTTCTTTTTTACACATTTTAAAGGAATAATAACTTGTATACATAATTCCAATAGGGGAGTTATTAAGCAAAAATTAAGTTTGACTTATCCAACGGTTTCTTGCACACATACTGCCATTTTCATTGATTTTGTAATGCTTGTGCTCCATTGATAAAATGACATTTTTCAGAAGATTATTTTGAAAGACAGAAAGCTGCTCTGACCCTTCCTTATTGGCCTTTGTCTCCTGTGTTCCTCAGTAAACCATGTTGCACAGACAGAATAAGATGTAAGGTTACATGTTACTCAAGTCATTTGAAGCTGCTTCACTAACAACCCCCCTCAGAATAAGCTTAAGGTCAGATCTTCTCCATCCAAGTGTAACACAGTAACCCTAAGTTCCAGTGTGCCGTCTCTGTTCGTCTCCGTGTCTCTGTGCACTCATCCTCCCTGCCTGCACCACCATCGTGACCTCCTTGCAGAGACGAGGGAGAAGTTTCCAGTGCGCAGCCCATCGAGGCTCCCTTGAGGGTGGGAAAGTGCTGCGTTCCGAGTGTGTGTGTTTATTCTGACCAAATCACCCGTCGGCTCTCTCGCAGCAGCTAAATAAGGAGACGGCAGGGCCAATGAGTTCTGACTGCGGGTCAGCAGCCAAATGTTCCACCTTCTTGGATGTTGCAATGAATCAATCGCAGTGCCCACTCACTGTGTGGTAACACCTTTGTGGACCATCTGCCCAAGCTTGGCTTCTCAGCTCTGTGGTACGCACGCACACACGCATGCACGCACACACACACACACACACACACACACACACACACACACACACGCGCACACGCATGCACGCACGCACACACACACACACACACACACACACACACACACACACACACACACACACACACACACACACACACACATGGTCTGTTATCTCCTTCTTTTTGCATCTCTGCCCAAGAGGGGTACTAATTCTTTATACACACACATGTAAGGTTTAACTTCATTGAGTGCTTTTAGTGTTTCAATAATGTCACTTTTAAAACGTGTCTACTCACAGATCATTTTTAAACATTACTCTTACAAATAAAATTGCATTTTTCTTTTACCAACACAACTGTTTCATTTCACGCAGACATGTTTATGTTTTGGGGCCATACACTCCACTGTTTCTGCACCAAAGAAGGACTTTAAGTTTGTAACAGAAGGATAAAATCTGTGGCCATGCCTCTTCACAGAGTGGATAATTATTCCCTCTGTGTCACTTTATTGCATGTATTATCCAACTAAGCAAACAGTTACAGGGCTCCTTGTCCTGCTTGCGGACAGGGCCGCCAGTGTGTGCCTGTGAGATCTGCATATTGGCCCATGGTGGTTTAAGCTGAGGCAAGGCGGTGCCACTGACTGTATATCCATGCGTGTGTAGCTGGTGAAAATGTTTTCCACACGAGAGGAGATAGACGGCAAGAGGGAGCCCCGCATGAGCCGGCGAGGGGAGACAGAAGGAGGGCCGTTCTGGATTCCTTCGAGCAACTCCAAATAGATTTCCAGGCAAAACATATTTGCATACGCAAGACAGTGCTACGAGCTATCTGAGTGAGCTGTGGCATGTGAGCATTGAACAGATGGATAATTTTTTTTAGAGCTTTCTTGCAGAAATTTCAGCCCATTAAATCGAGATCTTGGGCATTATTCAGCCTGCTTTTGTTCACAAAGCTCACAAAGAGTCATCAGTATCCAGTTGCTCTTGTTCATCAGATTTAGTGCATGATAGATGATATTCAAAAACATGACAGCAAATCATATTTTAAACATCAAGTTCTGGGAATCAATGCATTAAGAAAGCCAAGACGTGCAGACAGCAGAGCAGTGAAGACTGTATCATTTTTTTTCTCAAATTGAGTCAAAAAATCATTCTTGCAAACACTGAACTGCAAAAAAGCTTTATTCCCTGTTAAAAGTAAACCTGTCAAACGGCTTACAGCTTGCTGCAGTTGGCTGTTGTGTGCTTGTTCATGATCATCTGTGATTTATAGGCCATACTAGAGGTCAAAAAGATTTGTCTTGTGATTCAAATATCTGTCTTATTGTTTTGCTATAGCTTGTTTATTCCCAGAAAATAATATTTAGTGAAAGTTGCGTTTTAAAAAGGGATGTGATTCAAAAATCTTGTGACATTAACTTTTCGAGTTGGATTCACTTAATCTTTTTTTAGCAAATGTTTCAAATGTTTACCAAAAGGATGGAGGGTGAAGCTATGACCTGAATGTCAGGTTACTCCTTCACTCTACTGCTCTCTCTTTCTCTTAGACGTTGTAATCTGCCAGTATGGCTGCTTGTCCTGCCCCTCTGGGCTGTATGAAAAATTCACCAGGCCTTCCCATTAGAGTCAGTCTAAATCAGGAAGCACCACATACACGACACATTTGTATCACTCGATGCATAGCAACGCAAATGTTATGTTTATGATACACAAAATCACAGCAGTCGCCAGTTTCTTTTTGCTGCAGATTAGGTCAAGCACATATTGTATGTACTGTACATACAGATGCACACACACAAGCATCAGCAGTCCTGAATTGTTAAAAACAGATGGACTGTACCCTTTTCAGTGCAAGTTTTTCACACTGATGGTGCGAGACCTGACCTTTACTGTGTAGGAGGGTAAGAGCAGTTTTTTCCAGTGTGATACCTTCAGACAGGATGCCTAACGTTGTACTGACACAGGGCCGTAATCACCTATGCACTATATAAGGAGGGCCCATTTTCAATATACTTCGTCTGTGACCCAACCCTCCCGGGGGTTACCCAGGAGAAATATTTAGAAATCTAAAAGCTAAACTGACCATTTCAAAGCATTAAGAAAAAGAAATCATCTAACAGTGTTGTCAAAGTTTTAATCACTGAGTTGACATTTTTATATATTTTGATGCCATTCTATACTACTCTATATAAAAAAAATTTTTATGACGTACTATACTATTACTTTTTTTTATGACTTACTATACTATGACTTTGTATGAACTTTTTATGGCATACTGTACTATATATACTTTTTTTCGACATAATATACTATGACTTTTTATCACTTTTTTCTACATAGTTCTATGACTTTTTATCACTTTTTTCTACATAGGCTCAGTATGATTTATTTTCGACATACTATACTATTAATTTTTTATCAAATTTTTGGACATACCATACCATGACTTATTTCGAATACTATACTAGACGTTTTTTTCAACATACTATACTATGACTTTTTTCGATGTACCATACTGTGACTTTTTATGATTTTCTTAACATACTATACTATAACTTTTTTAAATCTTTTTTTCGACATACTATAATATGAATTTTTTATCAAACTTTTAGACATACCATACCATGACTTATTTCGCCATACTATACTATGACTTTTTTTTATCACATTTTTCAACATACTATACCATGACTTATTTCGACATACTATACTTTGACTTATTTCGCAATACTATACTATGATTTTTTTTATCACATTTTTCGACATACTATACCATGACTTATTTCGACATACTATACTATGACTTTTTTATCACTTTTTTCAACATACTATACTTTGAATTCTTTATGACTTTTTTAGACATACTATACTGTAACTCATTTCGACATACTATACTATGACATTTAATCATTTTTTTTACTTACTAACTGTGATTATTTTGTAAATTTTTTCGACATACTATACTTTAACTTATTTCAACATAACATGACTTTTTTCAACATAGTATGCAATGACTTTTTTTTCTCTAATTTTTTGACATACTATACTATAACTTTTTGACATACTATACTATGACTTTTTATGACTTTTTTTGACATATTATACTAGAAGTTTTTTATGAAACTTTTTATGAAATACTATACTATGACTTATATTTTTTAGCAACATAATATACATTGACATTTTTCAAAAAGGTATTCTTCAGGAATTTTATTTGACTTTTTTTATTTATATAAAAGAGATTCAGCAGTCTGTCCAGGGATGGAATCAAACCCTGGCAGATGTGATTAGGATTGAGCCTTAATGGTACACACCGTACCCACTGGGCTGCTGGGTGGTATAATTTGGTGACTTTTCTTGACATTATATACTATGACTTTTTTATAACTTTTATCAATATACTATACCATGACATTTTCATGACTATTCACGACATACTATACTATGACTTTTTCATAACTTTTATGACGTATTATACTATGACTTTTTTAAATCTTTTTTTCGACACATTGTACTATGACGTTTTTATAACTTTTATTGACATTCTATACAATGACATTTTTCAAAAAGGTATTCTTCAGGCATTTTATTTGACTTTTTTTTAATTTACATATAAGAAATCCAGCAGTCTGTCCAGGGATGGAATTGAAGCCCGGCAGATGTGATTAGGATTGAGCCTTAATGGTACACACCGTACCCATTGGGCTGCTGGGGTGCTGTGATTTGGTGACTTTTTTTGACATTCTATACTAGACGTCTTTTGTGACATACAATACTATGACTTTTTTTATAACTTTTATCAATATACTATATCATGACATTTTTACGACTTTTCTCGACATACTATACTATGACCTTTTTATAACTTTTATGGCATACTATACTATGACTTTTTCACGATTTTTTTGACATACTATACTATGACTTTTTTTTCGACATACAATATATGACTTTTTCATAATTTTCTTGACATACTATACTATGACTCTTTTATCACTTTTTTCAACATACAATAGGCCTACTATGAATTTTTTTCAACATACTATACTATGACTTTTTCATGATTTTTTCGACGTACTATACTATGACTTTTTTAAATCTTTTAATCGACATACTATACTATGACTTTTTTTGGACATACAATACTATGACATTTTTATAACTTTTTATGACATACTATACTATGGCTTTTTATGATTTTTTCGACATACTATACTATGGCTTTTTAAAATCTTTTTTTCGACATACAGTATTATACTATGACTTTTTCGACATATGACGTTGTTATAACGTTGTTATATTTTTTATCAACATAATATACAATGACATTTTTCGAAAAGGTATTCTTCAGGCATTTTATTTGACTTTTTTATTTACATATAAGAGATCCAGCAGTGTGTCCAGGGATGGAATCAAACCCTGTCAGATGTGATTAGGATTGAGCCTTAATGGTACACACCCTAACCATTGGACTGCTGGGGTGCTCTGATTTCATGACTTTTTTTGACATACTATATTATGACTTTTTTATGATTTTTTCGACATACTATATTATGACTTTTTTATGAAATTTTTATGACATGACTTTTTAATGGCATTTTAGGACTATACTATATACTATACTACTATTTCTTTTAATAACCTACTATACCATGACATTTTTGTTATACAAAGATAGCATACTATAATATGATATTTATATGAAATGTTTATTTTCATGTCATACTATACTATGACATTTATATGAAATGTTTGACATACTATACTATGACTTTTAATGACTTTTTTACGACATATGTCATGCCATGTAATTCTATAGCTCAGGCTGTTATAAGACTGCCTGAAGAGTCTGAGGTTGTGGGAGCTATCTCCTCAAGAGCTAGTGAATTTTGAAAGCATATGTCCAAAGGAATGAGTGAAATTATATTATATTCATATTCAAAGTCATTTTTATGAAATATACTATTGCATTTTAATGAAGCTTTTATGGCATACTATACGATAATTTTTTTTTATAACATACCATACTATGACATTATTATGAAATGTTTATGACATACTATATACTATGACATTTTGTCACAGCTTTGTTACAAACTGAGTTGTGGTATACTATATACTATACTATACTATACTACTATTTTGCAATGACATTTTTGTTATAGCATACTATAATATGACATTAATATGAAATGTTTGTCATACTATACTATGGCATTTTCATGGCATACTATACTATGACTTTTTAATAAAATTATATGACATACTATAGTACAACTTTTTAATGAACTTTTTATGACATACTATACTATGACATGTATATGAAATGTTTATGACTGAGTATATAGGGCCCTCATGTGAGAAGGGGGCCAACAAAGATACTAGAATGAATAGCTGTGGATGCGGGGAGGGCCCATAGAGGATGCCTGTGTACAGGGTCCAGAACGTTGTGGTACGCCCCTGCCTGCAGGAACCTCTTATTTGGGATGTGATGCAGTATGATGTAAATATTATTAATTTATGGTGACACTCTCCATGTTAAATTCAAAAGACAGCAACACAATGAGCAGTGGATTGGAAGATGATTGTCTGGCAAAACAGGGAAGCAATGTAATGAAAAGTAAACTAACTGCAGTATATTTCACAAAAGCTCTACAAAACAAATTCCAAACTCTTCACACCCTTTCAGTACCAATCCATCTTGGTGCTTTCCTGTCTCCCCAACCCCAATAGAAAGTGGCATCAGATAGTAGAAGAGAGAAGGAGGCTCTGTGGTTGAATCATTGTGGCTTTTTAGTGAATCCCCCTCCGTTGCCTCTGGGCTGGCCTCTCCTGTGAACATACGAACCATGCCACAGCGTGTGGCGCTGGGAGATGGTCCAGGGCCTTCTGATTAAATATTACAGCCCTCTAAATGGATGGAGATTAGCCTCTGTGGGAATGTTAGGGCTTAATTTACCCCCCGGCCAAGATGTGTGTGTGTGTGTGTGTGTGTGTGTGTGTGTGTGTGTGTGTGTGCGTGTAGATATGAAAGGGAAAGAAGGGAGAGAAGGGGTTGTTGTACATGTACCCCAGTGTAAATGGATTGCATGTTTCCGGGAGTAGGTCAGTAGAGGATGTACTGTGGTTTCAGGGGGTGAATGTTCTGCAGCAGTTCAGAGGTGTGAGCGGGATCAGTCCTGTTCAGTCATGCAAACACTGTATTATACTGTACGTCAGCTGTGAGCTTTCCATTTTTTTTATGCAACACTTGAAATGCAATGATGCATCTGTAACTTATTCTCTTATTGTAGATGAATGATTTTTTGAGCAAAACATTCATCGCAACTGTATGACCTCCCCATAATGCTAACTAGGTAATACAGTGGGCAATACAGCACCATATAGAAAAAACCTTTAGGACAGCAGGTGTGGCAAAAAAACTACCACTTTTGTCCACTAGAATCAACACAAACTGAAAGTTTCATATAGCCACTTTAAATATAAATACATCTGAATAATATATTTTTTTCAAAGATTTCTCTTCTTCAGTTTAGAGTTTTTCTGTCTGCCTCATTTCAGGCGACCTGCAGTCCCCCTCCACCACAGACTCCATGAAAACAAAGCGTAGCTCCACATCCGTTCTGTTTGACCGTAGGTGTTAGCTGGAGTGAAAAAAATATTGAATTCACACATTTGGAAAAAATGACTGTCATCTTAATTGCAGGCTGTTTTCTGTGTTCTGTTATGCCATCTTGACATCGGCGCTGCATTATTGATCGGTTGGTTTTGTAGTTCACCGCGTTTAAAATGCTTTTAAGTGCGTGTTTTGAGGTCTTTGCATGAAAACCCTAAACTTTATTATTTATAAACACACGTAGCCTTTATGGAAAGGGGTGTGTGTGTATTTAATCATTCACTCTATTTTTTCACCTTTATTGAACGTGCTTTTATGTTGGACCTGATGATGGTGGCTGTCTGATTAACTGTTTTTCTCGGTCTTCTCTGCAGGAGTGTGCATCAGATGTATCACTGTGGGGCCTTAATTCTCTGTTAATTTTCCTCTCATAATGGACAGACACATCCATCAAACACACACCACATATGTGTACAGCATCCACAGACAATGACTGTTCAACAAACACACCACATTTGCACACAAACAGCAAAACACGCACACACACACACACACACACACACACACACACACACACACACACACACACACACACACACACACACACACACACACACACACACACACACACACACACAAGCACTCTGCGCCACTGGGCAGGGACTAGCCTGAAAGATTGAAAGCAATTAAAACTATCATCTGCAGTGGCTCTGGGCAGGCCTGTGGCTGCGAGGGGGGAGCTGCCACTGTGCATCAGCCTCTCAGTCTCAGCAAACGCGCAGCGACATGAGAGGGAGAGTCGCAACCCTTTCCAAAACACACAGGCACTGCCAGGGTTTACGTACACACATGTATGCTCACACAAGGCTTTGTCATACAACTGCCATAACACTTATTCCTGCTGCCGAACTTTCCCTTGGTCCTGTGTTTCAGTGTCTTCTTCTGAGAGCTGAACATAGGATGAGGCTCAGAGCTGAAGCATCCCAACACTGTAATTCTCGGCGAAGTTCGATAACTCCAGTGCAGCGAGTGAGCTGAGCTGTTGTGTTCCAATCAGACAATATTGTTGAGATTTAGTGCAGGTATGCTGTGTGTGGCTTCATAATGGCCTGGCCTGAAGCATGAGTAACCAATGTGTCTCCAGAGGTAAAGTAACACAAACAGTGATGAGAGAAAAAGTTAGGATGCAATGATGAGAAAAGATTGAGCAAGATGCCTTCGGTGTTCGGATAAATGCTTAGTTTTTTTCATGTGCATGTCTTACACAAAAAAAGTCTGCGGAGCCTTGGGTACATGTGCTTGCCAACAAAGGAAATAGTTATTGTTCCAGTAAATACTTTTGTGGTTTGTGATGCTTCATTGGAGCATATATAGACACAGACACATATACAGTACACACACCTGCACACAGGGCTCATCAGTCTGATCTCATTATGTGGAAGTGCTATAACTCCAAGCTGTTTGGGCCAAACTTGGAGCAGTTTACCTGCGTTCAGATCCTTGGGAATGGTGGCTGTCTGGCTCTTTCTGGACTGGCCCTTAACAAGTCTCCTCAGGACAACCACACCACCATTATCAACTACTGTTACTGTTTCTCTCTCTCTCTCCGTCCTCTCCCTCCGATCAGCTCTCAACCTGTCACTCTCACTTAGCATCGGCATTAGCACCGGTGGTTTCCTCATCCTGGTTCTCTTCACCCCTCCCTGCCACCATCTCCCCTTGGTGCGTTTGAATACATATCTCCGATATTCAGCCCCTACTTAATTTGACAGGCCCCTGTTTTGTCACTCTGACAGGCCCATAGCAAGACACTAATAGGCCACGGAGACCACCAGCAAAGGCACCAGCCAGGGAGGCCCCTGCGGTGCCAGTCCCCATCACCCTCCACGTCTCTCGGGGCGATGCAGGCAGGAGAGAGGGGGTCAGGGGTGGCGTGGTCAGGCAGCAGTGCTGTCACACCAGGCCACAGCAGACTGGACCAGGCATCAGTGCTGACACCCATCACTGCTCCTCTGTAACACACACACACACACACACACACACACACACACACACACACACACACACACACACACACACACACACACACACACACACACACACACACACACACACACACACACACACACACACACACACAAAAGAGGGTAAAAAGAGCAGCCAGTGGGGGTATCGAGGGATCTAATGACTGCGCCTGCCACTCACAGCAATGACTGCAGTCGTTACAGAGATGGCTGCTGAGAGAGGGAATTAAGTCCACGCTGTTTGTTTGATGATGGACCCATGGTGGAGCAGCTGTGACGGAGGAAGCTTATCTGTCTGTGTGTGTGTGTTCCTCTAGGTCACCTGTCTGACTGATTGTGACCTGCTAAACTCTGATCATAGTTAATTGGTGGCCGTTGGTGGTGGAACGAGGTACCCTACATTTTGAGACAGTGGCTAATGTTCTTCTTTTGTTTGCTTCCAAGACAGGTGAGGGAGGAGTCCAAGTCCGAAACAGACACTGATGCTAAGCAGGACCAATGGCAAGGTTGGTCTGGCGCTCCAACACTTTGGTCCAGACTGAATTATCTCAACAACTATCGGAAAGATTGCCATCAATATCTGTACACACATTAATGGAGCCCAGAGGATGAATCCATGCTGATCCCCTGAACTTAACTTTATTGCCGCCATGAGGTTTTAGTTTTTAGTAAAATATCTCTCGTTTGAATGGATTTCAATAAAATTTGATACAGACATTCCTGATGCCCAGAAGATGAAACCTCATATTTTTGAGGTCCCATAGCTTTTCCTTTAATGCCACGACAAGGTTGACATTTCTGCTTTGGAGTGAAATGCCTCTGATGTATATGAATCATGTAATATGATTAATGACATTTTAAATGTCAATTTTGAAGAGTATGTATTATTTTAGACTTCCTGGGGGTTGCTGTCAATTGCAGGGTCAAAAGGTCCTCAATGTCAGTCAGTGAAGATCATTCTGGATTCTTCTTGTCTTTGACAGGTGCTGTGATAGAGAGAGAAGAGATCCAGAGGACGTCAGGGCTGGGATGAGAGCCAGAGACGGTGTCGGCTGGGGGACTCCCCGGGTCTTTCATGTAGTGAATTATTAAGGTTTACTAATACTTCATAAATCTCCTCTTTGTCCTGTCCATTACCGGCCTGTCACATCCTCTCGCCACTCCTAGACTGACTCACTTGCTTCATCTAAATGACAGAAGTTAAACTGTGTTCCAGAGGAGATGGGGGATGAGGGGTGGAGGGTGAGGGGTGGAGTTTAGGGGGCAACAGCACTCTGCAAGTAGGCCCCAGGGCTGGAGGGCTTGGTGCGGGAGTGTGTCAGTTCAGATTGCATGCTTTGTGCTTGTGTTGCTGCCGCTGCTTGTGTTTGTGTATCTAAAAATGTAAGTATAAATGCACACATAAAGACAGTGAGTGAGTGACTGGATCAAAAGAAGAAGTCAGCCTGTATCATTTCTCAGATCTATGCTTTCTCATTAACTGCACACGTATCTACACCACCAGCTCGCACCCTATCTCCCCCCGCACTCCCTCTCCTCCCCTCCCCTCCCCTCCTCCATCTCTCCTCCTCCCAAAACAGCAAACCTTGCCTCAGTGCGTGCCTGGCGGACTCTCTCCGCGGTCTCGACAGCCGAGCTGGTCGTTGCCCCAAGCGCTGAGGAGCTGTCGCCTCTCGTTAGTGTTGCTGTGGCGACCCAGAGTCCTGCCTCTCTGCTCCTTGATTAGTGAGTGAGGTGGATGGAGTGAGTGTGTGTGTGTGTGTGTGTGTGTGTGTGTGTGTGTGTGTGTGTTTAGTGGAGAAGGAGGGGGTGCTACTCAACCCCCCTCCTGCCCGCAGAGCTGCTTTTAAAGATCAGTGATTTGGTCAATTGGCCTGGCAACTCCAATCCCACGGAAGGTCACTGATGACTCAATGGACCAGTCAGTGAGGCAGGCTGTCATGTCACTATGTGTGTGTGTCCATGTTTGTGTGTATGTGTGTGTGTATACAAGTTACCGAGCCCTCGACAAAATCAATGAGGACAAAATCTATAAAGATGTGAGGATGTCAGAAATTCCACAAGATTTTCCAGGCTTGTTCTAATTCAAAATCATTCTTGAATTACTGTAGATCAGGTGAGCTCATGTAAGCCTACATCACATAGATATGGGCTATTTTACTGCACAGAACAAAAGCAATTCATAGCTTGTGTTCAGTGCTTGTGCTCATCTTTCTTTTCAGCTTTGCTTATTCTGTTTTAATGTTTTAATTCCCTTCATGAATGAAATGGGGCTATACATGTGGAGTCCTGGTAGATGTATAACACATAACAGCAACGTCCCTGGTTTGATTCTGACTGGGGACCTTCATTCCCTTTCTTTCCCTGTTTTTCCTGTCTGTATCTCTCTCCTGTGACATCCAGTAAAGGTAAATGCCCCCCAAAAGAGAAATGGTGTTATAAAAATAAACTCGAACTATTCCCAGGCATAGACGTGATAAAACACAAGTCAGAAGTGAGAAATTAGAAGCACAGTTCTGTTAAACAAAACAATGCTTTTAGTCCAATCTTATCTTGTAACATAAAACTGTGATGGATGGTGGCTGACCTTGTGAAAAACTTTGGACAGCCAACTGTCTGCTGCTGGATGGCCAGGTCAGTGAGTCGCTAGACCCCGAGGGAGCCATAAATACTGTGTGTGATTTCACTTCCTATATGCCCTGCCCTGGGCACAGCTGTCCATCTCTGGACAATTTCTCTGCCCAAAGGGAGGACTGACTGGCTCCGTGGACCTTGTACACAGGCTGCCCAGCTGTTTGGGACTGTCTTTCATTCACCCCCTGGAAAACAGAACCAGACAACTTGGTTAATTTTGAATTTGAAATACTGACTGACTGACTGACTGTAACTGGAGATAGCAATGGTTACCTTCTTAAAACAGCATTATGTACCCTCAAATACTCAAAAAAATAATGACATTCTCATCAGCTTCAGCTACACTTTGTGTTTAGTGCTAATTAGCAAATGTTAGCATGTTGACACAGTAAACTAAGATAGTGATGATAGTAAACATTATACCTGCTAAAAAGTACTATTGTGAGCATGTTAGCATGCTGACATTAACATGTAGCTAATTCCGGGAAATTATATAGTGTTCACCTTGGCACGTTTGACGAAGGCTGCATTATGGCAGCAAGATGAGAAGACTAAGCTAGCTACTTGTTAGCTCATGGCTGTAGACTCTTAGTCTTGGTTAGTATAAATATGTTAGTGCTGATAAGATACCTGAGTTTCGGTACCGATATTTACATAACATAACATAAACCGACACTTGACTGTTACTCTGTATTATGGTAACACTTTGGTTGGTACCAAAAAAACGAATCCCTTTGCAACACAAGAATGTCAGTTTTGGACAATTCTTGCTTTCTACAAAACTTAAAGATTGTGGTTATGGCAAATAAACTATGGTTAAGGTAAGGTTAAAGTGATGATGAAAGTGATTAAAACATACTTTGTTTAAGGTTAGGGAAAGGTAAGGGTTACGGTTAATAAAAAGGCAGACACACTACACAATCATCACCACCTCAACACCCTTACTTTTTGCCTTCATACATAAAGAACACACACGACTTGATGCATTGACATTGGATGTACATCATGAGATGCAGAACTGTCCAATATGGATGAAATACCTAGGGCGACTGGGCATAAAATGTATTGAATTTAAAAAACGTTTTTTTTAACAAATGAAGGCTGATAAGTCCTTTCTCAGTGAAAAATGCAAAAAATCTATCAAAAAGAAGGGAATCAAAATAGAAGACACTTCACAAAGACACAAAAAGATATCACAGGTTCTCCATCACCCATCCACAGTGTATCACAGCTCCAAATTGTTAGATGTGATAGGAGAGAGCCTGGAAGTGGCAGTGAGAATATGTGAGAATGACAGCCAGTGAAAGGGAAACAAGACTTCCCTCTAGCTATGGCTTCCTGACTTGTTTATTTGCTAATGGGTGGGGGGGGGGTTGGGTTGGAGAGAGGGTGAACATATGGTTTGCTAAAACATGGACTTGTAGTTGGGAGGCCGAGGCACCCTAAGGGATGGAGCTGATGGGCTTTGGTCCCTGTCTCCCTCAATTTCTCCCGCTTGGACAGCCAGAGCCGAACAGCCGTCCTCCAGGAGTTAGCAGCCTCTCGCTCTCCCTCTCTCTCCCTGCTGCTGCCCACACCCCCACACTCATCCTCAGTCAAACCCAGAGATTGTGAAGAGTGGGAGGTGAGGGGCCACTGGCTTTGGGGTGTACATGGGGGGTTTACTGGCTGCAGCTGGGAAGCTGACTGACACCATCATCTTGTCCCTGGTCCCCAGAGTGTGAGCCCTGTTGCTGAGGGAATAAAAGCCCCGGTCCCGGCAAGAGGACATGCTGGTACTGTGGTTCTAACACATATGGACATTTGCTCTGCATTAGTGTTCAGATTTTGAACACGTTTGTCGGGTAACGGATACTCTCTTCTCTGGGAGTTTGTCAGAACTCAAAGTGAGGATAGTGAGTGAGGTCAGGAGCTTTGGTTTTAGGAGAGGAGAGTTGTCAATTACCTACCAGCTACTGCAGCTATCTTATACAGATCACTGCACTAAGATAGACAGTGTTACACACACACACACACACACGCACGCACGCACGCACGCACGCACGCACACACACACACACACACACACACACACACACACACACACACACACACACACACACACACACACACACCCTCAAGGTCTATGTATTTATGGACACACTCACTCACTGGGATCAAGGCGCTAATGTACACACATGGTCTCACACACCCTGCATTGATGAACAAACATATGCACACACTCACATAAACTCCCTTTGGGTCAGTGACTTAATATGCACACACACACACACACACACACACACACACACACACACACACACACACACACACACACACACACACACACCGGGTCATTTGTTGATAGACCTACACATGCACACGTCCGCACACACCCTGAAGGTCAGTGCCGTGATGGACAGCAGTCCTGATGCGCTCTGACAGACTCGGCTGCTTCCTTTCATTTTCACTTGCTTTTCCCCCATCAGGTGACACCCATAGGTGCCTTGGCGAGAGAGACCCTGCCTCCTGCGGGTGCGTTTGGGGGCAGCTGGTGAAAGCGGGAGGGCGGAGACTGAGACGATGAGTGAAAAAGCGGGCGGCCGAGACACCAGCTGCTTCCTGTCAGTGACCCACAGCATGGTGTGAACTCGACCTCTCCTCACACTCACATATATATATAGTATATGAATTATAAACAGGATATGTTAGGCATCACCTGCATCTCATTCCAAATGAATTATCTCACCTACTGATTCTGCTGCCAAGTTGCATCCTTATCTGATGTTTCCGAGTCATATGTCTAGTCATGACTGAACCTTGACCTCTGCCCTTTTCAGATATCAACCCAGCTTGCATTGAAAGCTGTGTTTTCACCTTGGAAAATAGCCAGTGTTCGTCTAGCCCTTGTATGTATAATTGTGTGTGTTCATTTAAGTGTGAAGCTGAAAATGTGTCATTGTGGGCTCCCAGCTCTGTTCCCTGACATACTGTTAGGGCAGTTCACCTCCAAAAAGGACACGTCTGTTTTTTCAGTACTTTTGGATGTGGAAGTGGGTCTGAAAGTTTAAAAACATACATGACCTTTGACAGGAATAGTTTTTGGGAAAAAAAAAACATATTCACTTTCTTGCCAAGAGTTAGATGAGAAGATCAATACCACTCATGTCTGTCTGTTAAATATGTAGGTACAGTCAGCCGCCCGTTAGCTTAGCTTAGCACAAAGACTGGAAACAGGGTGAAACAGCTAGCCTGGCTATGTCCAGAGGTAACAAAATCCACTTACCAGCACCTCAAAAGCTCACTAATTAATACGTAGGTTATGTGCGGGAGCAGTGAATTTCTTCAGCCTTGTCATCACCAGGAGGTTGCCAGGCAACCAGCAGAGAGTTTGGCTCCCAGCCAAGAAATAGTCCTGCACAAAACCCCCAGTAAAACCACAACTGGTCACTTTTACACTTATATTTTTGTACTTTTTAAACAAATGAGCTGTAACATGTTAACTATGAGCTTTATTGGTGCTGTTTGGTGGACTTGTTATACCGCTCAGCTGGGCAGAGCCAGGCTAGCTGTTTCCCCTGTTTCCAGTCTTTATGCTAAGCTAAGTGTGCCGCCTGCAGGCTGTAACTTTATATTTAGCGGACATACGAGGGTGGTAATGATCTTCTCATCTAATTCTCAGCAAGAAAGCCAATAAGTGTATTTCCCAAAATCTTGAGCTATCCATTTAAATAAGTTTGTGCACTGCTTCAATTTTACCTTACAATGTCAGGTGCAGATGTATCATTATCATTCAAGTCAGAGAGGCTGAGCAAGTTTGAGAGACTGTATCCAAGCCTCTATTGGTGAGGTTCTATCCTGCTAGAGTGTCCTTGAGCAAAACACAGACACGCCACTTGCTCCAGGACTGCTTAAGTGCCTGGAAGGAAAAGCAAAAACACAAAAAAAGTTCAATTTATGCTCCAACATATGAAGAATTACTCAATACTCAATTATACATGGAGCAACTGCAGTGTATAAACTATATTATTGCAACAATGATGTAAGACAGATCTTAGCATGTTAAAGAATATTATTAGGTTATAATGATAATTTGAAGTCATTAAACACACTAGAAAGAAAACCAAAGGAAGTCATTAAGGGCATGAGGTTGTTTTGTCACTGTGGCTGTGTGTCAGTAAAGCTGGGAATGGCTGTTGGAGTTGTTCTCCTTTGAAAACGAGGGGTAGGAGGGAAAGAGGGGAACGAAGGGAGGGGGGTTGGTGAATAATTGATAGTGGCTGAGAGCGATATGAGTTTAGTTAATGTGCCTAGCAGCACAGACTAAGAGAGGAGCTGTTAGCCATTCCACCTCAGGCCTAAAACTCAGGCAGTGGAAAGACTCACCCTGGGTTAGAGAGGTCGCTGTTTAGTCATCCATCTTCCTATCTGTATATCTTTCTATTACTCCATATAGTCCGTCTTGTCGGATGGTGGGCGCACATAGATTTTTTCTGCATTTGCATGGGTTTGATTGTGTGTGTGTGTTTGTGTGTGTGTGTGTGTGTGTGTGTGTGTGTGTGTGTGTGTGTGTGTGTGTGTGTGTGTGTGTGTGTGTGTGTGTGTGTGTGTGTGTTTGGAGGCATCTGCACAGCTGGATCTCCCTGGTAGCGGTGTTGTTGCAGCCCTCAGGTTCCTTTCTCTGAGTGGTAATAGAGTGCTCCTGTCAGCCTCCCCAGATGCCGCTCCATAAGGACCCTCAACTCTCTTAACTCGCCAGGAGAGTTGTGTGTTCAGACTGCAAGTCTCAGCTTCTTCAGAGTCCTACTTTTCCTGCTGAAGGTAAAACACTGCAGTTTGCATTTGGACTGGGAGTACACTTTTGTACGTGGAGTATTGAAACAAGCAAATACAAGCAAACAAAAAGTCTGGAAAAAAAATGAAGAAAACAGGCTTGTCCAAATTAAAGCCTATCCACCTTCATACACAACTACTACTGAGAATATATATGATTTAATTAATTATATTTAATCATTAAATATAAGCTAAAGTGATTCATGACCTTCCACAGTAAATAAATAAATAATACAATAGCAATGTTTCTGTTAGTACAGACTGGCAAAAGAGTACAATGTCTTAGCCACAATGAACTAATGAACTGCCAATAGATCTTAAAAATCAAACAGACTCATATTAAACTGTGGATAAATATGTTCAAAATAATAATTTGTTAGTAGAAGTCTGATACTCAGAAAACACAATGCATCAGCACCATAGGGATATGTCCCATTTAACTATTTGTTAATTTGTACCAGTTAAGATGATACAATTGTGAGTCAGAAAGTGAGAACATTCCTATAAAATACAAAACTAGCATCCTGACTTTTGGGGGCTGCTTCACCTGTTTCCACAGCAATTGAGGATGATCTACAATGGAGGACTAAAAAACATATATCATATCATAATCAAACAAGTGACAAAATGTTGTATCACTAAGAGATTGATTATTTTGAATAATGGTGATCGATTAGTGTCACTAAATACAGTGACTGGTGACTGGTGACGGAAGCAACGCTCAACTTAGTCAGTGAAATAAGATATAGCCTACCTTACAATCCAGTCTGCTTGATGGCTACGTGGCTTTATTATCATTGCATTGCTATAATCATTTATTTGACTCAGGGGGAAAACATCCTTTAAACTCTATAATTATACAGACAATTTCTGAGGTTCTTTTCATAAGCACATTCTATTTGTCATTTATTTCCCATTAATTCTGCATGACATATTTGTTATCTATAGACACTTTTAGATCTTTACTAGAATTTAGAATTCATTTGTAAGAGTTTGAAGAAATTAATGCAAGAAATAGTGTCCAATCAAGAATGTCTTTTTTGGCATCATTATTACCAACAATCTTTCCCCCAAACCACACTCAACACACCAACACTCCCTGTTGTAGATTCAACAACAAATAGGCTGAAGGAAGTGGCAGCACTGAAGGAGTCAGTCCTCAACACATTTACATATAACATGAGAAACTAACACTGTCTCCCAAGTGTCTCTGTAGTTGGCGGAAAAAAACATCTCTTTACTCGCTAGGAAAAATAACTGACATTATCTCCCATGTGCTTTAATCTTTAGATCTTGCTTCTCTTCCTTCTCTACTTCCTCCTCCATGTCACAGTTCACTCTTGTTGTTCCTCTTGATTTACCAGACATCCTCTTTCCCCTGCTGTCACATTTGGTACAGATGGTTAGGCTCTATGGAGTGGCCTGTCAGTCTCCATTTGGTCGCCTTGGTGTGACAGCGGGTCTGATGGCTCGTGAAGGGCCCCCGACTTTCCCAGCACACGGACACTGACATTTCTCAAAGGGGCTCGCTTGCACGCTTTCCACCCAGCCAGAGGAGAGAAATTAAGAACCTGGAGTTTACCAAAAGCCCGCCACAGGCTAAGAGAGCAGATGGATAAAGAAAGAAGGAGACAAAGTGGAGTTTCAGAGGTTGGGGTTCGAAAAGAAAGCGGGAGGGGGTAGGTGATGAGGAATGAGTGGGAGACAAAGGGATAAGTAAGCAGGTAAAGGAAGAGAAGTCTGAAGTGTCAGAAGACGCACATGTCAGTCACTGCCTGTGGATGTGATCTTACAGCTCATGTCAGTAACCCATCCAGTGCACTGCATACTGTTGGTGATGCAGGTGAAGTGAAGTGAAGTGAAGTGGAAAGAAGTGGAAAGAACCCCCAGCCACCCCAAACCACACTCATACTGTGTTAGACATAGTCATAGAGAGGGATGCAAGAGCAGATACACACACCTTTATGACATCACAGAACCACATTATAACAGAGACTCACATGTCCATCTAGACAGCCAATAATGGAATACAGTGCAAATGATGGACAGATACAGTGAGCAAAAAAATAGATGGTTAAACCAGGGCACAATAGTCTTTATTCAAATGCTTAACTGCGTATTTCAGAGCAGCAGAAGAGGAAGATGCAAGCCCTCCTGTAGGAAAGAATAACAGTGTGTGTTATTATAAAAACAAAATAATTTGTCCTTGCAGCATTTGGAGAACCAGTTCAAACAAAGCCTATTATGTGTTCATTCTAGTCATCTCTGCTGGAAATCATCCTGTTATTAGCATTTTCTCTTAACTATTTATTCTTCTATTTTATGATTTTAATGTCCATTTTATGATTGATTTTAAAATATATGTATTTTATTATTATTTTTTCTACAATTGAACTTTACTTCTCTTGTTGTAACTGTGCTTTGTTTCTTGAATGTATTTATATGCCTCTTTAAAGCACTTTGAGTTGCTTTGGGTGTGAATTGTGCTCTATAAATAAACTTGCCTTGCCTTTTCTCATATTGATCAAATTTTCGTCATGAAATATGAATCATGAATTATTTTTTAAAACTGTGGTTCAGTACATGATTGTGTTGACATATTAATTATTATTATATTTTGTCTGTTAAAGGGTTACAAACCTTCAAAGCTTCAACAATCAGTTACCTCTGTTCCTCACCTGGATGCTGCTAATAATCAGACAAACACAGAGGATGTAACTCATTAAAAACTTCATTGTTTCAGTGTAAAGCATTTGGTTTAAAAAATTAAATTACAAAAGACTACCTTAACAATGATCTCATAATGAAGGAAGTAACCCAGACAAATGATCATCTCCACCCTCCGTTTTAATAAGAAACCATCACATACCTAACCTTGCCAATATTGTGTAAGTTGATATTGCATCCTAGCTGTAAGGTAGAGACCACATTTGACAATGCAGGGTGGTGGTGGGGTAGAGATGCAGGGAGAAGAAGGGAGGGGTGGGAGCTGCTGTATTGTAGTGCCTGCGGGCAATGCTCCCAGTCAATATATATCTCCACACTCGCTCCTGCGCTCCTATTTGAGCGGAACGCTCTGCCCTCTCAGTGCTGCTGCAGAGGAGTGACAGCCAGCCACACCGGGACGCTCTGTAGGTACGGATGAATACATTTCTTTTTCACTTTCAAGTAACTCGTGGCATGCAAGCAGGTTAGTATGTTAAGATTATGTGACATTTTAAAAAGTAACTTAAGGAGAGGCCTGCTGTTCATGGTGCCTTTGCATTGAGAAAAGGCTTTTGGTGTTATTATACAATTTAGAGCATGTCAGTACAAAAAGGGCATTTCTTTGTTTTTGAAACATTAAAGGATACGTTTTCAATTTTAGTTTTAATTCAATTAGATTGTTTATTTCTAAGACTGAATGTGGTCATACAATTTAATAAAATGGTTTTTATTTCCATATATGCACTTTTGAAGAAGAAAATATACACTGCATTGTCACTAATTTTACATTATGCAATATAGCATTATGATGTGACTCTAATGCATATCTTGTAACCAAAAACAAAAAAATCAAACCTTAGCTGCAGCATCATCTGATGTTTGGCTGTCAAATTTAAATGCCAGTAAATATTGTGTCTATTACAATAAATGTATTTTGTTTGTAGAAAAGTGTATTGTTTTTAAAAAGTTGTTTGGTTGCAATATTAAATTGAGTTAGAAGGACATGTTATTATATTGAAAATAAAACAGACATTAAGATGACTAATGGCAATACATTTATGATCTCTTTTTATTCTTTTCTAGACAGCCAACTCATCATCCTGACAACTATTTTAGGTAAAGTATTAAACTTAAAGTATTAATTTATAAAAGCTTAAAAATATTTTTTGTTACAGTCATTATGTGCATTTACGTACTGTACAAACAGCCCATCCCACAGGCTGCTCGTGGTGTGGTTGCTGTTGCATGTAACTTGTCAAAGCTTTTAGTGTGGTGAACATCCTTTAATTGGAACAATAGATGTTCAAGCGGTAAGGCTTGTTTGATCATCAGCCCTAAAAGCTTGAAACAAGACCGCAGGGTTTGGATATGGGGCAGCGGGGGGCCAAAGTGCACAGTCAGTGGAGAGGCAAGCGGATAGCAGTGGCCAGAAGAGGAAAAAAATCTACTGTAAAAATGATTTTTATTGATTGGATTGTAGCAGCAGCTGTTAGGCTCCATTATGACTTTAAAGCTCAGGTCAGAGCCCCGGGGCGGACAAGTGAGCCAATCAAATGGTCAGCCACAAAACGGGCCAATTCTTAGGTCCAATTGGGAGAGCAGTTGGCAACAGCCTGCCATCCTGTGTTAGACTCACTGTGTCTTTCATCATCACCCTTCGTGCCGTGGGTTTGATAGATGAGGTTGTCTGCTGTCTCTTAACATAACGGGCCATCCATCACCTGTGTTTGCTTCACTGGCCTTTATATCAAAACTTAGTCATGAGCCGTCTGAGTAAGACTGAGTAAGAAAGATTGGTTAGTGAAGTTTATCTTTACTTCAGCTTGGACCCTGAACATCACACAGACTTTCATCTTTGAATGACCTGGGGGGAAAAAAAGACAAAATAAAAGCCTCAAAGCAGAGTGTTTTAAATTGAGGAGCACACTCCTCCTCACATCTTTCACCGCAGGGTTCACCCAACGGCCTGGCTTGAAGTATAAAAAGATCACAAAGTTTCTGTAATTTAACAGATGAAAAACATTATTATATTATTATAAAAACATATTGAGTATTTAAATCTATTTTAGAGGATTAGAGAAGAGAGGGATATTAAGTTAACTAATGCCGATGGATGATGAAACAGGATAGAAATAAAAAAAAAAACATGATAGAGAAAAAAGAAATTGGACAGTAAACAGTTTACATGAGTAAATCGAAAGGTTCAAATCGCAGCTCTCTTTCTGTTTGCTAAAAAAAAAAAAAAAGAATTAATCAAATCATCAAACTGGAGCCGAGAGGTTTTTATGCTTTCTTATAAGACACATCAAGTTACAAAATAATCATCCATCATAATAATTAAAGCCTTTTTATAACATTTTTTTTACAATATATCTTTACAATGTAACCCGTCATTATACATGATTTTATTGCTTATTGAGTAATAAAGTATGACCCAACTCTAAATGCAGAGGTAGTAAGATGGGACAGGAGAGCAGTTAAACTTATGCACCATGTCCTGACCCAGATCCCAGTCCTGGCACTAATGACGCCCTACAGGCATGACGCCAGGCTCTTATTAGGAACCAGGCCTCAAACCCCCAATCCCTCTCCCTTCTATACCTGCAACCCTAAGCCTGGCCGCGCTGCGCCTGTAGCCCGCCTGCGAGGGTCCGACCCTAAGCTTAAGCAGGCCTGTTAGTATTGCAGGCCCCCCTGCACAGGTGCAGAGTCCCCTGTGACGGCCCCGTTTGCCCCCCAGCCCTGGACCCTGCTAGCGCCTGGTGCTGCACTGGAACTAATGAGTAGTGGCAGGTACAGTGAGAACAGATCAGTGTGGGCCTCCCTGCAGTTAGGTTAGTGGCAACCCTCAGCTCAGGCAGACAACAAATGTGTTTTCCTAATACACATATGTGCATAATGATATAAACCACCCTTCAGTGCACAGATTTCTTACAGAGCTGAATTTCTGCAAGCTGTCTACTTTTTTCAGAACAAATGAGGAAGTGAAATAAAAATAAATAAAACATAGGTAAAAAATAAAATCTGTCACTTTGTTGTTTTCAAAATTTCTTTTATTCATACAAACATGTCTTGTGTGTTCACAGGTTCAAGAAATGCTCTTTTTCATCTTCCTTACCAAACTGAGGAAAAAACAATGAAATGAACCCTGGCACAAAACACATACAATCTAAAAATCTATCTTGAATTATCATCATTTTAATACAATCACACAATCTTTATAAATATCAAGACTCAATCATGTCCAAGGACGATGCTTGTAAAGTGATGTCTGCCAGCAAACACAAGGAGCGCAAACCTAAGAAGCCTCACTATATTCCCCGGCCATGGGGCAAACCCTACAACTACAAATGCTTCCAGTGCCCATTCACCTGCATGGAGAAGTCCCACCTGTACAACCATATGAAGTACAGCCTGTGCAAGAACTCCCTTTCTCTGCTAATAGAGTCAGACTGGCCGTATAAAAAGGGCAACATCCTGCACCCAGAACAGCTACGACCCTTTCAGCAGGCACATGGCCATCACGCTACCGGGAAAGATGATCTAGAGAAGGTGACAGGGATTGAGGAGGGACAAACGCAACAAAGGGCCGTGGAGGAGGAAGGTGAGGACAGGGAAAGCCAGGGACCAGAAGATGAAGAAGAGGGAGGACGAGGAGACTCCAGTGACCGCAACAGAGCAGACGCTGCAGAGTGCGCTGCCAAGAAAATCAAACAGCCACAGTCAGAGCTTCTGATGGCGGACATGCTCTCCCTGGAAGATCAGCTTTTACGAGCACGCTCAGTAGAGGTAGAGGCCCAGCTGAAACACTACAAGCTATCCAAGACATATCTGACGGCTCCTAGCCTGCTGTCGGAACAGTGGCGGCTGTTAGCGTCCAGCCACACTAAGGCCAAAGCTGAAGGTGCTCAGCCTCGAGTGAGTAGTTCAATCCCCTGTTACCCTCCTCCGCCAAACCTGGTGGATTACCAGGATCCTACTGGACTCAACCTGTCAGTGCTCGGGGTGGGCTACCCCATCAGCCCCAGCCTCTTCTCCTACATGAACTCAGCTATTCCCGCTGCTGCAACGAGTGTCACCGCCCAGACCCATGCGCAGCTCGCCCAGCTTCCCTTCCTGGCATCGTCCGCTCAGCTGATGCACCCAGCCTCCAGCACCCACGCAGACAGAGCTCTTATCCCCCCTCGTCTCTACTACCCCTTCCTGTGTGAGCACACATTCGGACCGGCCTCCAGTCAGAGTGATGCCAGCAAAACGCTCAAGACGTCCACAAACAGTCTTGAAGCGAATCCCCTGTCTGGCTTCCAGCCTAAAGTCAATCTGTGGAAAGTGCCTGCTTTACGACCAGGGGCTGCCGCAGTCTCCCATCCTGGCTGGGTGTCACCACAGAGAGACTCCCCCGACCAGGGCTACACGTTGCAGGCTACAGCTAAGGAAGGCAAAGCAAGCTTGGGCCTTAAGAGGACAGGGGCCCCACTGGGGAACCATGAGGCACCTGTTGAGAAGAAGCCGGCCATGGGGGGTTTCACTTTGGACCTGCTGAAGAATATTCAGACTGCATCAACTCTTAATATGGCAGCGGACAAACTTCACTTCTATGGAAGGTAAAGATTTCCAAAACATTTCCTTATTTTGTTAAAATGATTGTAAGTAGTAAAACAAGTAGCAGGAAGGAGAACGATCAGCCCTTTTTCATCATTATAAAGAGGGAATATTACAACTGTAGGGGTACTTCAATTTGTTTTATAGTAGTCTCAAATGTTATATATACTGTACAAATGGAAAAGCCCTAAATTTCTCCCATCCTCAGTTTACAGGATGCTCCGCTACCGACCCGGCCCACTGAACTGTGGTATAACGATCATCTCACCAGTCCCAACAAAACAACATCCTCTCTTTCTACCTGCGGGGGAACCAACAGCCAGGACCCGACTGCGGCCCGGACAATGGGGGAGGGAGCCTCAGAGTCAGTGGCTGCTCTCCTCTGTGACCTCTCTAAGGCCTTGCAGGAGTACCAGGAGGCTGAACGCAAAATCTCCCACCTGGAGAAGGAGGACCTTCCTGCCCAGCGCCACCTCTGGGAACACCTGAGCAAAATCCGCAGCGAGCTCTCCCACATCCACCAGGCGCTGGAGTGGACGGCTCGCCAGAGCGACGGGCCTCTAGACCTGTCGGTCAAGAGGGACTCGACAGATTTGGTTGGTGACCACGGCATGAAGGAGGACGGCAGCCTTAAAGACAACAGGACAGAGACAGAGGAGGAGGATGAGGAGCTGGATGAGAAAAAAGAGGAAGAGGAGAATGAGAGCGAGAGGAAGGCGATGAAGGCATCGTTGGAGAGTCGTAAGCAGTCATTGGACATGCTGATCAAGATGAGCCAGGCATCGGTGGTGAACACAGAGGTTCTCTCTCCTGGGGGTCTCGGCATGAGGCCCAGTTCTGCTGAGGCCTTATGGCAGAGCAGGACCACCAAGTGTGAGGCGGACTCTAGTGTCCTGCTCTGCCCTGATGGCCGATCAGTGGTGTTTACCGACATCCCCTCCTCTGCCAAAACCCCAAAGAGACCTCCATCCATACAGCGACCAGAAGCCCAGTGTCCTCTGAGCCCGTTGACAGCTACTGACAACTAATCTATTCTTCTGAGTGTAATATAACTGACTCCATGCAGTTGTTCAAATGCAGTTGTCTTCATTATTACTGGCATGTCTTTGATATTCACTAGCTGGAAGAGAACTGTCACTCTTACCCTCAGTTTTACTTCTTAAAAACCTCAAATATTTTGCACCTTATGAGACAAACAGGGAATGAGTGACAAAATTTGAAAAATAATCTTACAAATGCACTACGGACATTGATTGTTACAATATGAGGAAAAATTATTTTAAAATGTGACATCAGCACTTCCATCAGGATCATTTGAACAATTAAGTCCATTAAAATCATGCTGAGAGACAATCCTTTGAATGGATTTGTAAATATTGTAATTTCAATAAATGTAAGTAAAATGTTTTAAAGGGTAAATGGTTTTATATGGATAATGTCATGTTGAACGGCATCATTTCACTTGATGATAATACATTGTATTATACATACTGTATTTCTTTGAATAAACTGAGTAAATTTAGTAAAGTAAAGTTATTTTTTTATGAAAGTGGAACAATAAAAGGAAAAATGGGAATAGACTACATTGTATAAAAGTAATAACATTTATATTATTTGAACATAAATTCATCAGTTTGCTGTTAAGTCCCGTTGGGAAAGACCATGAGGCTAAATGCCATCATCGCTATCATTTAAAGTCTGAATAAGAGACAAACAGATTCATAGTGGCAGCACCACCTGAATCTCCTCTATCCGCCCTGACACAGTCGGGTGGCTGTGCTAAAGGTGAAGCAGCTCCTTAAGCTAAAACGCCATCAGCGGGGTCACCTGTGCCTCTGCTCGTGGATCAAGGAGCCCCCCTGCAAAGGTCAGGGTCCCCAGGGGCTTAGCTCCACGTAGACTAAATGGAGGACTACCTGTCGTCCCCAGGACGGGCATTGAGTGCTGGGTAGCCCCACGTCTGCTGGCCCCTTCAACACTCTCACACTAAAGACACAGCGGCAAAGGTCAGCTGCCATGAGCAGAAGAGCCCACAGTGGATGTTCAGCCTGGAGAGGTCAAAATGCCTGTCTGATCTTTTTAAATAAACAATTGATATTGGCTAAATGTCTTGAGTACAAAAATCACATTTGTGATTTTACTCACTATGTTCTATAAAAGAAAAGTTGTTATTCAAGCAAATATTTGCAAGTAATTATTTAAGCATTCTTTGTGTTTGCTCAGAAAAATAAAATCTTTAGGCACTTGATTTTCTCACTAAAGTCAAATTTCCATTGGCTTTCAAATGATGTGTGGCAGTTTGCATTTAAAGTCTTACAGTAGTTGTGTGAAAAGACAACAACAAAACAGTTTAAACGTACTTACTTAAAGGTGAGTCTCCCTAAAAAAGAAACAAACTTTAATGTTGTCACAATGTCTCTGACTGGTTTAAGTGTTTCTGCTGATGTCAATATGGATGTTTTAGAAATGAAACGTATCAATTAGATAGCTCCCTCGGGTGGACAAATGATTTAAAGCCACGTCTCCCAGTCATCTGACACTAAGACTAAATATGACCACAGATTATTGGCCAGTACAAGAACTACCTTCAGAAGTGTAAATACTGTGATGCACAGCCAACAAACATCTTCTTTTTTTTTTTTTTTTTTACATTTTTTACAGTTTATGGTTAAAATAGGGAGTGCAGTTGCGTAAATTAAAGCAGCATATGAGGAGCATAAAAGAGTAAGTTCTTACATCTTCTCTTCTCATTGTTAGGGTTAGAGATGGGGCTGTACAATAATCAGTTCTGGTCGTCCCAAACTTCTTCCATTTAAGGATTATGGAGGCCACTGTGCTCTTAGGAACCTTGAGTGCTGCAGAAATTCTTTTGTAACCTTGGCCAGATCTGTGCCTTGCCACAATTCTGTCTCTGAGCTCCTTGGGCAGTTCCTTCGACCTCATGATTCTCATTTGCTCTGACATGCACTGTGAGCTGTAAGGTCTTATATAGACAGGTGTGTGCCTTTCCTAATCAAGTCCTATCAGTTTAATTAAACACAGCAGGACTCCAATGAAGGAGTAGAACCATCTCAAGGAGGATCAGAAGAAATGGACAGCATGTGAGTTAAATATGAGTGTCACAGCAAAGGGTCTGAATACTTACGACCATGTGATATTTCAGTTTTTCTTTTTTAATAAATTGGCAAAAATTTCTACACTTCTGTTTTTTTCTGTCAAGATGGGGTGCTGAGTGTACATTAATGAGAAATAAAATGACCTTTTTTGATTTTAGCAAATGGCTGCAAAAATTTAAAGGGGTCTGAATACTTTCCGTACCCACTGTATGTTAGCAAGCAAACTTTAGAACAACTGCCCACAAAGTACTGCTTGCTGGCAAAGTGCTAATTTCAAAACGCTACTGACATATAGACACTTTACAAACAGATAACCCCGTCGAGTTTATTTGCAAAGCTTATGTCAGTGAACTAGCATGTTGCTACTGTAGGCTGCTTGAAACACCGACTATCAACACACAGGACGAGTTGACCAATCACAGTCCTTGCAGTCTGCGTCACCTCGACGCAAAGTTAAATTTTTTTGGAGGTGCACGTCGGGCGATGGCGGAGGGCTTGGAGGGGGGTTCGCGGCGACGCAGAGGGGTCTGCGAGGGTACGCCGTCGATTCAACGCTGAAGCATAAAACAGCCTTAACAGTACTGTAAGTAAGTAAGAACACACTGTAAAAAGCTAAATAAAAAAGTATTTACATTAGCTCTGAAAAAGCTGTCAAATTAATTTAATATTGTAAAATGTGATTTCTTTTTTGTTTTGCAATTATGAAGGGCAGAGAAAAATTGGATAAAAATAACGATGTTACAAAGAAAGGCCAGATTTCCTTTGCTGCTGACTGACCATTCACTGCAACTCTGGCTCCTCATATGGCAAAGTTATGATTGATGCGGTATTTATGAGGATGTTGGATGTTATTTAAAAGGTCTAAAGACCCACTGTATGCTGGCTGCTCAGCACTAAAAGACAGACTGACACATTTAGAGACTAGCTGGTGAACAAAGTTAAGTATTTAAAAGATTTTTTAGCTATTGTAGGTTAAAATGTTTAGTCTTTTCTTAAGAAAATGTTGGTGCAGCTACCTTGTGAGATCAAGGTTTTCACTTCCCTGTTTGATTCTCTGTCCTAACATATTTTTAGTTTTCTTTGGTCTCACCTCCGTGCAGTCTGTGCAAAAGGAACTGTCAAGTAAAGATGGTGCGAACTGTCCTGTTCCTTTTTTTGCTTAACACCTCGGCCTGTTGGGGTTTTGGTGATCCGAAATGGTCAAATTTTCTTGTTTTTTCCCCCCCTCCAGGTGTCCTACCTGTACAACCTGAAGTGTGACAACGACAGGAGATCTCCCTACATGTGGAGGAAGAGGAGGGAGAAGGAGGGGGAGAACAAGAGTTGGCACGGCTAATTGGCTAGACCAAATGCTAACTGTTTCAACATAATTATCTGTTCCTGGTCTTTAAAGTGTATACTGTGTATTGTTTCGTTAACATTTTAAAGCTATAGTGCGTAGTTCCCCATGTGGAATTCTAAGTAACAAAACTGTCGGCGCCTCCCCGTGATACAAGCCTTACGTGATCGCGCATGCTTCACCACCGCTTTTCCCAGAGGGTGAAGTGTATTGTGCATTGTTTTGGCAACGTTTTTAATTTGCAGCCTGTTAATAACTTGGTAATGAGAATAAATTACAAAATAATAACAAAGTAAAATGAACTTAATAGGACATTATAGTACATTAATTAATGACAAAAAAAAACTGTCGGCAAGTTGTTTTGGAATGACTTGTGGTTACTGAGTTACACATTTTGAACATTATATGGCCATCTTTTCCTTGATATGATGTGTAGCTTCAAGGTAATACTTAACCATCTTTGCGGCCTAATAGAAAGCCGAACATGCTCCCACGAGGCAGCAGGGAAGGCCTACTTTTCCTGAGGACCTTTCCACAGCCTGTTAATAGTAGTCTGCATTGTCTCTGTGATATAAGCAGTTGGTTTTCACATGACAAAGACTTGGCAACTATTATGATTTCCCTGCAAGTGCCTTTCTGTGGCTTGTCAAGTTTTGTGTGCTGTTTCTATAAAGTATTTTCCCATTGATAATTGGAGACAAAGTAGGTACCATGAAAATAGACTGTAATTACCTTTATTTAGCCTGTTAGCAAATGTTGTTTCTTTTATAGTTATTGGTGGTTAATAAATAAAGCAAGACACAATAAATACAAATACCACACATTTTAATGACTTGTGGATATTGTATTAATTAAAGCTTTTAACTCCCTGTCCGCATTGCAATCTTACTGACTAGACTCAACTGTTTTTAGATAAGGATGAAAGGTTATTTCATGTTAATAATAGCTGGTAGTGAAACTGACTCCTACGCTACTTATTTGTTCTGTTGCTTTTACAGAAGTGCACTATAGAAAAAGAATTGCCAGTATAGAAAATGTATGACTATCCTCACCCGAAAGTTTGCTATGTTCGAGTAGGAGAGACCAGGGAAGGTTTTAACAGCATTACTTGAAGGGGTGACCTATAGTCATAAAATCTATTTCATGTATGAACACCTTCTACCTGACCTGGCATGTTAAATGTCATAGTTGTGTGAAGAGGTACTTGGAAAAGTCTATATTTTGATTAGTACTGATACTGTTGAAGTTACAATTATGTAACTGGTAAAACATTAGAGAGTAGTCTCTTAGGTAAAATGTGAGGTATTATAAAAAGTGTTACAATTAGCCCCTCAATACACATATGCATATAGTTATACATACAGTATTTAGCGATATACACATACAGTGCATATGAAAGTTCTTCTTAAAAGTTTCAGCTACAACGCATTATTGTGGATTACAATAAGTGATGTCACTGGTTTGTAATTTTTGAATGGCCACATTTACTCACTATGGTTTATAAAAATAAAGCTGATATTAAAGCAAATATTTTCAAATAATTATTAAAACAATTATTTGTGTTAACTCAGAGTAATCAACCTATTAGGCCCTTGATTTTCTCACTAAAGTCAAAAACTCCATTGGCTTTAAAATGAACAGATTTGTGGCAGTTTGCATCTAAAGTCTTACAGTAGTTAGTTGAAAAGGCAACAACAGAACAGTTTAGCATCAGCTGGGGACTCTTAAAGGTGAGGGTTCCTAAAAAAAGAAACAAATCTAAATGTTGGCACAATGTCTCTGACTGGTTTGAGTGTTTCTGCTGATGTCAATATGGGTGTTTTAGACGTGACTCTGTTGCTTCACTAAATCAGGATCCAAGTAGGTAGCCCCCTCGTGTGGACAAATGATTTAAAGCCACGTCTTCTCAGTAATCTGACACCAAGACAAATGTCTTTAAATATGACCACAGATTACCAGCCAGTACAAGAATTACCTTCAAACGTGTGAATAGAGTGACAAGCGGCCCTAGACAACATCCTTCCTCAAAAAGACGATTTATCTAGACATGCAAAGATAACAGATGCCAGTTAAAAAAGGATGTGCAGTTGCTGACATTAAAGCTGCATAAGAGGAGCGTCAAAGGGTAGGTCATATCTTATAATTCTTAGGGTTGGAACATCCTGTAAAAATTCTCAAATTTGGACTAAATCAAAGTTAATTGACATTTGATACATAATGTTACGGAGCCGGGGAGGAAAAAGTAACAGTACTGTAAGTAAGTAACAAATATAAATACATATATTTAAATATATTTTACATTTAGCTATGTAAAAGGTATAACATTAATTTAATATGGTAAAATGTGATTTCTTTTCTTCATTTTTGCAATTACTAAGGGCAGAAAAAAAAGGGAGGGAAATAACGATGGTTACAAAGCCAGGCCATTTTCTTTGTTGTTTCACTGACCATTCACTGCAACTCAGGCTCCTCATGCAGCTACGTTATGATTGAAGCAGTGTGAATGAGTGGATGTTATTTAAAATGTAGTAATGTAGTAATGTAGTTTAATCAAACCATGCTTGTAATTGAAATTTCTTTTTAATTTAAAATTTTTAAATTTAAAATTAAATTCCAGACACACAATTCAAGAACTTGCAACTGCATAAAAAATGAGTGATTTATCAAAACAAAAAGAACTGTAAAAAAGAGAGAGTATTAGATGTCATAGTTTTACAATTATTTGTAAAACTAATACAAACCCCCAAAAGGTTTATATGCATTGTCTTTTCAAAAAAAAGTCAGCAGCTTGTAAGATCATGTTTTAACTTCCCTGTTTGCTTCTCTATCTTAACATATTTTTAGATTTCTTTGGTCTCACTTCCGTGCGGTCTGTGCAAAAGAAAGATGGTGCGAACTGTCCTGTTCCTTCTTCTGCTTAACACCTCAGCCTGCTGGGGCTTTGGCTTTAAAGGCTGCTCTCAGAACTTCCCCAAGACAGACGTCATGTGGTGCTTCAACCAGAACATCGCTAACCTCTCTGATGTCGTTAGCATGATCCCAGAAAACATAACAACGATCAACCTGTCCAAGAACAAGATCAGAGTCATCCCACCTGGATCATTCAGTCAGATGGTTGGGCTCAAACGCCTGGATCTGAGCCAGAACAAGCTGGTCTCTCTAAAAGGAGGAGAATTCAGAGGCCTGGGTGGCCTGGAATGGCTCAACCTCACCTGCAACAACATCTCACACATCCACTCCAATGCCTTTGAAGGGCTCACCCAGCTACAAACTCTGCTTCTGATCCACAACTTACTTGCAACAATCTCTCCGGGTATCTTTAACTCCCTCCCAGCGATTCAAGAAGTCGATCTGTCCCTGAACATGCTTAAGGTTTTCAGCTGTGGAGACTCTGGTGGATCGTCCACTCTTCAACGGCTCGATCTTTTCGCAAACAATATCCAGAAGTTAAATGTGAGCTGTTTCCCTTCCCTAGAGCACATCAGGCTGTCCAACAACTCAAAGCTGGAGCTGCAGACTGATGTTTTTGCCTCCAACCCCGGGCTGAAAAGTCTGCTTTGTCAGGGAGTTAAAGGAGTACTGGTTGGACTCTCGGCAGTGACAAAGAAGAATCTCTCGCGGGTGGCATTTTCTCTGTTTGTGGAGAAATCGCCACTGACTATCTGTGGATTGCTAAAAGGAATGGACCAGCTTGAGAATGTAGAGGTAAATTCATTTGATGCTTATGCCAAAAAAAAATGTCAATGTATTTTATAGAAATATAATGTGTATTTAATTTGACACAGGTTGACTTGAAAGGATCCAGGTTACCTCAGACTAACTCCAGCCTGCTGGACTGTGCCACTCCACCTGAGGTCGTCATTGTGGATGCAAACCTCGGGAATGTTGCCCAGTTGTCATTGGGCAGGGGGAATACGAGCAAACTTCATCTCATCAACTGTGGGTTGAAGCAGATATCTCGCACTACATTTGACGGTTACCGAGGACTGAAAATGCTGCAGCTGAATCACAATAAGCTTGACATTCAGCGGGACACATTCGAAGGCCTGACCCACCTCACGTTTTTAAGCTTTGACAAAAGCAAAGTTGTGGATATCGACCCCAACTGGTTCGTCCCTCTGAAGAAGCTGACTCGCCTTTCTCTTACGAAAAATGCAATCACTGAGTTGAAGCCAAAGGTATTCAGCGCCCTTATTCGACTTGAGCAGCTCTACCTGCAGTTCAACCTGCTGAAATACATCACCAAGAAGCCCTTCAGTAAGCTGCGGAGGCTAAGGAAGCTCAACCTCAGCTTAAACATCATTGATTTCATTGAAGCTGACACCTTTCAAGACCTGACAAATCTCATGTATGGAGTATTCTCTGCTTCTGCATTTATCTTTTTCTCATTTCCCTCACTGTCTATTTATTTAACACATGCATTTGTCCATTAGATACCTGGACTTAAGTGGAAACCGCATCAAGAGGCTGACACCTTATATTCTGTCAGGCCTGATCAATTTGAAGTCATTTGTTCTGTATAACAACCGCCTCCATTTTAAATCCTATGAAACTCCTTTCATCAACCTTACTTCTCTGGAGGTATGACATATTTTTAGAGTCAGTTATTAAGAAAAGTAATGAACTGTGTATAAATCTAGTTATCTGTTTTCCATGTCCAATTTGAAGTATCTGCAGATGAACTACCAGGGGCCCGGAGGTCAAGGCATTGGTACCATTGGACCACATTTCTTCCAAAATCAACGTCGACTTATCTCATTCGGAATAGGCCACAGCATCCTGCTTGACTTCCATCCCGACGCCTTTATTCCTCTGGTCAATTTGAAATACCTGTACATAGCTGGAGTGGTTATGAAAACGACCAACCTGAGTGCAGTGTTGTCCCCTCTGAAACGGCTGAAGAAGCTGACTATTTACAGGGCAGACATTGATGCTCTGCCTGCTAATCTGCTGCCTCCAGATAATACACTGGAGATTCTCAAAGTCCAGTCAAACCACCTGCACACTGTGGACAAAGCCATGCTGGACACTCTGCCAAGGTAGAGGAGTTACAAGGAATAGTGTAACATTTTGGGAAATACCCTTTTTTCGCTTTCTTGCCAAGAGTTAGATGAGAAGACACCACTCCCATGTCTGTACTAACTATGAAGCTACCGCTAGTAGCCTTTAAACGGGGGAAAGGAGCTAGCAAAATCCACCTATCAAATTACTAACACATATCCTACTTGTCAAATCAACCACTCAAAAACAGGCCTACAGTAAAAGGTTTAACCATGCATATGAATAAGCAACAAATTGGAATTTAGGTACTGCTTCTGTGTCCGCTTTACTGTACTGGCATACACAAAGATATTTGATGAGAATTTAAAATAAAAAAAACCCATCAACCTTGATGTATGTCTGTGTTTCCAGATTGCATTTCTTAGACATTACAGACAACCCACTGACCTGTACCTGTGATAACGCCTGGTTCAAGACCTGGGCCATCCACAACACTCACACACAGGTAATCTAAGCTGTAGCCACTGTGACAAGTATTCACATATGCTACAAACCAACTAGAAGCAGCTGTCTTTGACAGCTGAAATTATCTGATTTTCTTGTTTTTTCCCCCCTCTAGGTGTCCTACCTGTACAACTTGAAGTGTGACAACGACAGGAGATCTCCCTACCTGTGGCAGTTTGACGATAAGGCCTGCTCCTATGAACAGGTTTCCTTCACTCTCTTCATCGCCTGCTCTGTGGCGGACATGTTGTTTGTATGCGTGTGTCTGGCCTGGCACACACAGGGCCCCACTCTGCGCTACCTGCTGCTCATCCTCAGAGCAAAACTACGTGGCCGTAGAGGTGCAGCAGGAGCCAAATTCCAGTATGATGCCTTCATCTCTTACAGCTCTAATGACGAGGCCTGGGTAATGGGACAGCTGGTGCCCAATCTAGAGCGGCCTGCTGCTGGTGCACCGAGGCTCAGACTGTGTCTCCACCACAGAGACTTCCGCCCCGGCACTACTGTTATGGAGAACATCGAGGCGGCCATTTACGGCTCTCGCCACACCATCTGTGTGGTGACACGTCACTTCCTGCGCAGTGAGTGGTGCTCCTTGGAGTTTCAGCTGGCCAGTCTGAGGCTTTTCTGTGATGGCAGTGATGTCCTGCTGCTGGTGTTCCTGGAGGACATACCTGAACACTGCCTGTCCCCCTACACACGCTTACGCAAGATCGTACACAAGAAGACCTACCTGCTGTGGCCTGAGAACCCACAGGAGCAGGACGCTTTCTGGGTCAGACTGATCGATGCTTTAAAAGACAATGAGGAGGAAGAGGAGGGAGAAGAAGGGGCAGAACAAGAGTTGGCACGGCTAATTGGCTAGACCAAATGCTGTTTCAACATAATTATCTGTTCCTGGTCTTTAAAGTGTATACTGTGTATTGTTTCGTTAACATTTTAAAGCTATAGTGCGTAGTTCCCCATGTGGAATTCTAAGTAACAAAACTGTCGGCGCCTCCCCATGATACAAGCCTTACGTGATCGCGCACGCTTCACCACCCCTCCTCCACGTAGTTGCTAGTAGCCGAGGAGAACACGGAGGATTAAAAAAACATGGACTCTTCAGAAGAGGTCATTATCTTCACTCAAGCTTCTGCATGGGAAAGTCACCAGGCGACACAATCTTCTGAACACATACTGAGAAATACAGAGAGAGTTGTGTGGAGCTCATAGTCTTAATTAGCTTTGAAGAAACTCATTTGGCAATGGCTTGAATGTAACAGACTTTAATTTTAAAATCAAAAATGTACGCAAAAAAGCTTTAATTTACAGGCTGGTAATAACTTTGTAGTCGTAATGATAATAACTTACGTTTCCTGAGGACCTTTCCAGTCTGTTAATAGTAGTGGGCATCAATTCTGTGATGTGTGCAGTTGGTTTCCATGTGTGTTTTGAACCGTATTTTCCCATTGATAATTGGAGACAAAGTAGGTAGCCTACCATGAAAATTCATTGAAATTAGCATTATTTGGCCTGTTAAGTCTAGCCAATGCCATTTCTTTTAAAGTTGTTGGTGGTTAACAAATAAAATAACATTGATTTCTATAGCTTGTGGATATTGCATTAATTATAGCTTTTAACTACCTGTGCAGTCTTACTGTAGACTAGACTCAACTGTTTTTAGATAAGGATGAAAGGTTATTTCATACTAATACAAGCTGGCAAAGAAAATGACTTCTACTCTACTTATTTGTTCTGTTGCTTTCATATAACTGCACTGTTGAAAAAGTATGAAAATGTATGACTTCCCTCACCTGATAGTTTGTCGAGTAGGGGAGACCGAGCATGGTTGTAACAGCACAGCTTTCACAACTGACCAAAGAGTCATGAGATCAGGTACATGTATGAACACTTCCTACCTGACCTTGCATGTGCAATTTCATAGCTGTGTGAAGAGGTATAGAGATTTTAAAGCCAACACACTGTTCTTCAGGTATTGCATTTTTTTGGGACATCTATATTTTAATTAGTACTGATACTGTTGAAATTAGAATTATGTAACTAATGTATGTAAATAAATTTAGAGGAGTAGTCTCTTACGTAAAATGTTAGGCATTTCAATTGTAGTAACCTTTTAAAAAAAATTTTTAGTCTATCCCCTAATGACACATATGCATATAGATATATAGAGAAATAGTTAATTTAAGGTTTTAAAAGTATCATTGTGGATTATTTATTCTTAAAATTATTTAAAATCCACTAGTTTGTTCTTTTTTTAACCATTTGGTGAAGTTGTGGTATAGTATAGCCTATCATCCCATTTTTAATGCTTGATTCTTATTGTACCTTATAGACCACATAATGTGGACTTCCATTGTTTTAGGACAACACCGTTCGCTAACACATGAATGTTTAAAAAAAAAAAAAATACTACCGCAATATTTCCAAACACTTCATTTATTTGACATCATACATTCAAATGAAAATAAAAAATATTCATATATATTTCATATAGAGCTAGTGAGCAAGGTATAAGTTTAAAACAAAACACAGAAGTCTTCCGTGTGGCGTATATATGTACAAGGCGTGGTTTGAATACTATACAGTGTGTATCCATAGCTGCACTGGTTTCATGGATGGTTATATTCTTCACTCAGTTGAGGCACGACTAGATTTCATTGAGAGGTCAGGGATTGGGCCAAGTGCTTCAAGACTGCCGCTTACAGTAAAACATTAAAATCTCAACAGCTAAACAGTAGGACTTGCAAAGCAAAGCTTATTAGTGTTAAGAGTTCCACACTGAAGCATTAAGTAGGAAGATGAGGCAACATGATCATTCTGCAATTCAATTTGATACTGTACAGGCATGCAAAGTCCTAAATAATTCCGGTATTGCCGAGATGATATTTTCACACCAAAGTCAAAACTGAGCATACACAACTCCAGGTTTTAAAAAAAATCCAGTATCACTAACAAGTCACGGTTGTTCACTAAACTTGACAGAAGTCAGGATGTTTGGTTGCACTGCAATAATTGAATTAAAGTCACTACACCAATTTGAGACAAATAAAAAGCTTCCTCAAGTAGTCAAGTGATAAGTGCAATCCCACCCCTCTTTTCCCCCTTCACACACACACACACACACTCCATTTTTATAAAACTCTCACATATATAAGCAAGTTAAGCATCACATTGTTCTCCACTATCAATCAAACCATAGTTATAGTACAGCAGATGCCCCAACACTCAATAGCAAACCATACTCTTACATATATCCAGTAGTTATGTACAACAGAACTGGTGCAACATTAAAAACATTAAAAATGATTAGATATAGAAACTGTAACAATAATAAAATACAGCAGATACTTAATTCATATTGGGAAATATATATTATTCATACTGTGTATTGCTGTCTGTTTTGGCATTTTGGAGGATCAATTAAAATGCTGTCTTGTATCCCTCTCACAGCTTATTTGACACATCTCCATGTTGGACAGATTATACATCTATGGATTTATTTTTTAAAGAAACCCTACACAGGAGTGATTCAGTAAAACTTGCTTTCATTAATTAAAAGAAAAAAATCAAACAAAAATATGACAACTTGCATGGAAGCAGCAGGTCCAGGTTTTGAATTGACCTTGATAGACTTTTTTTTTTTTTCCCCTATTTCCTATAAGAGTCTTCAGCTGATGCTGGCACGGCCGTAGCAATCTGACCAAAAGCTGAGGTCAGGAAAGAGAAACAAAACAGATTCTTGATATTCAAATCTTTTTGGAATCTTTTGCCTCAAAAAGCTTCATACGCTCCTGCACAGTTAGTCCCTCTTTCAGGCTCTGTTAATGAAAGAAAAAAAGAAGTCATGACTTGTTCACAGACGATAAGGGTGCATGTGAGCAGAGAAGAGTGTTAGAAAAACAAAAACACACAGACATCACAAAACGGTTAGGTTTTAAACCATCCAGCTGTCAATCTCAGACATTTTTCTGCTCTGGACGACATATTTTAATCTCAATGTAAGATCTAAAGGAAAAAGTTTGTTAAACTACAATATGGCCATGCCACATAAGCATATATACTGGTGTGCACGATACACAAATAAATTAAAAACTCACAAACAAAAACCAACAATTACAAAAAAGGGGTTTTTACAACAATGTTGAATGTTGAAGAGCACTCTCATTTCTCTATACAATGATCTGAGATAGTTCATGAGCAACACTGATATTCACAAGCTACTATTGCAGACCCAAACAACATACAGTTCTGCCTGTCAGCTTACTGTAAATTTGGGGGGCAATACACAGGTGACATTGTTAAATATTAAATACGACTAAGCTGAAAAAACTATATCATTAGGTGTTGGATTGTTAAAGAAACAGCTAGCCAGGCTCTTTCCAAAGAAAAGAAAATCTGTCTGCCTGCAGCTCTAAAGCTCACTAACAGGTTTGTTTAACCCGCTGTAAAACCACAGTTTCTATGCGTTATTGGTGAGCTTAAGAGGGGCTGCTAGGCAGATTTTTCAACCTAGCCTAGCTACAGCCGTTTCGTTATGTCATGCTAAGCAGCTGTAGCTTCTTCTTTCCCGTACAGATGTGGCAGTGGCATCGAATTTCATATCCAACACTCAGCAAAAATGTAAATAAGCATATTTATTTAAAGGTGACGATGTCTTCAAAGAAGATGTAACCGGAAAGGCTTTAGGACAAAGTTTGCAAACCTTCGCTTTTGAGAACTGCTAATGCTCACGCCTGTGATATCCAACTGAGGGGTGGACAGTACAATCGGCTTTGGTGGTACAGTTTGGGGGGAGGGGAGATCATGCGAGGGCAGTAAGGGCATGCTTTGCACTACATCATGCCATTACCTACAGCACATCTTGGGGCGGGGGTTGGGGGGGGGAATCACCCCACAATGGGAGTGTCAGCTATCCCATGAGACCTGTTCAGTGACAGACTGACAAAACAAGACAGATGACAAACTTACAGGACAATAGACTTTCAGTAAAAACGTCCTGACCAGCCAACTGCGATTAACAGCGATAAAGTCTGCATGCCAAAAGCTTTAACATCAAATCACACAGCAACCTGAAATGGTAGCTTTAGAGTGCTTAGTTTTTACTCCATATGTTTGAATTTGAGACAAAATGCCTGTAATTAGGGAAGAAAAATATTTTATTAAACTTGACACTCACCTTTGACCTTATGCCTCTTGACTGCTTGGAGGTTGTTGATCGTTCCTTTTTCAGGAAATCGGGATTACTTTTTGATTTCATGATATCTAAAAACACAATGAAGCCTTTATTATCATTAAACCTAAAGTAGCATAACAGTTTAGTTTATTAGTAGTAAAGTTAACAAGCGATATGAATTTAATATGTGGCTTAATCTGCCTTATGCAAGTGCCGGGTGACTAAAAGTCCTGAGGTACTGTTTAAAGAAAGGTTTGAAAATGCATTTACGGGTCAAAAATGGTCAACAAAATAGTTGCTGCTCTATTTTTATTAACACTTCATCCACATGTCAAGTCAATTTAAGAAATATATATCAATTCAACATTGTGCTTTTATCAAGATTGCATGGAGCACAAACGGGGCCAAAATGCAAATATACTGTATGTGCATACCATTTTAAATTTACACTTTAAAAAGATGTTTACATTTCCCATCTAAACGAGTGACAAAACGGGTTGTCATTACAGTGTTTTAGTGCTGACTGGCTTCAGTACTTCCAAAACCTTGGAGATGTATACATTTTCTATTTACCGTATCCAGATGTGACCGTTCCATCGACAGTCCTCTCGCCTAAAGCTTCTGTGGCAATGAGCAGCTTCTCCTTCAATTTGCAGATGTCGCAGTCAGCCTTTGCTTTCACAATGCTGAGCTCTGTATAGATGTCCTTATATTTGTCTGTGGCATATTTCTTGTCCTGTTGAATTGAAATCAATGATTCTGCCTTTCAGAGTTTTTGCAAATGTTTTGAAGAAATAATGGTACATAGCTTCAATAAATTGTTTGCAATACATACAGATTGGTTTTGCTTACCCTTAAAGCAGACTGCAGTTCATCTTTCAAAGAGTGGATTTCTTGTTTAAGATACTGGATCTCAGACTCCTTAATGCGTAGCAACACCTACCACATGCAGAGAAACACTCATAAGATTTAAAGGTGCAGTAGGTAAGCCTTATAAAACTAACTTTCTGTCATATTTGCTGAAACTGACCCTATGTTTGAGTAGAACTACATGAAGCAGGTAATTATATATATATATATATATATATATATATATATATATATATATATATATATATATATATATATATATATATATATATATATATATATATAATATACTCTGGCACCACCTACAGCCTGTAGTGTGATTTGCCAAAATCCACCGCTCCCTGTTCAGATGCTCCAATCACAGCCATGCATGTCAATCACTGCTCAGGCACACACATATCATAGCGTCCTCTCCTTCCCCTTCCCCACGCACGAGCTGCAGATAGGTTTCCTCCCCCTCCCCACGCACGAGCTGCAGATAGGTTTCCTCCCCCTTCCCCCCTCTTCACATGCGCTTTATCGTGTACAGGGGAGGGGCTTAGGAGACCGTTTGGGCCGTTTTAGCAGAAAGGATGTTTGAAAGGTTGTGTATGCGTTTTTTATTTTTATTTTTTTTTTTTTTTTTAAAAACACACCTCCAGTTCATAGACATCTTTGCCCTGGGTAAGTGGTGACAGCGCTGTTTCACCACTGAAACAGGAGCGCATCCGAGTGATCTCTGTAGTCAGTCGGTTATTTAATTCCTGAAAGACAGAATAACGTTATGTTTTAACCTGTGGACAGAGAAGTTCTTGCACGTACATGTGCATGTATGTGCATTCTAACCTGGTTGTGAGCGTTTAGCTCCTGGTTCTCTCTCTGACACTGCCGGAGGGCCTGCCTCTCGGCCTCCAGTGCCTGGGCCAGGTGAGCATTCTCCAGACATTTCTGAGAGTACTGTTCTGATAACACCTCCAGTTCTCTGTGAATGGACTGCAGCTCCTCCCTGGACAGTCAGATAATCACAATATCAACAGGGATTCTCATCTGGTGTTTACCAAACCAGCCTAGCAGTGAGTGGATCCTTTCATGATGTGATATTCCCAAAAGGCTTTTGAAAAGTGGCTCCAGTTTATCAGCCGTAGACAAGCTGACAAGACCAACTACCTACACTTGTCCTTACTGCAACACAGAGTTAAACTATATAGATTATCTGGCCGTCTACCTAAGCCGTCTAAGTGACATACATTTTCCCAACCTCAGCACTCATAGTTAAAACCTGAATAGTACTTTCAGGGCTTGACTGCATGCTCCGATCTTTTGCATTTTTTTTTTTTTTTAAATCAAAGAAAAAGTCAAATGAACATGTAAGCTCTTTTACAGGAAATAATGTGCTTCTCATCCTCAAAGTTTTTAAATCTTTCCTGTTTTTGTCAAAACACATACTCGTATTGTAAGCGAAGTTCATCGATGTCAGAGTTCAGTCCACTCAGTTGGGAACGATGGGTCTTCTCCAGCTCCTCCTTGTGGGCATTCTTCATCGCTTCAATAGCTAAGATAGAGATGTAAGATAGATCACACACATTTAATAACTGTATGTCAGCCTTGTATAAAGTATAGCAATTATGGGTGGAAATACAGTTGTCTTTACCAGCAATTGTGGCAGCAGTCTCCTCAGCCAAAAGTCTCTCTCGCTCTTCCATAAGTTTGGAAATCTCCCTCTGATGTTGCCTCTGGAGGTCATGTATTAGCTTCTGGTGTGTGTCTTCCATTGCTGCAAAGCCACGTTCACACGTGGCCTAGGGGAAAAAAGGATCAACAATTTGTTATCACGAAATTAATTTTGCACTTATCACCTATGTTCTAATTAGTGACTACGGATTCAATGCAATATCTATTAGTAGTTCACTAGGCTACATGGTGTGTCATGCAAAATCAGTGATAGAAGACATGCAAGCTTTTTTATGATTTTAAGCCCAGCTATGTTATTAGAGAGCGAGTTAAAGCAGTGAAATTCTATTCTAGCTGAGCTGCATTTTTGTCATCAATAGACTGCACTTCCTTCCATTATTGAATGTGGGAAATGGTACGTCTATTGATGCCCCAATGAAGAAGCAACGTTGGTAGATGACCTTAAGTGGTGACAACCTGCAACTGATTGCTTTATTATGTTAAACTACGAGGGATGTCCCAACCTGATCCACAGGATCAGAAATCTCTCCCCCGTGCATCTGTATTGATTTTATAATTTTCTTAACTTTCGATCTTGCGTTTGCTCTGAGTACTCACAGAAGCGTGCAGTTCCAAGTTGCAGCATTTTTGCAGATATTTAGTCATAAAATGAAGTAGATAAATTAAATAAAAAAAGTTTAGATAAAAAGTCACCAACGACACTACAATTCACTCTGTGGGGAACATGAATGCCAAATGCCAAAGAAATCCATCCAATAGTGGATAAGACCAGAGGATAATTCTGGGAGGCATGAATCTCTGGGCCAAATTTTGTGCCAATCCATCTAGTAGATGTGGATATATTTCGATAATGATGGTCCATTTGAATTGCAATTGGCTGCAAATCGAAAGTTGGGACTTGGGACAGAAGGCAATCACCCAGTAGTTGTTGAGATATTTCAGAACCGAAATGGTGGATCAACCGATTGACCTTGCCATCACTAGAACTACGCTGCTACAGTAACAGAGCTCTAGGGATGCAAGCAAACATATGTCATCTATGTTGCAAGTTTCAAAAATTTAGAAATAATCTCAAATCACACCATTTCCCAACTCCAAACCCTCTGTGCATAGTAGTAGACCGATGAACAAAAGCAGCAGGTTATTTAGCTACCAAACTATGTATCTAGTACTCTCACTTATTAAAAAGAATCACTAAGGTAAAATGAAAGAGCAAAAACCTTAAGACTTTCAAAGTCTCTCTGGTATTTCTCTCTCAGGCTGGCCACATCTCCTTCTAGGTGCTTGCTCTCCAGTTCGTCCTTCATGGTGCTCATCTGAGCCTCCAGCTCCTGGATGCGGTCCTTCAGGACCATCATGGAGTCCACCTCTGACATGATTTGTTCATCCTCCTCCTTCCCCTGCTCCTCCTCTTCCATTGGTGTGGCGACCTCATCACAAGGAGGCGAGTCGGAAACCCCAGGACCTTTTTCATCCTGTTGGTGCTTATGGATACACTGAATGTTTTCCATATACTCGGAATGTAACTTTTCAATCTCATGTTTGTGGATATGCTGGAGCTCACAGATCCGCTGCTCAAACTGCTCCTCCAGTTTCCTCACATGACCCTCGTGGCGCTCCTCCATGGTGTCCATGTCCACCAGCAGAACTTCTAGCTTTCGTTGACTGTCAGCTGTCGTCTCCATGAGGGCCAGATCAGTTGAGACGCGCCCTTTCTCTGCTTGGCTTAGTTCTTGCTTGTGCCTCTGCTTCAGCTCTTCTGTCTCCCTCTGAAAATGCTCCTCCAGGAGAGCCAGTTGCTCCTGCTGCTGGGATAGCTGGTTCACACGCTTACTGATCTCACTCTTCAGTGTATGGTTCTCCTTCTGGAGAGTGGAAACGGTTTGTGTGAAGTTGAGGTGCTCATCCTGTAAGGATGCTTCATATTTCTCTTGGATTGCGCTGACATTGCGGGCGTGCTGCTGGACGAGATCATCCATGTTCTGACCCGTCTGTTTACACCAGCCCAAGTCTTGTTCGTGCATGGCCCGTAACCTGCATGCCACATAAGCCACTTGAGCCTGAATTAGGGCTTCGCGCATACAGAGAGAGGTACTTGTGAAATGATGTGAAGTTTGGTGGCCAAGAAGCGCATGGATCATTTTAGCCAGTCCAGAGTGGTTTACACCACTTTCTATCTCTTGAGCATACTTATGGAGGATTAATGCTTGTCTTTGAAGCTCATTAGCCAGGTTGTCATGTGCATTTTGCAGTGATTCTATAGAGTCAACACCACAAGAGGGTATTTCTCCAGCCAAGTGTCTGTCTACGATTTCCTCGGCCAAGCCTCTAGCCTCTTCCATTTCAATCTGCTCCATGTAGGGAGCAAGTTCAGGGGGGCGAATGTCAGCTAACTTTTGTTTACTAAACCCAAAGTTATTTTTGACTTCTTTGATTACATTTTTTAAATCAGGCCTTTTGGAAGCTTCAATAATTGCTTTCAGAGCCATTTCCCTTTGATGCAGGTTATCGTGGGCATCAGTCAACTCCCTTTTCAGTATTTGGAATTTCTCCTCATAGCAAAGTTTAAGGTTTTGAATAGAGTAGGCCAGCTCTGCTTTAATAAAGGTGTTAAAGATAACTGTGGTATCAACATCTACATCAGCTGAAACGCTGCCCTCTTTGGATTTAGCAACATCCATCTCAGCTTTCTCCAATTCTTTCCAGAATGCACTTTCTAACATCAACTTCCTGGTCAAGACATCAGCATAAACTATAGCCAAGCAATCTTTGTCACCCCCTTTAATGTTCTCCATGTCTTCCCATATCTCCGCAAGGGATTGTAGGAGGTCAGACTTTGAAGTCTGTATTAACAAAGCCATCTTGTTCAAAACGATTGCTTCAAACGATAACGTTTTAGCAAAGAGGTGCAGGGCTTCTTTATCTAGAGTCTCTGGGATTTGATTTTGATGGACAACTGTTGATTGTTCTTCCAACGTCTTTTGTCCTTGTCGGATGTACAGTGATGCATTGAACAAATCGTTCTCTATCTCTGACAACGAGTGCAGCTGTGAACCAGTGGTATCATGAGAGCCACTGAGAATAGTTCTGACTTTCTCTCGACTATTTTCCACACACACCAGAGCCTTGGCATAATGCTTATTAGCAGAACTACTCTGTATCCCACTTCCACAACTGAAAACCTTATTAGCGTTAGGCTTTGTTTCGGTCATCTTTAGATCAATCTTGGACATGTCTTCTGCTTGGATGGATCGTTGCTCTTCTAGATTCTGTGTGAGGTGTCTTAGTTTATCCTCTGTGGCTAGCAGTTTGGTCTCTAGAGCATGTACGATGGAGATAAACTTCTCTGGGTCACTACTATGAGAGAAGGGAATATCAGATGAGAGGTTTCCTTCACTTAGATGGATGTCTTCATCTACATCCTGGTTCACGGTTTGTCTTGTGTCTGCAAAGGCAGTGCTCACATGGCTAGTGTCCAGGCCCTCTAGATTTATGTATTTTTGGCAATGAATACTGGAAAAACGTATCCTTGGTCTCTTAGCTTTAGACTCCTTATCATCTGGGGTGTTCTCTGTGTTGGATGTATTGTCAAATGAAAGCAAGAGTTCCGCGTTTGCTGATAAGGAGGCCGATGTTTTAAGCCTGGTCTTTTTGCTCTGGTCTGGGATTTGCTGCCTTTCCATGCGTAGGTCAGCATAGCCCAGCTGCAGGGCATTGAGATGCTGCTCTAGCTCCGCTATGCGGTCCTCTGCAACCACAAGCTTAGCTTGCAGATCCTTTTCAGCACTACAGGGCTCAGCCTTATCTAAGATGCTTTGATTCATTTGACAAAGAAGCTCTTCCTTAGCTTGCAACTTTTGTTCGGTTTCCTCCAAGCTGTTGCCAAGTGCAGCCATTTTAACAAGGGCCTCTTTCAAGTCCTCTTCCTTGCGTTCCACCAGCCTCTCATACATCTCCTTAGTCTGCCGGATCTCTTCCTCTTTCTCTCTAAGGAACTGGCTCATTTTCTGAAACTCTTGGGTAGCCCTCTCATACGAGTGCTCCAAGGTGTAGTAATCCGCCTCTTCCGTTTCCAGACGATTGCGGAGCTTATTCACCTCACGGTCTGCTTCTGCAATCTGGTTAAGAAGCTCCTGACAGCGGCAAGTGAGATGCCTTCTCTCTTCTTCTAGCCTACGCACACTCTCCCTTAGTGACTCTACCATGTCGGTCTTCTGGACCAGCTCCTCTTGCAACTTCAGTATTTCCTCGCTGCATTCCTTTCCTCCAGAGGCCTGTCTCCCTCTTAACAGGGCCTCCACCTGCTGCTTAGCTTCCAGCAGTTGGTTCTCCATCTCTTTCTGTGCAGTTTCAGCCTCAGCTAATCTTCTACACAGATTCTGTCTTTCCCTCTCATGACTCTCTTGCATGCTATAGTGCTCCTTCCTCAGGCGCTCCTCTTTCAGTGCCTGACCCTTTTCAGTAGCACTTTGCCGAGCAGTCACCTCTTGCAGCATCTCCTGCAGCCTCTGTATCTCTCTCGTGTGGTCACGTTGCAGGGCCTGCTGGCGCTCCAGGTGCCTAAGGGCCTGGCTTCTCTCCAAGAGGCTGGCTTCTACTTCACGGAGTCTTTCTTCACTGTCCTTAAGCTGGGCCCGTAGCGTGGCCTCACCACGGCCATATTCCTCTTCTTGTTCCTTTGAACGCTCCTGCTCAAGCTTGAGCTCATTGCGCATTCTGGCCACAGCCTGTTCACTGGCCAAGATTTCAGCCATTGCAGATGCTAGTTTAGCCTGCAGAGCCTGAATACCAGACTCATGGTGGTCTACAGCATGCTGGGCTTCTGTGTAGCTTCTCTTTAGTGTCCGAATCTGCTGCTGAGCAAGGTCCTGCTTGCGCTTTTGGGTCTCCAACTCGCCCTGCAAATCTTCATTAAGCTTGTGCAGGCGTTGCCATGGTACCATGGAGGAAGAGGGTGTTGCACTCTTGAAAAAGATTGATGAGACAGTTTAATTAATGATATCACCTTACTTCCCCTTCCATAAACGGAGTACCACATCTCAGGGGTAATTAGGAAAATACGTTTTTTCCTTTCTTGATATCAATCTCTCTTTTGATAAGTTTTTTTCCCCCAAGCTTCCACTGTGCTTTTTCAAAGGTGACTTGGAAATTGAAAAGTAGGGTGGGTCAATAGTGATTAAAAAAAAAAATCTAAACAGACCAACTAATTCACTTTTGCAAAGTAAATATGATGCAATACAAAAAAAAACATTCTGGTTGTGAAAACGGCACAATTTAAAAAAGCAAATTAGTTAAAGTAAGCAATTCTAAAACACTGAAAAGCATGCAGAAATCAAGCTTGAAAAGGGCACACAGACAAAGCACAGATGAGCAGAGAGAAAAAGCACAGTGCAAGGCTTCATGATAAAGTTTCTTACCTTGGGCATATCAGATCAAATCAACTATTTTCCCAGGAGATGTGCAACTCCGCAAAAACAGTTAGTGAAAACTCATGCTAAGAACACCACAACCATGCATATCAGCTTCAGAGAATAAACACCCACACCTGTTAGTAGAATTTTATAAGTTACAGTAGACACACATAAATTAGATCTATCATGAGCAAGTAGACTGTATAACAGAAATGCAATCTACACAATAACAGTTGATAACATTTACTGCACCACGTTTGACCAATACATTTATACTATCTTGCAAACCTTAAAACCATTATAAACATTTTAATGCTTAAGATTTCTTCATCAAAATTCATGTTGGAATTCGATTCGTACATGTTGTCCATTTTAAAATGCATACAAATCCTGCACGATGGTGAGTGTAGTACCTGTAGCACATAGCCCGCTCTGGCACTTTGTTCTCTCCCTAGAGCATCCTCCAACTGCTCTTTTAAAACGTTGTTTTGCTTCTGTAGTCGGTCCAGCTCCTGCTGCTTCTGTCCCAACTGAACAAAAAAAGAAAGAAGAAATAATGAATGGCACAAGATGCTCCCATACTATGATTATGTATGTATGTATATGAACGCACTGAGGAAACGCACCTCTTTGTCTAGCAGCGCAGCAAGCTCATGTGCAGGCAATCTGTCAGAGTTACCAGAGTTTCCTGAAGCTGTGTTGATGGGCACTTGCTTCTCTTCTCTTAACGGTGTTGTCTCCACCTGATGCCATCGTTGCTCAATCTCTTCTCGGACACCTGAAGTTCTGCTGTCCTTCTTATCTTCACTGGCAGGACACATGGCCGTAGGGTGGTCTACTTCCATCTTTCCTTGCTCTTGGCATTCAGGTATCGACGGCTGTACCGGTGATGTAGTGTTTAGCGTGGAGATCATGGTAACAGTGACAGTATTTGGCATGTGGGTTGCACTGGTTGTGCTATGTAGAGGGACACCATCACCCCTCATAACATTCTCCTTTTCTGCTTCTACGGTCATAGAAGGTGCACCTGACACAGAAGAGGTTTGGATGGAAGAGGTAGACACAGGAGAGGACGCTATAGAGGAAGGGGAAGAGGAGGGAGAGCAATATGAGGATGTTGTGGAGAATGATGAGCTGAGGTCGACTGTGTCTGCTCGTTCCTTCGCAGGCTTTTCGGTCTGTTCCATTTTGAACTCAGACCAGTCAAAAGTCTTGGAGCGGCCCTCTCGTCTGCGCTCACGAACTCGGCTTTTAAGGGGCTCAGAGGGAGGGGCAGAGGCATTGTTGCAAGCTAGCTGTCTGTGGACATCAGACTTGGGAGTCACAGGACTGGGGCTTGGCTCAGGGGTGGCCTGTGGACACGTCTCCAACATCACGTGGGCCTTTGTCTTCTCCTCTGGGAAGGATCTGAATGGACAACACAAAAAAAGAAATGTAAGATGGCTTTAACATAACACGATCAATCTTTTTATATCAGCTCGAGCTACAATACTTTTACATGAAGCTTTGCTGGACAAACAACAATGCATTTGTGGCAGTGCAGCATCATTTAATTGCGCATTAAAAGCATGATAATCAGTGAAATGCTTTAAAGTCAAAGCATCAACATCAAAATGCTTATAGGGCACACTGCATTAAGCTAAAAGCAGCTTTGGTGTTAACAGTCATAATCTGTGGTAAGCCTGATGACAGACGCCTGCCTTTAGCTGCTATTTGTATACAGTAGTAGCTTAAGGTGAAAAATGTGTTTGATTGGCACTCATGGTGTTGAGGGGCAAAGCATTTAAAAAAAAATAAAAAATAAAGTGTCCTGACAGAATAATCTATTTTAACCACGTTGTGTGCGGAGGTTTCAGCATGTATGAGTAAGGGGAAAATGAGAAGGCACAGAGCTCAAGAATGAGAAAGAGGTGTCTGTGAGGCGTCTTTGCAGAAATACCAAAAATATCACACATTCTCCCCTTGAAGAGAGCTGCCTCAGAGACCCACTGACAGAGTTTAAAGTTAGTTTTCAGTAAATGCCGGTCAGAGCGTGTATACAGCATCATGTGGCAATACCCCGCTTTTAAAAACACAAAAAAAGGTTAGGTACTTATAAAAACCCTCAGGTGAACTGTGGTTTTGGAACAAAAAAAATAGAACTTCATAAGCCAGCTCTTCTCATTCACTCAAGGCTTTTTCCGTCTGTGCTACAGTTGTGATTTTGTTATTGTTCTGTGATCATTTCCAAAAGTTACAGAGTTACCCATTCAAATCACTCTCTGCTGTTGATCAACAGGAGGTTGAGTGGGTTATTCTAGTAGGTTGATGGGATTGCAGCGTGTGTCTCTATAGTGGCACAACAGATAGGGAGACATTACTCAACAATCACATGACATAAGATGGGACGACAAACACGCTGGTGCTGACATTGCTGAGCAATTACATCACTGTTTCGAGGAGGGAGAAGATATTCAACACACAAGCACTCCAACCTGGGCTTCAGAACGGATAGTTTCAGAGTGATGTTTTTCCTGGAAGCAGGTTGAAAATACCGGTTGAGGGAGGAAGAGAAAGAAGGAAAGAGGGTGAGGAAGAGAGGGATTCAAATAAAACAAGTGAGAAAGCAGCGGTTGTATCTGCCAGTGGTTGAAGCGTTAATCCTCTTTGGGTTTTACCGGGTGACATCGGGGGCAATAGTTGGTCGCACATTCTTCATGATGGCCTGAATCCAGTTGCGACGGATTCCAGAGGTCATGGCTGACAGGGTGCACACTCCCTCTTTACACTGAAAACAGAAAGGCATTTCATTTAAATGACTGACAGGGATGCGACAACATGGATTAAAATACCTTTTTGACACTGAAAAAACAAAGCACGTTTTTGTCTAAAAGTCTAAAATAGAATTAAGACAGGCAGCAGTTGAATTAGACAATGCAAGCCAGACAGACTCATTTGTTGCTCTTCTTTCACTGACTGTAACCACAGGTGGTGGGTAGACTACTTATATTGACGGCTTAAGATTTCCTTCAGTAACTTCTTTAAAATAATTGTATTTGTAAAATTAGCTTTAATGCAGAATATTTGTTAACATTTTGAGTGAAAAATTAAAAACTTCTACTTAGTTACAATCTACATTCTCTCCATAAGCAAGTAGCTGCAGCCCACTCAGAACGCAGTTTTATCAGCAGCAGACTAAACCGTTAAAAAAACTGAAATGAGGAAAACATCTCCTTTGCTCTACTCGGTTAGACTTCACTGGAGCTCATGTTTTGAAAGCTTTTTCCCCCCCGGCTATCACTACACCATCTAGACTACAAGTAACCAAGAATGTTTCTGTTTTATGTGCAATAGAATCTACAAACCTTTCTGCTAGGGGTGATTTGCTAGATTTTGTGATTATGATTGCTACTCCTCTTTTGCCACGACATAATAGCAAAATGCAGAGTTTTATACAATTTTCATAAACCTCATCTAAAACTATTTTTTTAATGTGGAAAACAATGTGTTGCTGTTGTTGCACTGAACACCCAGTGCGCTGGACCCTTCAGGGCTGTTGCTTTGTCACAAATTTAGGAAGCTTGAGTGCAGTTTAGAATGGATGTGAAACCGCTACTGCTACTGACCTATTTCATCGGACAATATATTTGAATAATTTATGTGCGGTTTTGGCATTCTTTACAAATATCATTTAATGTTAATAGTCTCTAGCTTTACAAATGAGTTGAGGCAGATGCAACACTTTTACATATACAATTACACATTACATGTAGTTGCCATCTGTCTTCCTAATGCCCTAGACTGCCAAAGATTGGCAAGAAAACTGTTCTAGCATTACAAATATCCCTTTAAACATCCTACACTCAACGGCCTTAGCTTTACTTTGTGTGCAATACATTTAACTTAAACCTTTTTTACAGGGACCTCTTGTGGAATGTAAGTGATACAAGAACACACAAGTGGACAGTTATTTATTAAAGCTTCTGAGGACACAGTAATGTGGTTTAATTAACCAGGTACTTTATTCCACTGCTTTAACTGCAACAGCAGAACAGCAGCCCCTCCAAGTGCAGCCATGGAGCAGAGGGAGTAGACATAAATACTGGAGTTATTAATTTCTCGACACCAAACCCATGTTCTCAGCCAAAGAGACAACGATCCCCTCTAATTCTCTATTTCTGACTTCCACCAGAGAAAATAGCTAGGGGAAGTTGCATCAAGCAAATGTAAACAAAAGCAACCGCTCTCCTCATGTAGGATTATTATGTCAAATTTAAACCCAATACTGTATGTAGCAGGAACAAAACCTACACTGGCATCAAATGGATAACGATTGAACTGCATTGCAACTACATGCGTCCGGTAAGTATTTTGCCAGCAACAAGTGCTAAAAATGTTTAATGGCCAAAGGATTATATGACGAAACTATTCTGTCATGGTGTTCACAGCAGGATCCATAGAACTGCAGAACTATTATGCAATTATAGGTCAGAGTTAAATTACTGTAAACATAATTGTTTTTGAAAGGGGGAGTGGTGAGTAAATGTAGACAAGGACGGGGCTTTTGAATGCAAGAGGTTAGGTAAATATATTGTGCAGGATGAGGGGCACAAGGGTTCAGAGAGACAAGCAGGGCTGACGACGGCTGCAGCAGATTTAGACCACTATGATGTCAGCCTCTCACAGAGAGATGACAAGTCAAGTGACATCCATCATGAAGGACAAAGAATCGTTTCAGAAAGACAAAACCTGATACCTAAAGCTGCATCACATGGCTGGATATAGACTGGCAGGAGACAGCAGAGCTCAAGTGTGTAGACAATGAGTTACATCTTTACTCGTGATTAATGACGCAAGACAAATCGATGACATGAAGAATCACCACTCACCAGGATTTGGAAGCCATAATTCCTCTGGACCGGGAACTCTTTGACATCATAACATGCGGAGAGGTCAATCTCCCCATCCAGTTCTGAAGCCTAAAGGAAAAAATGTTTTAAACAAAAACCCAAAACAGAACAAACAACAACAACAACAGGTCCTAGGTAATTGCCTATTCATTCTAAATAACTGTCAAAACCACACAGTCTCTTGAAGATAATTTTACCTCCTCGGCTATTGAGTCCTTGTAGTACCTCAAACTCTGATCTGTCAGGACAAACCAGTGTTTCTTCCACTAAGGGATGAAAGAAACCATTAATTGTTTCACCGATCCTCTATGGGTATAATATGATTTTTTTTTTTTCAGTAGATGACATGTCATTTAATCCCATTAATGAAAGAAAAGTACCATTCCGTCTTCGTACAGCTTTGTCATCCATCCTTTTTTGAAGTTCAGCAGATCCGGCTGCAATTAAAACAGACAGAGTGATGTGATATTACATGATGAACTAGATTAACTCATTTAAAAAAAAAAAAAAAGACAGCTACCACTTAGAAGTGACTCTTGATTAAACATCAACCACATCAACAACAAAAAAAGAGGGCAAAAACAAAATTTAACACTTTGTTTATTGTACTTTAATTTGTCACTATATTGGAAGTTGTCACTAAGTGAGCATTCATCACTGAGTAATCAGAATATATAGTCAACATCTCCCTAAACACTACTGCATATGTATATGTACACATTACATTAGGTCACTACCTCAGCTCAAGAAGTATAAGTGCAGTTACGTAGCTTCAGCTAAAGAGACCGACTGGCGGGAGCTGGACTTTCCCTGTGAAACACAAACTGCTGCACATTGAAACCAAGCTCAAGTCTGTTTATAGACTTGAAAGTAAAGCATTTGTCCAAAACCTGGCCTCTGCTCACTCAACAATACCTTGTTTTTGTTGAGCTTCATCAGGTGTGGTGTCACCGCCTGGCAGAGAGTCATTCTGATACCTAACTGCCTTCACTTCAAATGTTGACAATCTGCTTCTGTCTGTCTGTCCGGGGACATACACACGACTGCGGCTGCATCTGTGCTGGCTATTTATAATCATCAGTAGCGGTGGCAGCAGTGGTGTGTATATGAGTGTGTGTGTCAGCTCAGCCAGAGAGACCAACCACACAGTGACTGGATCACCCCTGCAGCACTGAACAGACCTCAGATCAGTAGCAGTCAGTTTGGTAGGAGTCAGACGTCAGAAAGAAGACCAGTGCAACCTTAAGCAACTTTAGGCATACTTTAATTTCACTTGGGATGACTGAAGAAACAAGTGTTGATTTAATATTGTGTATGCAGCAGCATGTGGAGTCGCAGTGTTGTTTGGGTGCATGCATAATTGAAATTCAATTATGTGCGCTGACCAGTGCATACTGTCATTCTCCTGAGCAGTGCACATTACAAAAAAAGTTGGTTTATGTGGTGAATAAGTAGAAAAACTAACAAACCACCACTGCAGTATAATGGGTTCAATCTCTGCTGCAGCGCTTCTGAAAGTGCTCCATTGAACACAATTGGCCGTTGTCATGGGTGGGAAGGTGGTGAGGGATCATACAATTTTATCTGCATCTCAATCTTGAATCACAAAGCCATTTAAAAAGGACCTTGAAATAAATTTTTAGTCCACTGGTTATGGCCCCTATACACTTTAGAAGTACTGTCAGTACTCACAGTCATTGAGGACTCGGTGACTCTGCGGTCCAGTGACTTGGCTCTTCTTAAATTAGCAAAGGTGGTGCTGGACACATCAGGGACTGAACGATCTTTTCCTGCATCCAGTGACATCTCCTTTAAAAAAATTATTTATTAAATATCATTAGAAATTAGAAGTAATCCCTTATCAAAGTAATGAGATTATGCTTTTTAATTCTCATTGTATAGTGCATATGCCATTCAGTGATTTATTTTAGTATTGTACACATTTTTAGATTTAGTTGTTCAGGATTAACAAAAAGAATAGCATACATGTTTGTTAGCCAGATAGCGCCTCTCACTGCGGCCTTGTCTCTGGATTAGCGTGGCATTAGCGGCGGGCTCATGGGAGCTGCTTGTGTCCATGCGCTCTACAGGCTGACCCTCCTCGAATCGGCCAATGACTTGAGAACGCCTATGAGACACAAAAGGACCATTCTCTTCAAAAGATGTATTCAAGACAGAGCACATACAACATTTCACTCAACATAAACGTCTTGTCTGACAATGAGTTGAATATCTCTTTATATCATTTTGCAGCATTAAAAAAAAAAAAAAAAAAAACTTCTCAAAAACTGCAGCACATCATCCTCAAATGGTGGCAGAATCAGCATAAAAACAGGATCAAAGCATGATATGAAAGTAAATTTGAGCCAAAATCAATGTCCATGATGAACACAAGTAGTTTCAGTTTATTGCGTGCAGAATGCAACACTGCTATTACGGCACAACATTTTCATACAATATGTAGGAAGTTTGACTTTGAACATCATTCTAGACTCAAAGTTCCTTTCATAGACAATGTGCAAGGTAGAGGTAATATCCCCAAAGAGACCAATCCAGAGATACATCAAAGAATAAAGATTAGGGGTTATATGATGAGAGATTAAACTTTAGAAGAAAAGGAAAATGACTAGGATGGTGGATTAAACGATTTGCAGAAGTAGCAGCAATGGCAACACAGTCGGCGTTACCTTAAGGCTTTGCAGTTGTAAATAAATGTGTATGAGTTTTTTGTGTGTGTGTGTGCACAAGAAAGGAGGAGCGATCAAACTGTACGTAAATCAACCATCAGCACAAACCGTGTGTGTGTGTGTGTGTGTGTGTGTGTGTGTGTGTGTGTGTGTGTGTGTGTGTGTGTGTGTGTGTGTGTGTGTGTGTGTTCCCAGGCAGTACAGAGATGAAATGAAAGAAAGCAGGAATCAGCGGTAACCAGCAGGGAACAGCATTGGGACAGGGATGGAAGGGTTGGTTGAGCATTAGCGCTGAGAAGCTCTGTTCAGTAGCCCCTGGAAAAGATTGAAACAACAAAACAAACTAGCAAAGTAGCAAGAGCAGAAGGTAAGAGATCAATAGTAAGTAAAGTAAAAAATGCATTTCAATCCTCAAATTATTAATGGCAAACCACTGGTAAAGCTAGGGGAGGCAGCAATAACAAAAGCTATAGGAGTGCCTTAAGGACAGCAGCCACGGGGTGGTGCTAAACAAAACTAAAATGCTGAATGCTTTAGGCAATGCGTGAGCTTCACATAATATTTTACTTGGCATGCTAGCTATATGTTTTAAGGATAAATCAAGGGCTAACAACCAGTGGCTCATTAATGATTATCAAGTGAATCCGCATGTATTTTTCTGCTATGATATGCGACTTAAAATGTCTCTGCAGAATATTTTTGCAGTGTGCCGAGCATGACACTTATCCATAACCTTTTACCTGCGCTCCTGTCCGAACAGCCGAGCCACCTCCTCTCTGCCAGGACTCCGTGTCCGTGCCCTCAGCTCTTGCCGCTTTTTTTCTGAGCGGAAGGCTTCGCGGTAACTCAGTCTGCGCGCCCGTGGCACATCGGACAGCGCAGTATACTCCCTGCCAGACCGGCCCAGTCTGCCGTCTCCACCACTGACACTACCGGTGCTTCCTCCACCACCACTGCGTCCCTCCCAGGTGGGTGTAGTCCCACTGGGTTCGGAGTCCAGCGAGCTCTGGGAGGAGCTGATGGTGGAGTAGCTGGGAGAGACAAGCGCACCTGGAGAAGGGAGAGAATCTTGGGAGGGTTGATAAGGGGAAGGTTGGGATTCAGACTCAGAGTTGTACCTGGGACTGAGAGCTCCTAAAGAGGAGGAGGATGCTGAAGAGGACAGGGGCAGATGCAGTGGCTGTGGTGGATGAGAGTGCTGTGGAGAAGGCTCTGACTTGGTCTTCTCCAGCGAAAAGTAACCACTCTCCACTCGTACCTTGCGTCCGGTGCTAACGGTGCCGCCATCTGAAGCAAGGACACAGTGCCACCAATATGAAAAACCCAAAACATTCTGTATGTAATGCTAAATGTGTGAACATACATTACATATCTACTGTATTGTATTCTGCAAAATAGTGACGAAAAAGTTTGTGACATATGGCTATCAAAAAGACTAGTCCCTATTTCCTCAACTAGTGAAGACTGATGGTCAAGGGCCTGAAAAAGCTTATGCGTAATCCTCAGGTGAAGGAAGTAAACTAAAAGTGAGCCATGTGAGAGTGCCTTTATGTTAGTTGTGAATAGCAAACATATAGTACAGGAGGTAAATACAGGAGGTCATCTTAGTCCTCACCATCTTGAGTAGTGATACTGGAGTCTGGCTGGCTCTGGCTCAGCTGGCTCAGGCAGGAGGAACTGCGGCTGCAGGGGATGGTGGCCCTGCTCCAGCGGCTCTCCTCCTGCCACAGAGTGGCACGGCTCAATGGGACTCGCTCAGCACTGGCAATGCTGCTTGGCAGGCAAGGGATGCTTCCCCCGCTGCTGGTCACCGTCACCTTGGCAGGGCCAGGCTCCTGGGTGCAGGTTTGGGTTGGAAGGAGTGGATGGGAAGAGGAAATTACATAATGGGAGGTAAGGTCACAGAGAGACTACAAAAAGGAATAACAGAAGGAAAAAGATTGAAGAACAATTAAATACTAAAAAGTAAATGTGAAAAACTCAAACAGAAAGAGTGTGTGTGTGTGTGTGTGTATATATATATATATATATATATATATTCTTTAAATCCTGACTTCTTGATGTATACTGTATGTGCTTCAAAGCCAATCACACCCATCATTATAACAGATTATTTCACTTATTACTTCCAGTTCGTTCAACGTTGGGCTACTCAGTGAAAGTAAGCTTTCTGCACAGCAAAGTAATCTATGGCTTTAGTTTGAAGAGGTAATTGGTGTTCACAGCACAGTGGTTTTGCTTTTTTGACTTCTTGGGTTTTTCATGTGTATGTGTCAGGTAAATCTAATACTTAAAGTGACAAAGCAAAGAAAAATATCTTTCATCATAGGTAAAATTACTAATTCTGGGGAAAAAGAAGAAGGATGCGTGGAAAGGAGAGAGATTAACAGCTTGACAAAGAACAAAAAGGTAATTCATGGCAAACACACCTGTCTAATTGAGGGAAACATAGAACTAAAAAAGACATTCTGCAGAGGAGGAATATATTGGAACAGAATTTCTAGGATAAAAACCATGTAGATTATCTTCATCTGATAGATGAATACAAAGAGAGAAATCAATCACTCATTGCTGTTGTGTTCAAAGTCAGCACATTAAAAGGCCCTGTCGGTGTTTGGCAGACTTGCGAGATCATTTGAGTTCATCAGAGGGGAAAGAAAGATTACCAAAGCAAAGTGACCCCTCAAACATCAGCCTAGTTGAACATCCACAAACATGCTATTGTGCTAATAATCACTCTGTCAGTATCGGAGAGAGAAGGAGAAAGCATGTCATTTTTATCTACCCTTCACCTGGATTGATTGGGATTATAATAAATACAATTTATTGGGCTGGGAGTTCAAAGCCACTAAGGGTGAAGCAGGACAAGACATTTGGCAAAGCTGAACTCACTGGGTGTCCATTCATGTCTTCAGTGGATAAACACTGGCTTGCAGTTTCTCCACCCTGCCAGTCACAAAAAAACCTTAGATGTTAATGTAAGATATGTAGTGCTGATTTATAAACAATACAGATAGACCCAAAAATCTCTCTCAATGATTTTATATTTTTTGTATTATTTGAACTTCGGTGTTTAGCTTGGTTCTTATTTAGACCAAGTTCATGCAAAAATAAAGAATATAATATTACAAGATGTTAAGAGTTTTGTTGCTTAATAGCCAACACATGAATCTGAAAGTAAAAACTTATTTCAGTTACAATATGAGACACGTATGTTTCCAGTCATATAATTGTTTTGTACTAAAGGTCAGTGCTTCAATTTAGGGGCACTACCCAGATTGCAAACATGTTACCGTGCTTAAGTATTTATAATAGTTTCTGAGCATATGCCACTAGTAACTTAATTCAAAGTGGGAGGAGAGCTTTCAGGTGGAAATGTGAGCCTTAACACAACGTGTTGTGGGTTTTTATCTGTGACAATCAATATCACATTTCCAACCCAAAACAACTGAACAGCCCTGGAGACAATGATAGAAACAGACAGACAAGCAGTGAAAGCATAATCACCCTCACACATTATCAGCCCTAATTATATGGCTTGGCCTTAACCGCTTGACTGTTATTTCAAGTGATGCTCACTTCACACACATGCAAAAAAAGAACTTTTGTACAGCATCAGCCAGGTTTTTGAGCTAGTGTTGTTATTTAAAGCAGAAATCAACAACCTATTGAGATAAAATACAATTGTAGTTTATAGCAAGTACATTAATCTACAAGGACAAGTACTGTTGATGAACATAGCAATACATAAGAAACAGTCAATGTCATCACTGTGTCACCGCTGTCCCTCTGCAAATGAGCCTGTTGGGGTCAGCCTGTCTGATTCAGGGCACCGTCATTAGAGGAGCCAGACAATGAACTTCAGAGAGAACTTTGTGGGCACTCACCACAAATTTGACCTCACATCAAAAAAGTAGGTAGGGAAGGGTGAAAGCTGTATGGGTGGTAAAATATTATACAATCTAATATATTTAATCTTGAAAATTGAAACCATTACTATAATAATAGTAACAATATGTTATTTCTACCTACCAGGGAGAAATCTGACTGCACTGACATAAAAAGTGCATTCTTATTCTCTATAAGCATTAAGTTTGTGGTGGATGTCACACACACCGCTGCAATGACGCTGCTTACCTTGCTCTCAGATTGTTGAACGCAACTGTGTATTGTTTTATAGTTGCTAAACTGTGTGTGGATATACTAATTTTATTTTATTTATTTTGAGTCCTTCTAAAGACATTGCTCTCCGTGAGGAAATCTTTCTGTGTCTCTCTACAGGGTGGTCAATGTGGAAAGTCAGCTATTGAAGAGCACTACAGGGAATTCAAGCCCTAAAGTCCACCTTTACAGACTCACAGACTTTGACGTGCATTCTCAATAAGTCTCCAAGAGCTGTCACGTTGTATAATCAGGATCCTTCATGAACATGTTGAGCCATTTTGAGCATTTTACTCACAACGTAATTTTACAAGTATTGTTCCAGTCCTCATGAGCATTTTGAGCCGTTGACCTACACTCACTCACTTCCACAGGGCACATAGGGGATGTTTCTAGGGTTTAGGGCAGGGATTTAGACTGTGTTGGTCAAGGACCCTTTTACAGACCCCAACTTCAAGTCTTTAATCGGACTAAGAGCGTCAACTTAGTCACAAAAAAAAAAAAAAAAAAGGCAAAAGCCTGGCAGGTGAGACAGCAGCTGCTGGACGTGACAATGAAGCAGTTTCATAAGCGAAAGGATCATGGTCACATTGCTGTAAGTTACTGCTGACTGTTATTTTAGCAGGCAGCGGTCATCATTACCTGTGATTGTTTGCTCAGGAATATTTTGATAGCACAGTTATGTCTGCTGCCTTCTAACCAGGTGATACTCTGTGTGTGTGTGTGTCTCTCTCTCTCTCTCTCTCTCTCTCTCTCTCTCTCTCTCTCTCTCTCTCTCTCTCTCTCTCTCTCTCTCTCTCTCTCTCTCTCTCTCTCTCTCTCTCTCTCTCTCTCTCTCTCTCTCTCTCTCTCTCTCTCTCTCTCTCTCTCTCTCTCTCTCTCTCGTGTAGTTTGAGTGGAATGAAAAGCCTTCATACTGCATACTTCCACAGCATATGTTGTCCTTAAATATACGGTATGTTCTTTCTTTGCTATAGCAATGGCACCTTTACCACATGTGGATCATTTATAATGCTCATCTTATTTCAAATAGTGTTGATATAAAGTATTATCAACATTCAAAGTGTGAGCATGAAATCATACTAGGAGCTAAAAATGACACATTAGCTGTCATTTTAGAAATACTTCAGTTATAACGCAAACAAGCACAGTTACTAAACGAGATTCGCATCAGAATTGTTGCTGCACTTGGTACTGGAATGACCAAATTCTTTTAAATCACCTAAACCTTATAATCCCAAAATACTGTTCATCTCTAATTTCACTAAAGCTGTAGCATCCTCCTCTCCTTATTATCTGCTAGACATCTGTGCACAGGTTTAGGTTTGCCAGGATTAGGCAGCATTCAAGAGCCCATCCGTACACAATAGCTCAGTGTGAGCAATGTAAAAGCACTTTGCTATGGGGTGTGTGAATAGGTGCATTACCTGCTGAGTGGGTGCATCAACCTTCCGTTTTTTCTTCTGGTTCTGCTTGTTGGTCCTGGGGTATACAGTCAGAGCCTCCTGCCACCTACGAATAGTGAAACGGTCAACATTGTTGTTCTTGGGGCACTAAATGAAGACTACAGAAACTGCAACCCGTGGTGGATCAATATAGGACTGGGACAACGTTCTCTGGAGCAACCTTTAAACCATTATACTTGCCAGGACAAGCATGTGCATGACCTAATACCACTAACTGATTCAAAGAAAAGATACAACTACAGTGTATTATAAATGAAACCTCCTCTACTATCTAAACAGTGAGGTAATGCAGCGACAGAACATTTAGTCACCGTCTAATCCTCTAGGTGGCAACACAGATCATTTTAAAGTCTGGTGTGGTTACATTTGACTTTCCTTGATCATTTTCATTTGCTTTTTTGCTCTTGACAAAAAAAAGCAATTCATGAGGACATTATTATCTAATTAGCTGGGGTGGATTTAGTTTTGTGCTTGAAAAGCACAAATACAGTATTTACTACACAGCACAAATAATCCTCCCACACTCATAGCTGTTCAATGCCGCTGTGCAATCACACTCTACTGTAGCACCATCATTCTACTTTCACTCCACACAAGGTAATGCATGGGAATCATCAATCAAAATCATTTGGATGAATTCTAACCCAGATGCAGTTTGCTGAAGTTTTACTAAAATGCTCATTCATAGTCTTCTGAAACTAGACTAAAATGTTCAGAGTCCAGAGATTTAGTCTACTTAAATGACTAAAAATAACAATGATTACGTGGACAAAATATAACTAAAACTCATCTGGACTTTAATATACATCTTAAAATAGCCATCAAGATGAACACTAATCCTAATGGAATTGTAAAATATACAACTTTATGCAATACAGAAACCCCTGGCTCTTTTATGATTAAAATAATACATTATTCAATCAATCATTTATCTGCTCCACCCACTTTGTAAAGAGTGAAAACCTTTGGTGTGGAGTGTCACACTAACCTGTCATAGTGTAGAAACAAACATGTGACACATTTATAAATGAATAAGTGCCCATGCAGCTCTGTTATTATACTGTAACGTAATGAATCAATGTCATTTGTAAGGAGCTTAACACAAAAAAAATAATAAATAAAATGTAAATCCTGGTTGGTACACCACTGTCAGCTAAAGGCAACCTCTGCGAGGGCTAATATGATTGTGTGATGGCCCAGAACCAACACATGGGAGCCAGATGATAGGCAAGTGGGAGGTGTACAGTGAAAGAGCAGGTAGCATAACGGAGATGGGTGGTGTGAGTCACAGTTCCCTAAGAATAGCCATAGTATGTATGCTACAGCCAGGGAGGGAGAGTGCAGTGCAGAAACACACTTTGATTGTGCAGCAGTGGAGAAGAGGCACAACCCAATTATGAGGCTTAAAGCTTGTGTGTTGTGATCTGTGTCCAGGTACAATATGTGGGGGGCTTGTGAACACAGGGAGAGGGCTAGAGAGGCAGGGAGAGGGAACAGTTAAAAAATGTGCACTGTCACTGCAGTGTGTGGATTCCAAGTCTCTGAAAAAGCACAGCCCAAAGGAGGCAGCAAGGAGCAGAGCAGTTTTGGCAGCAAAGGCAGCTGCGCACAACTATTCTCCCTTGTCCAAGTCTCTGTCATCCCTATCCACTCAAGCCAAAGTACTCTGGGTTAGGGTTACCTGGGCAATATTAAATCCGACGATATAATGGCAGATATCTATTTGTTATTCCGACATTAACAGATCACAACCCTGGTTATTACTTTATATCTTACCCGTTGATAATTTCTTTACACTCAGCCCGTATGAAGTGCTCTTTCTCAGGTGTCAGGATGCACAGCGAGTTCTTCTGACCTGTCCTGGACTCTCCATCGATGACGTCGGAGCACTGGTTCATGTTGATTGTACCCTGGGGTAGAGTGCTGGGCTGGAGGACACAACAGAGACGCATAGATAAAATGTTAAGTGGGGCAGTGAACAGACGTGCCCACATATCCCTCCTCATCGTCCGTCTTCTCACACAGTCCTCCCCAGCATCAATTTTCCTGCCAAGTTTGGCAAACCTCACACTGATATAATCGCAGTCTGTGCACAGGCAAATGTTCTTGTTAGGGCTTGCTGTAATATTTTTGTTTCTTGTGATACATATTGCAGCATGTAATGTACATAATTGCATGATATATGCAGCTTTTTACTTCACTAGCTCCATTTGTAAAAGAAATTATCGCTCTGGCAATAATTAGGGTGATTTTAATAGTCGCCACTTAATCCAGGCTCCATAATCAACACAGTAATAATGATGCACTTTTAGAAGCTGTTAAAGAAATGAACACATTTTTTATTTAAAAAAGGATGGTATCTAGAATCAGGTGCATACAAAAAGTCATACTTATTTACATTATTTATCAATTGAATTTCCTTCAAGATTATTCACACTGCATCCCTTCCAATGTGAATATAGCCTGTGTACGTCACAATCGGTCGCTCAGGCCAAATCTACACAGTCATGTTGTATATTGCACCATGTTGTATATTGCACCACTACATAAAGAGCCTGAAAGGCCTTTTCTAGGGAGGACTGTCTGTTCAAATTATAAACCGTGTAAGTTCATGGGTTCACTGAGCGGTTTTGAGTTTTAATCCGTCTGATGCCTAGCTGTGAGGTGTAAACCTAACTATGCACACTGACATGGATGCCATCTGTCAGCCATGAATAACGCGACCGCAGGACTTCTACAACAATACTACTTTGTGTACAGTGACTTAAGGTTTTTACATGCAGGTTTATATAAGCACACAGTGTCTTTGTATGTAGCCACGGCTCATTTACAATGAATGGAGACATGCTAGCTCAACTTGGACCAGATAAGATAATCTATTTTTTAGTCCATTGCACTGCATCGCTCCAAGTGAACCTGTTGTGATGGTCATGCAGTTTTTGTAAAAGTATTTCACATTCTTAGAAAGACTTCTTAGAGTACTTACAGAAGGCAAATAGTTTCACACAAATATTACTAGCTCAGAAAACAGACTTTTGATTAGTCTGACCTCCAAATGACTTACGTGAGCAATGGGAGAAGCCTTGATAATCTTATGTTGACTGACTCTGAAGGATTTATATTTGTTCAATGAAATAAATGAGTACTGCATAACTAAGCTCACTGGGCATGGGTGGCTGTTTGAACAGCTTTTGGGCCCTACCTTCACTGCACTAAACATACAGGCAGAATTACAGACACCAAAATATCACAGTGGTTCCAAGCTATAAGTACCAGGTAGCCACAGATGATAAATTACAGTCCTAGCAAATCGGATTATATTAGGAGATAGAGCTGGAAACAAAATTAAAAGGTATCACGCTCATGTTTGCTAGTGACCAAATAAATCTAACTCAAGGACCCAATCTGTGCAGTGTAACCATAGCCTGTCAGCAAAAGAGCAATTGAAGCCTCTAATGTGGACAGGGAAGTCAATAGTTAACAGTTTGTGGTAATCCAACCCTGAGGGAAGATGAGAGGCCCAGTTTACTTCGTTACTGTTAAATGTCACTTTCATTCTCAACTCTTTTACCACCGTCTATATTGTAGCAGACAGCACACTCAAAATTTGGCACAGCAATTTGGAACAAGGATAATAGGTTGGTTCAACTAGGGATGAGACTAAAAGAAAAATCTGAGGCAGCATGGAGCAACAAGTAAATAGCATGGTAAAACAAGAGTGCCACAGAGGCAGTTGGCCATTATGTTTTGGTTCAACTTCTTATGCCCATGGCTTTAAAATGGTCTATCACTGAAGGGCTCTTGAAACTATGGTGAGAGGCCGGGGCAACAGCCGGGCTTGACAGACAGACGGACAAATAGACCTTGGGACAGCTGGGCGAGGGCCTAGGTCTGCTTCAGACTGGACAGAGAGACTGGCGTCAGCTTGACCTGAAAGCCCTGTCACTCTCAGACATGGAGGTTTGGGGACAGAGGGTGAGAAAACGGGAGATTAAGTCTCAATCTGGTGGTCAAGGAGAACAGCAGTAAATAAGGGGTTTTGTGGACTCTGACTTTGGACTGCTAGGCCATCTGTCTGAGTAAACAAATCTAAAGTACACCACACATGTGGGCTTGTCCTTGAGTTGAAATCAGAGGAGGATAAACAGCAAAATATTTCAAATTCTGGGAACAGTTGTACAAGCAGCTTAAGCCCCCAGTTTCATAATCACAGCATTGGATTCTCTTGAACACAAAAAAATAAATCAGAGATTGACAACAGCTCTGATTAAAAACCCATTTTCATAAAGCTTCTCTCACACACAGAGACAGAGAGAGAGAGAGAGAGAGAGAGAGAGAGAGAGAGAGAGAGAGAGAGAGAAAGAAAAGTAGGTGGTTGTGTAGGAGTACAGTATATGGATATAAACACCACAGGACTCCCCACACACATGTGCACCCTCCCTGCCGCAGCACTGTGTCAGCTGAGCGCAAACACACGCCCCTACTTTGGGCCAGCCACTGTGGCTCAAGCCCCCAGACCCAGGCCCCACAAACACACACCTCTTCGTCACCTAGCTTAGACCCAGTCCCCTCTTCCCGGGCCACCGCTCTCCACAATAGGCCCTTTGTGAAGCAGCAGCACTTCACACAATGTGGGATTGTCAGCCGCCACAGTCTACAGAGCCACTCCTCCCCTTAACCCTCAACAAGGAAATGACCGAGAGACAAGATGCCCAAACAAGTGTCCTTTTGTGATCAGAGCATGGAAATTATGAAGCCAGCATAAACTTATTCTAGTCTCTGAAGTTGTTCAGACAATAATATGCATACTGTCTGAATGGGAGACATGAAGTCTCAAGGGGAGACAGGGACAAATCAGAAAGAGATTTGTTTTCTCTAGGCCAGTCTGTGAAGACTGGAGGGGCAGGAGGGCATTTTGCATCAGCACCCATATTTATTGGGATATCTATCTGAAAAGATTAAGTGAAAGCAGCAGCCAGATTTTTTCAACTGTCATACAGTTTGTTTTCTTTACCAGAATAGTGTGCTTCAATGGCAAACATAACATTTAAATATCGTCAGTCATACATATATACGCGTTTATTAATTCATTTAACATTCTTATTTCATTTTAGCCCTGTAAAATCTTTAAAAAAAAAAAAAACCCGCAGCTTTAACACTACAAGACCGCTCCATGACGTGCTTCACATCTAAAATACAATTATTTAAAAAAAGTTAAAATCTCTTTTGCCATGCAATATGAGTGAATGCAGACACTATTCCCAGTTTACCCACTTAGGAGGTACAATTGATCCGCTGCATCTCTTCTCTCCTTACCATATAGAATTCATACGTCTTGTGATCTCTGTCCAGATGGCGTGTATCATTGCAACATTGTTCATTAGGAACCAGCTCTCTGTTTAGAAAATGGTAATTAGCATGCCTTTGCGCCCTTGGCTTCCTTCACTCTTGGCCATTCCGCAGCTTAGCAAAACATCCCATTCTCCCTTATGACACAGCGGGAAAAATATTTGCTTCTTTTGGCAGCTGGCTGATGGTCTACTCTCAATTTTGGTTGAGGAGCAAATTCTCTTCCTCTGCCATCAATATTTTTGGGTTTGACAGACTCATTTCTAGTCATGGAAAGCAAAAGTGCCGTTAAACTGACTCAGTGAGGAGCATGAGGGAATGAAATAGCATTTAACCATGTGATTGAGTCACATATTAACCTCATTTTTTCTCATTCATTTTCTATCAGTATGAATGCATCTAAAATGTTGCTCAATGTCCGTGTTAGTTATGAACACCTGTGAGTTGATCAGAAACATCTGGTTTTTGGTATTAGGTGCCAGTTTGTCTACCAATGTTGGTGGTGACAAATTCAAAAGCTGCATCATCACTCGTTAACATTACTCTTCTTTTAGACATGCAACAGCAGGATCCTCGAGTTCGTCACCCTGCATCCAAAGCCATTTGACTTTGATCATTAAAGACGTGGAAGCCAAAGGGAAAGTTGTTGAACTGGCACAGAGTCATCCTGACTCATGAACATGGCCTAGGATCAGGTCTTTTCAGGGTCCAGCATCCTCTGCTCTTCAATGCTAACAGCAATTATGCAATATATCTTTCCTTAGCAACTTAGGACAACAGCGGTAAACACACATTTTTGATACCAGTGAGCATGCCAACAACCATCTGCGGGGAAATGTCCTCAGGTACCAGACAGATGGAGTCACCTCTAGTCTGGCTACAGAGGCATATAAAGCCAAGGTCTCTCTCTCCTCTTCCCAAGTCCATAATAATCATACAAACACAGATATACATTGCAATCAGGCCAGGAACTAGAGCTGACAGATTGGTCATGGACAAGATTACAAATCATCACTGTCTTATAGTCCTCATTAAGCCAGTACAATCACACGTGGCATTTACCTTAGCGTCAGCTATAATACCAACCCTAACCCCTGCCTGTACTGCAGACAAACATATACAGTGGTGTGAAAAAGTGTTTGCCCCCTTCCTCATTTCCTGTTCCTTTGCATGTTTGTCACACTTAAGTGTTTCGGAACATCAAACCAATTTAAACAATAGTCAAGGACAACACAAGTAAACACAAAATGCAATTTGTAAATGAAGGTGTTAATTATTAAAAAGGTGAAAAAAAATCCAAACCATCATGGCCCTGTGTGAAAAAGTGATTGCCCCCTAAACCTAATAACTGGTTGGGCCACCCTTAGCAGCAACAACTGCAACCAAGCGTTTGCGATAACGTGCAATGAGGCTTTTACAGCGTCCTGGAGGAATTTTGGCCCACTCATCTTTGCAGAATTGTCCTAATTCAGTTACATTAGAGGGTTTTCGAGCATGAACGGCCTTTTTAAGGTCATACCACAACATCTCAATAGGATTCAGGTCAGGACTTTGGCTAGGCCACTCCAAAGTCTTAATTTAGTTTTTCTTCAGCCATTCGGTGGTGGACTTGCTGGTGTGTTTAGGATCATTGTCCTGCTGCAGAACCCAAGTTCGTTTCAGCTTGAGTACACGAACAGATGGTCGGACATTCTCCTTCAGGATCTCTTGGTAGACAGCAGAATTCATAATTCCTTTTATCACGGCAAGTCTTCCAGGTCCTGAAGCAGCAAAACAGCCCCAGACCATCACACTACCACCACCATATTTTACAGTTGGTATAATGTTCTTTTTATGAAATGCAGTGTTCCTTCTACGCCAGATATACTTGGACACACACCTTCCAAAGAGTTCCACTTTTGTCTCATCGGTCCACAGAATGTTGTCCCAAAAGTCTTGGGGATCATCAAGATGTGTTCTGGAGAAATTGAGACAAGCTTTGATGTTCTTTTTTGCTCAGCAGTGGTTTTCTCCTTGGAACTCTGCCATGCAGGCCATTTTTGCCCAGTCTTTTCCTGATGGTGGAGGCATGAGCGCTGACCTTAACTGAGGCAAGTGAGGCCTGCAGTTCTTTGGGACGTTGTTGTGGGGGTCTTTTGTGACCTCTCGGATGAGTCGTCGCTGCGCTCTTGGGGGTAATTTTGGGGCGGCCGGCCACTCCTGGGAAAGGTTCACCACTGTTCCATGTCTTCGCCATTTGTGGATAATGGCTCTCACTGTGGTTCGCTGGATTCCCAAAGCTTTGGAAATGGCTTTATAACCCTTTCCAGACTGATAGATCTCAATTACTTTCTTTCTCAATTGTTCCTGAATTTCTTTGGGTCTCGGCATGATGTGTAGCTTTTAAGGATCTTCTGGTGGACCTTACTGTGTCAAGCAGCTCCTATTTAAGTGATGCCTTGATTGTGAACAGGTGTGGCAATAATCAGGCCTGGGTGTGGCTAGAGAAATTGAACTCAGGTGTGGACAACCACAGTTATAGTATGTTTTAACAAGGGGGGCAATCACTTTTTCACACAGGGCCATGATGGTTTGGATTTTTTTTCTCCTTTAATAATAAACACCTTCATTTACAAATTGCATTTTGTGTTTACTTGTGTTGTCCTTGACTTTTGTTTAAATTGGTTTGATGTTCCGAAACACTTAAGTGTGACAAACATGCAAAGGAACAGGAAATGAGGAAGGGGGCAAACACTTTTTCACACCACTGTAGCTCTATAAAATCTGACTAAACCAGAAGGGGGATATCTGACATCTCGGTTGCAGGGCCAAGTACAGTCCTCCAGGCATTCTCAGATACACCTCACTCCACTGGTATGCATTCGACGTGCAGATAATGCCTGGTTACAGAGCAACAGCACCGCAGTAAAGGCTAACTGCGAGAGCATTGTATCGACCCAATATTCAGAGAAAGAAATTCAAACACAACGCATTTCACACATATTTGTACCAGGTATTTCAGAGAGGACTGTGGGTGGTAGCAGTGCTGCTCCTCTTATGGAGAATGGTGAGAGGATGTGGGTGGTTTGATGCTGTGTTAGGAGGCCAGCAGTCGACAAATGCAGAGGAGGAGGAAGACGAGGGAGAGTTGGAGGATGAAGACCATTTTCTCTGCTAGTATAACAGGATTCTTTTCAGATAGAGGCTAGGCTAGCCCAGAATAATTAAATGCATGTGTGGGTACCCAATACAACTATGGTACATTATTTTCTTATTCTACTACTACTACTACTACTACTACAGCATTGCTATTGAAGCGTTATCGATCACGTGTATGTAATGTATATAGCAAATTAATAATTGCAAAACACACGGAGTGTGAGAAATCAGTTGGCGTATGTCTCAGTGATGAAAGAGTAGATGGGCTGGCTGGAGAAACAGGTGCTATGATCGAGTTGTGTCATGTTGCGTTGGCTGTTTAGACTCAGACTAAGTACAATTATTGTGGGTGTGTGTGGTTTTCCAGATGGATAACTTTGTCCTATCCAACTCTCTGCACACTTACATGTATGCCTAATAATATTAACTGTCCTCACTTCAATTACGGTTTTAATTTTTTTTCTTATAATTGTTTTTTTCTTCACTCTTCATCTGTGAAGAACAATAGGTTGTGTCAGCTCGTGCCACTTATCAGTCCAGTTTACCCTCCACTATCAGTGCTAACTACGGCTGAGCAGTATATATTAATTTGATAAATTGACATTTTTGTTTTTGCATATGTTAAACTTTTAAATCGTCAACGAGTTATTTCAATGTATACAAAAAGATTACTTTAGTCAAAAAAGTACCGTACACGATAGATGGCTACATAAGCGGTCTTGAGTCACGACAGTTCAGTCTCATGTTTGTTGCTATTTGCTATCTTTAAATTAGGTTTTGTGAAACATTTTAGTTTTGTCACACATCACAGTCAGTGTAGTGGATCACAGAGGCAGGAAAGTGAGGCTTATCCAAATCTCTTGCCTTGGCACAGAACGCACAAATGGATGTCACACTGATAATAGAAATAGGTCCTAAATAAAACTAATTAGCTGATTGCAACTGTTACTCGACAAAGGCCACTAACGATTACAACTGGAAAAACCTGCGCATTGGACTGGTTTTTATTTACAACACCACTATTAACCAGTGCTGTTCACTCACTGACCTATAGAGCAGTAAATCCTAGAGTTGCAGCAGCTGTTCCTAGATCACAGTGTGCTCCATAACAGCAGTGTCTGGATTACTGCAGCGTCCCATACAGTGCTCTGACACAGCACTTTGGAAAGTATGCCAAGGTGACTAGGCACCCATTACATGCTGTTGCTATAGTAAAGTCGCAGGGTCCCAATGAAAAACTATTCTTATCAAAATACAAGAGGCACAGGAATATATTTCACTCCTTCAACACAATTAATAAGAAGCTAATTTCTGCAACTCAGTCTACACTATATGAAGAAATGACATAAGACCTGCAGTCAACTACTTCAACTACCTCTGATAATGACTGCAAATCTGCCAAAGCCTTGCTAAGTCAACGCAAATTAGCCCATCAGGCAGGAGGGAAGGGAAAATGGGGGAGGGATGGAAAATTTTCCTTTGGGAATTCAGCTAATACCTTGGTTTTCGAGCTAGCTGTTTTTCCACAGTGCTGAAGCTTCCTACAGGCCCAGGTCTGGTGGTTAGCAGTTAACCTGCTGACAGCACCGCAGATAACTTTAGAGGCTAAGAGAAGATTAACCAGGTGATAAAATTAATTTCCAGATGGCTTTATGTGTTATAGGACTGGTTAACACTCAAAATTCTAAATGTACTCTGTACAGTCCTCGAGTTTCTCTACCAAAACCCCCCAAAATACATCCTTTGATTCCTAACTTTCCTGAGGATAAATGGTTTTCTACAAAAGCGTTTTATCAGTTTCACAAAATAAACGTATTGAATGCATCACGTCTTAACAAAAACAACAGATTTTTTTGAAATATAATACTGTATGTAATTGACACATTTATGGTTAAACCAGACAATATCTTATCAAACTACAATTTAGCAATGCTAGGAATATGACCAAGCATTGGTTCATGGCAGTATTGTTACAGTGCTTTTTATTTTATTACAAATCAGTTTTTCGCTTTTGTTTTTATTTTTTTATTAGTAGTTAATATCGCAAAAGCAGTCTATTTATATAGAAGGCGGCATTTTTTTGTTTCTCTCTCTTTAAAGCCGAGAGAAAGCCCAGAGGAGAGAGCACTAAGCTGATTAGGTGCTGAGGCTGGAGGTAGGCCAGTCCATGACTGCTTGAAATGGGAATTTTGAGCCAGGTCCTGAGGAAGCTGGAGTGGGTTGTTATTAAAGAGCAAGCAAGTGGCTCACCCAACAACAATTAGCAACAAGCCAACATACTTACATTGGAGGTTATGTGGAATTTACAATGACTTAATACAGATCAAATAAGGCAGATACATTGTACAAAGAGCTTCTACTGCAAAAAAGTCTCACCTGTATATCAAATATTTTTTATCTAGATATGTCTACCATGACATGTATGTTTTACCCTTGCTACTGTGTTCACACAAAACATCAACAGACCCAACTCAAAGGCTGCACTTTCTATCTAACAAATATATCTTGACTGCAAAGCTCTGACCTTAACAGTTGGTTGGATTGGCAGGTCACCAAGCTGAGGTGAAAGGTTAAAGGTCATCCAATACATCAGCACCTGTTGCAACTCGGAAAGACATTCAACTGCAGCTGTCGCTACTGCAGGCCATCATAAGGCAACAGCCTATTAGACACTCAGTCTCAGGCCAGGTTACTGTACAACTGGACTTCGTCCAACTGAGACATCGTACTGCAGTGATGTAACTAATCAAATCATCATCCGTCACCACAACCAGTTAACAACCCACAGATAGCCAATGAGCAGAAATTGTGTAACCAAATGTTAATTTAAATCACAAATATGACCTGAATATATTAGTGGGCTGCAGTGTGCATCTGTGGGTAATTCAAAATAGTAGTATATTCACTTCAGTCTCAGTGTCCCTACACCCCCACTATCGCACATGCAGACACCTACCCATCTACCCCACTGTTTTATTAGTGTCTTAGAGCTGGCTAACCTCTCACCCTGATGCTTTAAATGAAACCTTTTGTGAGTGTTCGGACTAGAGAAGTTACACAATACTGCTGGCTGCTCTCTCCCAACACAAATGATTTATTGGCCAGAGAGAACTGGAATGAAAGACAGAGGGGATGCGAGAGAGTGGCAGAAAATGAGGAGGTAAAAGAAAGGGAAAGTGAATCGGACTGAGTAATGGGAAAGTGAAAGTGGGGTCCATGCAAGTGAGAGTGGACACTGGTTTAGCCAAAGCCTCCTGGAGCCAGCCTTTCTCTGGATAATGAATAGCTGGAAATCATTAAAAAGAACAAGAAAATGAAGGAGGGTACAACAAACAGAAGGATGGTAAAAAAGACATCCTAAAAAAATAAAAATAAATAAAAAGAGAGAGCCTTTTCACTATGGCGCAACAGTGGACCACCATCAACACTTTGGCTCAACCTAACATGGCAATCATATTCACCATGAAAAAGTTAAAAGAGAGTACAAGTTCACCATCAACTGGAATCCAACATGAATAGAAATCTGATACCTTATGAGAAACCATCTGCTATGAGCAATATAGTACTATTTTACTCTGGTGCTGATAGACCTAGTGCCCTGCGTTATATGATTCTGTCCACAGGTCACGCAACAGTGAACACCAATATAATAATAGACCACAGGGTTGAACACAAGGACTGTCTCCACTTGCTTACAACCTACATAAGTTGAAGCTCAAAGTTTAAGTAGAACCTTATATGCAGTTGTTGTGCAAGTTTTCATGTTTGATAAGTTAAGATAAGACAAAAATGTTCGTATTGATGTGAATGAATGTCAATGAATTCAGTCCCATTTTCAATAGGAGCACTTTCTGCTCATCCAATCAAAGAGGGGCAGCTTTCTCTGTGTGTGTGTGTGTGTGTGTGTGTGTGTGTGTGTGTGTGTGTGTGTGTGTGTGCGTGCGTGCGCACACATTGTGGAGAACAATGCTGTTTTATTGACTGTAATTTGAAGCCATTATTTTTTAGACTCATTAGTCATCTTTTTGGCTATGGAACACACACACAAACAATAAATGTAGAATAGGAGTGGGTAAGGGGGAGGTCAGCTGGAAAGCATGTCTCCCTGTCTTTCAAATGTGATCCTTAAGAGTTTAGAACATTAGAACAAGAACAAAACCACAATAAAGTTTAGTTTCAAATCTGCTGCTGGGATCTTGTTTCTGGGCAGCTATCCATGTGTGTCAGTACACTAATGACAGTAACAGCTTTAAATGACACTTTTAAAGATAAAGAAAATAAAGTTGACCAAAGCAGTGCCATTTAGAATAGTTGCTCACACCCAGGCCAAACTCATAATGTTTAGAGAGCAGACTTGGTCCTGAGCTAGACAGGGTTACTGTACTTCTGACTTAAGAAGTTAAAGTATTCAAACAGTGAACAAGTAGAGATAAGATTTGATCTTAGCCACATCCGGAATGATGTAGTGACTAACCAAGGCAAAAACTAAAGAGCACAGATAAGATGACACTGGAAAGTAAGACCAAAAGTCCAACAGAGAGCCAGATTGGTCATTTATCCAGTGAAAATACAACCTAGTCCATCTTACATGAGACCTTTCATTGTATTCAGCTTAATAATACTCTCCTGGTAATGATAAACTCATGTCTCTTCAGAAAGCAAAGCACTCAGTTGGAAAGTGGACACGCATATTGGGTCACTTGGAGGACAGCAAGGCCCTTGATTAGCAATCAATGTGAGCTGGTGAATAAGAACCTCTGCTTAATTAGGGATGTACGATCTCTTCACAGACTACCAAATTTCTTCTGGTCCGATTTATTCTAGAAGCTGTAGTCAAGTCTGTTGTGTGCCGTTTTAGGTCAATCATCTCACATGAGATCAATCCTGGAGGGTGGAGGATGTAGACTGCCACCCTGGTAGTCAGTGATACGGCACAACATGCAAAGTGTTCACAGTGTTGCTACCTCTTCCAATTTTGTGATCTAATATAGTTTCACTGTATGCTGGCATAATTACGCAACTAATTAAGTTTGTCCGTCAGAAACATTTACAAGAATTTTGTTTTGCAACACCTGTGTTTGTGGGTGGGAAAGCAGGTGAGGGTTATCGTATTTGTCGCTGCACTCTCGACTCCTACTTGTTGGCCGTGATACCTGCACAATGATTGCTACAACTGGAGAGGATAATGCCCTGAGTTTTGCACCCTCACTGCGGTCAGTCTTCCCCAGCCAACAGCTTGGGAATTCCTGGGATAAAACAGTGACAAGAATTAACAAAAATTCCCCATTTCTGTAAATGAAAACAAAACATACTTTATAAATATAGTCAACTGGGCGACAGCTTTGGGATGTGGGGTTGAGTGGCAGTTACAGTGTTGTAGACTCTGATGATTACAAGTTGTATGAATGGCTGTTCCCATGTTTTTTTTGGCTTTGTGCAATGGGAACAGTGACCCCACTGTAAGCCATGGCTGTTTACATTCCAGCAGATCAGTTCCTACTGGAACCATGGGGAAGGAAGGGCAGGGGTTAAAGAAGACTCTCACGCACCATATCTCTACAAAACCAACATACGCCTCACCCAGGACCCACACTTAGTAAACAATCCACAATGATCCAATACAGAGGGCTTACACCGTTTTATCAACACAAGCTGTGAACGATATCTCAATTATTCTTCACCTTCCAAGTCATCTGCTTCCTTTAATCCGCCTTTTAATCCTAAATTATCCATCTCTCCATCACACTTTTCAGTCTTTACTTCCCTCTCCACTCTGTTTCCCATGGCTTGCTGTGAGTGGAAGACTGGAGCTCCCCTATAAGTATCCCTAATTTGGGGTGGGGTGGTCAGCCTCCACTTATTCCCTGCATAGAGTGCCTGAAGGCAACAACGCAGCTCAGAGGCCCTGCCCACTCATCCATTCCCTAAAAACCTCTCCTCATTCCCAAACCAACACAACAGCTCCTCAAAATTGGTTAAAATAGCCCTGAATTTCATGTTTCAAAGAGAGAATGGTGAGAGTTTAAGCATGTTTCAGCATGTCAAAAGGTCTTACAAGTCTAAGGGAAAACACAGGCTGAGGTATATGCTCATGTCTGGAAGATTCAGGAGAGAGGCAACAGAATAGTGTGTCTCAAGTTAAAAGAATGCACAAATGTGTGGGAAATGGAGGGAAGTTTGTCAAAACTCTCTCGGTTCTTGGGCTGTGCTATGGGGCAGGGGTCTACCATTTCAATTCCAGTAAACACAGGAAATGAATTGAGCTAAGATGAAATGAGAATGACTTCAACAGCTGAAACGTCATAAAAACATCATGTTCTTCTAGGAATAACAAGGGATATGGCTGTGGTACAGACAGTCAACTGCAGTCAATACAGTCTAAAGGCAAATGCAATTAAAACGTCTCTGAATAGGCCTTTTGTGCAGTGCAACTCAATAGGTAGCCTCATTTTATTTGCAGGTATTCTGTGCTTGTTCAATCTGGATTAAAATACAGTAACTGACTGAAAAAACAGCGTGCACCATCTTTTCCAATGGCCTCCAAATAAACAGAGCAAATGTACACAATGCACAGTCAACAGCAATAAAAGAGTTTCAGTGCAAAGACTGAGGCTGTGATTCAGTGTGAGCTCAGAGACCAAAACAGAGATTGAGATAGATTGAAATATTTAAGCCCACGGCATATGATGACCGTGTGTACGTGAGCAAGTGTGTCAGTAAGAACGAGTTACAATTAGGTCAACGCAAGGTCAACGGCAGCTAGGTGCTGTGTGCAGTATTTAGGACTGCATAGCAAAGCAATGCAGGTATTAGAGTGTGGGTGTTGATCATTTAAACTTGCACTGATGTCATTAAAGTGGCTTTGTGGAGCTGGAAAGTTCTTTACACCCACATACCTACCCTCGCCTCGAGGAGATAATGGATTTAGTGTGTGTATGTGTGTTTCTCACATCACTTAAACAACTTGAACAGCCTTCATACATTTGCGTTGGGGCTGCCTCTGTTCATGATGTTCATTACCTAAACTCTAAATGATCAGAAGACCACTTTCTCTCAACAGTGTTAACTCAAGACGACTAAAGCTGAGGGGTTTGTCAAACCTTACAACACCTGTTCCTGACACGACTTTTGCAGTCAAGCACCCTCTGTCCCAGGTGCAGTCAGTCACACACAAACACACAGCTCAGCACAAACTATACCTCTATCCCATCCAGCCTTGCACATTAGTTTTGATGCTGTGTATGATGTTTTTTTTCTACAGCTACTGGAGTAAGGCTTGCTCACTATATGACTGAGCCTAGAGACAACCCCAGCCCACACACTCGTGCTTTGCTTCCAGAGTGTTCTGTCCTGAATCACTACAGTCAGGACAGAGACAGCCAGAGCGCTCCACAAAACGGAGAATAACTCTGTCCCATGTTACACATGCCATGGTCAACGGTTGCTGGACAAAGGGACAAAACATGTTGCCCTGGCAACGCTCCCCTGAAATAACTGCGTTGGGTTGCTCTGGGAAAATCTAGCTTGTACATTCAGCAAATAATGGAGACTAAATTGACAGTGGACTTTTGCAGTACAGTTTTCTCATTTCCATGTTTAAAGCTAATTAAACGTGCAGTGCTAAAATTCAGTTTACTATTTTGGAACCAACACATTTCAACTCCCTTCTTCGGAGGCCTATGCCGAGAACAAACCACGAAAGCCGCACTAACACATTAGCCTTGCATGGCAGCACATGTTCTATGCAGGCCAACATTTTCAGCTATTCAAACTCTCTCCATCCTTCCAATCAGAACACATTTTCTCTTTATCTAGCTCTTACTGAAGGTACATTGTCTTCGTTTTACCACTTGTCTCTTGCACATAACGACTCTTCAAAGCCACAGCTGCTCTTAGCATAAAATGATGGCAGTGGTGCGTCGTGTTGGGTGTTCACCATAGGTGGGCAACCCCAAATCGATGGCTTCAAAAACTGTGATCTCTCCCATGCCTCTGCTAACCCATTCCTTTCCTCCAGAGCCATGCCACATCCTGCAGGTTGGGACCGCAGTCCATCTGGGTTTGGTTAGAGCCAAGACACAAGAGCCATAAAACTAGGCCGAGAGGAAAACAGAGGGGCACCTCCTCATCTACAACCCCAACCATTTCTCTCAGATGGGGGCTCTGATGTGGTCTGGAGCAACGTTATACTGGCGAAAGCTGGCAGTCTTTAGATTTGACCTGATGTCATTTACAATACAGCATTTAAACTGATCTTTATGTCGGCCTCTTTCTTGTATTTAACGTTGACTGTAGCAATCTGAAGCATTTTTCACTAAACATTTTAACCGTATGTTAAAAGCAAACTACTGCATACTACATAGCTGTGTATCAAATTTCAAAACCATACCCATCATCCAGTGTGGGAAAATAGCCTACTGCGCATCAATGGTGGAATTAAGTTTCAGTATCACTGCACAAATGAAATGTTGCAATAATGGCAAAGCTAAGAAACCAACCACTTGGATTGATCACTGGAATAAAAGAAAATTCTTCACACACTCAAACCGCTCCAGTGTTATTAATATTTATTGTAGCGTCACACGATGTTTCGGCACTAAATGTATTTTACGTCGTTATCTGTACTGTCTATTGAAGTAAAAGGTTTATGAAATCCTATACCACCACTCACAGATTCCAATCCTACCCGATGTTCAACATCAAAACAGTTCAAATATTCATTTTACCTCTTTGTCCACAGAGAATTTGCCAAGTTAGTGCAGCTGTTCATTCAACACAAAACAATTATTCTAATGTGTTTATTGTGACAAGTGAGGTTCTATATTTAGTGTCACTTGATAGCTTCAGACCCTTGCCACCCCCCTCTCCTTTAGATCCTGCATTCAGAGTGCAGATGAAAAGATGAAGAGTGACATCCAGAGAGAACGATGAATGGAAGGAGGACATCCGCCTCTTTCCTTTGTCTCTTCCAGTAAACACATCATCCATCCTTTTTCTGGTGTCATCATTCTCCACCAGTGCCTCACAAACCTAATTTATTGGCTCCAGTTTAAAAAAGACATTGAGGCCATGTTTGGTAAAATAAAATCCTCGGTTTAACTGCATATTGGATGCACTATGCAAATAGTAGCCTTGCCATTAAACTGTTATCAGATTTCTATAGTGGGAATGAAATTACCCTGAAGGGCACAACAAAATCTACACAGCATCCTAGCTCCTGCTGTTTGTATTACATAAACCCTCTCAGCATCGCTCTCCTCTGCCAGAGAATGCCACATACAGTATGAAAAGGGTCAATAGCAACAAAGCAAGTGCTGTTTCAACTACTGCTGCTTTCACCTCATTTCAAAGCACATCCACATAGAAAACAAAACTGGTGAGCGCTGCTTTGGGTCAATCAATATTCAGCGTGCCCACATGCTGCAATATAAATAGAACCCACAAACTATAGAGTATGTAAACGAGTGACCTTGACAAATATCAGTCAGTCTACATATTCATTTTGTATTATTGATAGATATTAGACTACAGGCCCCAATAAAGATTACTAAAGACAGTCTCCTTAGCATTGAGTGGTTTTTCCAGTTTTTCTTTCAGAACAGGAAGTTGCCATGGGTTAGCCACTTAAACAAACACACACAGCTCGGCACATGACTTTTAGTATCAACACCATGTGGTGTCACTTCATTCCTTTTGACACCGCTATGCTAGTTAGCTTAGTGTTCAACACGTTCACTAAATACTCTGCTGTATGAGAGAAAGCGCTGGTGTCAAAGCAAACAAAACTCAACGGCGGAGGGGAGGAAGGCTTTCACTCACCATTTCGTCCAGAGCATAGCGAAGTAAGCCGTGCTCGTAAAGGATGAAGAACCTCCTCTGCCATTTCTGTTGAAAAAAATAGAAGAATTCTTGAATTACTGACATGGGCACATCATAGATGTCATAACAATCCCAACAGTAAGCCACATCAGAAGGATGACGCAATATGTGAAATAAAATAAATATGCAAATATTTAGAATGGGCTTGAAAGCCATTGATTAATATATTACATTAGCCAATTTTAGCCATGACAGTTTAACAAATTCTGTTACACGTATGGAAAGATATTTAGTTTATAAAGCCAGATTTCTTTATTGGATCCGTTAATGAATCTGTAAATATTCCTTATATAGTACACACCTCTGGGTATAAAGACGTAGCCACTACACTGGTGCACACACATCCAAACAGTAAATACACAGGGAAGGCATTTGGGAAACAGTTGCATTGGAATCTCAGTTCGTGGCACACTTTTTTACCACATCACAGGCTTATCAACCTAGCGGGAAATTAGTTTATCATCATGATTCAGTTTAAAAATCAATTATCCAGTTTCCAGATTGTTTTCTTCATAAAAGTAAGGGGAAAAAAAAAGACAACAAACACAACACTGAAAGAAAAACCACAGTTTTTTTTTTTTTTTATGTCCCAGCTGGAACAACAAAAACTACGTAGGTCAACCCTTTCACGGCACTGACGGCAGTACACAATATTACATCTGATAACATTAACCATCTCCAGATCTGTCTTACATGTTAAATGCACACAACCATGACCTGGTATCTGACATCTATCTATCATGTTTTGTTTTTTTCCAAAACACATTAAGTGAACAATGTTAATGGATTCCAGCCTGCGTTTTTTTTTTTTTTTTTTAAACTACAAGGTCAACACAAACAAGGGAGTCATTTGATCTCTTGGTTAGAATGGTAATTCTGTCGATATTTGTGCAAATGATAGGGTAACAGTTCCCATTGATCTCCTTGCTCATTGGCTTGATGAGCTCCCCACTGCCCTCCTCTTATCTTAATGCACCGTTTTGTCTCAGTGTAAAATATCCTGGGCTCCGATTCCAACTGGGGCCAATCCATGAAATATTGAGAGGTGCTTTGTAACCTAAAATACAGTGGTCTCAAAAGGGGTGCTGATAAGTTTCACAGGTGATGTTAAAAGGACACTGCAGTCATAGCCATTAAAAAGTGATAAATATGTGGCTTATAGTGTTGTCGATAGACAAAATACAGCCACGGACCCCCCAAACCTGTCAGACTAAAGTGGTCCTAAAACATGACTCATCCAACATTTTCTCTGTTATTTGTTTGTTGGTCAGTCAAAAACCTGACCAACCTGCTTACCTCAGCACTACAGGCCATCAATTATAGACCGGCGGGAAAAAGCAGATTGTAATAATAGGCAGAACACATCAGTGATTATGTCAAAGCAGCCTGTTGACAGTAGTTGGGTTGAAGGATTCAGAGGTGCTTTTCCCAAAACCCATATGGAAGCCATCAGTGTGGCTGTGAGAACTGGGACTTTTCCTTCTCCTCCCCCACATTCTCTCTACTCCTCTTTGGGATGCACCACCACCACAGTATAATCTGGGAGCTGATAAAGGAAGCGGTGCAACAGAGCAAGTCTCCCATTACATGATGCTAGGGGAGCAGGATTTATGAAATAAAGTCAATATTAGGCTCATTATTGCCAGAGAATGAGGCATTTTCTGATAGAGGGCCAAGCCTCCCACAGGAAGCTGTTGAATCTATGAAATGGCTACAGGAGTCACAATAGCCAGACGTCCTGTTTGTCAGATGTCAAAATGAGTGGCAGAATGGATAACAAAATTAAAAGGAAGGGCTAGGCAAGCCAATTGCCTTTTTCAACTAACCTGGCCCTTGGAGCTGCCCTGATTTAATACACTTTACACATCTCATTCTTAAAGCTGTTTAACACAAAATCCTAAGGACTGCACCTACTGACTCTTGGCATGAGCAGAAGCTACAATGGGTCAATGAAAGTTGTTCCCTTTAAAGAATACCCCTTTGTTTTCATGAAGCTCCACCAAATTTATTAAAAGGAAGTCAAAAAGAGCCGAAACTATGCTACGTTCCGAACATAATCAGTTTCAAGTCCAACAAAGGAACCACTTACCCGAGATCTATGTAATGGATTGTCGAAATTTGTTCCCTCTGGCGCCAGCAGCAACCATCCACCATAAATGGGTTTTGCCTGGTAAGGGGAAAACACAATTACAGCCTTGAAAGCAAAAACTAAAACAAGCACATTAACATATTGATTAACAGTTCAATTGTGCACATTTGAATTCACTGTAGATATAACTGGAGGCTAGTCCCTACTTTAGACTTCTATTGTCTCCCAATATCAGACAGGATTACACGGACACACAAATATTTTAGTTCAACACCGGGGAAGTGTGTATTAGTCGCTAGCTTGAGTTGACTGCAGGCTACATTCACCAGCTGGCTGTACTCCAGAGCACCATGCTGCCGTGGGAGAAAAAAAAAAAGGAAAGGCTAACACACATGATTTTCCCTCTGATCCTCTAAGTGGGTGGACTGGTGGGTGGAGGAGGCAGCAAGAGGCACAAGTTAGCAAGAAAAACAGTGGATGAGTAACAGGAGAGAGAAGCAGTACAGAGTCAGAGCTTTTGTGGCTACAGATTTGCAATTCAAACTTTAACAGAGATTTCCAAGTTGGCCTGGCCGTCTTTCTTAAGTCGTTCTGATGGGTACATACTTGAACTACTAGTAGTCAGCATTTGTTTGCTAAGCCAAAAAAGCCCTGCGTAACCACTGCAGGGTTGTGTGTACAGGAGCACAAATTCGACTAAAATGTCTACACTCAACTCTTACCTACACCTAAAGAACTTAGCAAATTAGGTACATTACGTAAGCCAACTGCACTCCCAAGTCTGTGGAACAACAGCCTACAAATCAAGTCGAATAGCTCTGACTTTTCAGACGTCTGGCACCTCTATGTCCCTTTATCAGTGGTTTTGATTACAGTCATAACTTCATCCCATGTAAAGCCAAGTGTAATCCACCATAAAATCCTCTTTGGCTGTGATTATAGGAAGTAGAGCACATTTCTCAGCTCAGAGACTTTGTAAACAACATGACATAAAAGGAATTTTCTATCAAAAGTCCTAACTGTAACCTTGGACACTGGACAGTCAACGATTTGAGTTGCAAGAGAAACAACAATCACATTTTGAAAGACAAACAGAGAGGTGACACATATAGGACTAGCACCTAATAGATGAGACAAAGTTATTGGATAATGGAACTGCGGGAAAGAATAGTAAGTGTTGAGTGGGAATCCTGCTAATACTGGGACAGAAGCTTCCTCCTTGCCTTAGTCTAAAGCCCAAGGAGAAACACTGAGACTCAGCAGCACAGTTTCGAAAAATGTCCCATCTCTCCTCACATGACCTGACAGCAGCCCGAATGGCAAGTAGTCCCAAGAGAGAAATAGACAAGATGAATCTAGGTCATTTTTACCCTTCGATGGTTTAGTGTTTAAATCGAGCTATTTGAGCGTGTTAGCGTGTGTTCATTTTGCAATAGCCCCCTCCCCTCAACGTCTTATTACCCCACATCATAAATAACTATGAAATACTGCACCAATAGCATGAGACCTTGAGTAGTGAATTAGTTGGGCTGCAAAAGGAATGGCAAAGGTTCTGGATGAAAATATGCACAGGATGAGATCCACAGGCATTCAGTATCTTTTGTAGCAGGACTCAAACAATGACAACATGGCCAGCATGCCCCGGGTCTTCAGCCTCTGACCACTGATGATAACCTTTCACTCGGTGAAGTCATCACAGGACAAGGTTGACAGCCAGTGGGTCAGAAATTCCACTGAGAAGGACAAATAAACCCCAGGACTGTTTCCATTACATTAGAGAAGCCATTGGTCATGATGGAGGAAATGACAGAGAAATGTTAGCCCGATGGCAGTCCTCACCCAGCCATGATGAAGACATTATCAACTGTAGAAGTATCAGTCACAGAGGTGTCATTCATATAAACAGCCTGGACACTGGGTACTCTTAACCTGTCACGCTGGTAAACAGCTTACCTAACGAAATGATCACGATATAGGCCAACAGAGTTCAGTGAGCCCTGATGACAACATTCACAACGTGCCAATACAACAACGCAGTCCAGTAGGAAGCATTATTGGGATATCTTAATTTGTGATTATATGGTAATGACACCCAGTCTCCACTTCTTTTAGGAGTGAACTTGCCAACAGTGTGGCAAAGAATATGGCTAAGGCAAAATGCCAAAAGGAAGCGTTTATAGCATAGGACATTACAGGGAAAAAAAGGTTTCAAAGAAATAACGTAACCCAAATGACTCAACAAAAGCAGTTGATAGTATGCTACTGTGCTGGAAGGCATGGAGCTGGGTGGAGGCCTATGTCTGCAGGAATTGGGGTCAATGTGCGCCCTTGGGCTGGAAACTAATTATGTCCAATTAACCTAACCTTTGCACTCCATGGTCTATTGGCACAATCATGGCAAACCGTTTGAAATGTGCACGTCAAACAGAGAGCTAAAAACAGCCTTTCACTGCATCACTAATAGCTATAGGTCGCATAGAAATATCACATATGAAATACCCAAGGTTTTAAAACAATAATAACATAGTTCACCTGGTTTAAGTCTTCGTCGTTAAGCAAATGTGATTCTCTAGGCTTGAAGCAGTTCTGGCATTTACTTTTGTTGAAAATGTTGGCTTGAAATTTCCGACAAGGATTGTCTTTGAATGACATGGTTGACGGAAAAGGTGACACTTGATGAGGGGGAAAAAAAAAAAGAAAAAAAAAGTTCCAGGAAGTTCTTGTTTTGAAAAACAAAAACTGCTCAATTCTCGCAGCCAAATGAGTTGGAGTCAACTTTTTAAAACAAAGCCATCAGAAGAAAGACGCGTGAAGTCCATGAAAGAGCCTTAGTGCGCTGGTCACCTGTGCTATGTTACCTGAGGAGGCGAAGAACCCTCGTTAAGTGATATCTATGATAGTCATCTTGCGCGAGGGGACGCCACCCGCAGCTAACGTTGCCCTGATAACTTTTGTTTTTGTATGCAGGCTTACTAATAAGTTGTCAATTCTTCGAAAGCGCAGACAGGTGTGCGCGGTATTTTCCTTAATTACGTCCTCCAACGAGGTGTCGACGTTTTACAGGTAACATTCCGGGCCTCGAGCTCACTGCAAAGGTCCCGTCAGCCTCCATCGGGCGGAACGGCTCAACCGAGGGAGGGAGTCCACTTTGGTCCCTCTCTCTCTCTCTCTCTCTGTCTGTCTGTCTTTCTATCTAACAAGTGATACCGTATTCATTGCCGTGAAATCTGTTTTACGCTTCTGACGTCTCTCTTTAAGACCAAACACCGTTATCCAACTTTAAAAACGCCATCAACTCGGCTGTCATGCCGTTGGATCCATAGCGTCGGGTTCCGTTCGTCGTAGTACAGTTCCCGCTGGCACTGGTACGCAGTCTGCGGTTGATGTTTTCGTGAAAATCCTCGCTTGGGCCCGTACAGTCTGTGGAGAGACTGGGAGGTGGTCAGGAGAGAGTGGAGTAGTGAGTGACAGCAACCTCGACCAATCACATACATAGACTTGTCTGCAAGCGAGGTCGTGTCTTTAACTGTCCAATAGAAAGCCTCGAAAATCTCCAGTACTTTCGCTCAAGCTCGGTGGGCTTTAAAGAGCCCATGATAACAAAAACAACTTCGATGTTAAACTGTGATGGTATTAATATGAGCCTGAGCTAATATTGTTTTTATTCCAAACTAAAAAGACAGACTATGAGCTATATTTATTCAGGTTACTCTCGTTATTATTGGTAGTTATTTCTTTAGCTGATATTTTTGTTTTGTTTTGTGTGTGGTGTGCTAATCTTTAAAATCCACAACAACAGGACAAGAAGGCAAAAAAGAAAAGGTAACAATTCAAAACATTGTGAAAACTATTTCTTTCATTTTTTTCCAAAATTGAAAAATGGGTTGCTAAACAGTTGCCAAACTCTCAAAAAGCGTTTCCTCAGTGTACCATTAATACATGCTAAAGTGAGGCTTTACTTGGTAAAGATTACTTATAAACATGATAACGCCTCGATTATTTTACCTTTCATGGAAAATGCACTGAGTACTACACAGAAATGTTCCTCCATGACCTACTAACAAATGAGTGGGCTGACATAAGCCCACTACATAAATGCCCTCTCACATCTCAAATGTTATGTATGTATTACACATAATATGACACGAAACGCTGTAACATTATACTCTTGGAAATTTCACTTTAATAGGATTGATACATTTAATAGATTTGATAAAGTACAGATGAGTAGGGATTAGGGTTAGGAGAATAATAGAAGCAAAGCATTAATGCAATAAACGTTATGATGATTTGATTTGTTTACATGATCCCATCTGTATTGTTATTGGAGCTGATGTAAAGAGGAAATGTGATGGAGGCTATTTTTACACTACTGTTACTACTACTGCATGACATTTTGATAGATCCAAGTAAAGAAAAAAAATGTTTCAAATATACGGCTCAAATACAAGCTTTAACAAAGCCAGGCAAATGTTAATTTCAAACATGGAAGGCAATCTTTAAGTGGTGTTCTGATTCCAGGCTCCAGAGCACCATCTGTTGGTCTTACATTTCCAAGGGCTAGGTCCAACGTTTCGAGATGGAAAAAGAAAAGAAAAAAACACTTGATGTCAAAGCCAAACTAAATAGGAATGTATGAGTGATAGATAGGAGGTGAAGTTAAGTCAGGAAATTTTGCAATTCTTCCACTATGTGGCTGGTTTTATGAGTGAAAATATGTTGTGATATTATGAAAATGTTGTCATGCTTTGCGGCATACTGGTACACACCCTGTTTTATCAAAACTAACCTCATAGAGTCACACTAGAAAATCGAATAACTACATTCATTTCAAAACAATAGACGTCTTATCACACGTTAGTGTGGAAACACTGTTGTACTTTCGTTGTCCTTTGCTTGAGTTCTTCCATGAAGCAGTTTATCTTAACTGAGCCTTCTGTCTCTTAATTTTGACAGGTAGGAAAGTGGGGTAGTTATTATAATTTCAGCATAGTCAAGATGATATTTCTAACAATGTATTTATTACTGCTTCTGACTAATATGTGCATGAGTCTCTCTTTTTTTTTTCTTCCTCCAAGTTGATCCAGACTGTGATATTCTCCAAGGAGATGCACCAAAAAAACTGAAATGATGCTCCTCAGTTAATGAGGTTGTGTATATATACACACAATCGCATTAATTCTGTGAATAAAAGACACATTCATTTATTTAACCTGCAAGAAGTGCAAGATTTTTATTCAGGGCGCTTGAGGTGGTGTGCTCGGACAGCAGTGTGAATGTAACATATACAGTGATAAGTTAGAGGAAAACAAAACAAAAACTGTTAAAAGTGTCAAATCATCTTAAATATGCCTATAGTCCAAATAAGCACATTTCAGACCATTGAGTGACATAAAAATCTTCTCTTTTCAGTTTGGTGTTTAAACATTTGTGTAACCATAAGACAACAAAGTGAGAATCAACTGAATAACAAAAATATAATATGATATACAAGTAACAATGACAACATCAAGGGAGTCATTTCATATATTGTATCAGAATGACGTGTCTGATAACAGGTTATGTACATTTCATGTACCCAATCACTGCACCATACATCAGGTATCATGACGTATTATTCAAAAAGGGTAATACTAATGATCTACAAAGGCTTTTCATTAGGACAAACTAACTTTAACTAGCTTCACAACCATTTTAGACATCAATGTATCTGACTTCAAACACCATAAATACCCTAACCACTCTCAAACTGTGTTCTGAAATCAGTAATTCCTTATTTTTCAGAAGGCAAGTGGAAAAATAATTTTTCTAATGCATTAAACTACATGTTGACACATGATCCTTAATATGTCTATCCTGACCCATCTTGTAGTTCCCATTTGCAGATATTTAAGAAATGTCATTATAATAATATATACGCAATAAAATATTAAATGAATGATATATGAGCATTTGGCTGATGCCGCTGATGGTGCCACCATGAGTCGAGTGAAAACCCAACAGCAGTACATTGTTTAAAGTTTAGCCAATTAAGATCTTAAAGGTTAAGCTTAAGTAACGGAAAGATTTTCTGCATTGGTAAATGTCACAAAAGTCAACACTGATTGTTGGTTTGAAACAGTCTGGTATCTGGCCTCAAAGATTAAAGGTGCAGTAGGTAAGACTTATAAAACTAACTTTCTCTCATATTTGCTGAAACTGACCCTATGTTCTAGTAGAACTACATGAAGCAGGTAATTAAAAAAAAATCTGGCTCCTCTGGCACCACCTACAGCCTGTAGTGCGATTTGCAAAAATCCACCGCTCCCTGTTCAGATGCACCAATCAGGGCCAGGTGGGGGGTCTAACTGCGGGTCAATCACTGCTCATTCTCCCTTGTGGGGGGAGGGTCTTAGGAGACCGTTTGGGCTTTAGCAGAAAGGGGGGAGGGTCTGAGAAGTTGTTGATGTTGAAATTCTTTGGCTAAGTCCTGGAGCTTCACAATCCTACCTACAGCACCTTTAATGTTTCTTTCTCGTGAAGCCAAGACTATGAGACTCGTGTTCATATCTGTTTTGAGGTATTACACATTTAAACATTATTCATTACAGTAGCCTACAGAAACTAACTGGGAAACACAATATTGTGTCCAGTTCTTAGGCAAAAAAAAATAATCACATTTTTGTATCAAATGCAAAGAAATAAACATAAGGGGTCATCAGAACTTGACATGTATTGCATATCAACAATGAGTACATTAGGCAGCATTTAGAAGAGATTTGCCTTCTTCTTCATGTCATTACGTTTCCACAGTGGAAGTATGTTGAATTCTTGACTATTCATGCCAAAGATCTCAAAGAATGAGTCCGGGGATAAGTGTCGCTGCAAAGGAAATAAAAGAATGAAATGGACCATGGAAAAGTAGCACAGTTAATCAGTTTGGTGCATTTCTTATACTAAAATAAAACTCATACTGTAAGTTTGACTGAAACTACATATTTCAAGGAATTTATCAACATCCAAGTAAGTTTTAGTCATGGTATGTGTAGTATTTTACACAAGGTCTGGCATTTATTTAAAACATGAAATGCAAAATATTTAAAACATTTTTTGCACTTTTGACAAACTTTCTCACATGCTACTGTACCTCCAGTCTTGTTCTGTCAACATCTTTGGGAAGCTTCACTCGCCCTCTACTGCTAACTGTGAGCAGTTCATACGGGTAGACCTTGATAAAACAAAAACTGGTTGAGAATGCTTTATACTGTAAGTTTATTATCGCACATGCTATACCTAAACAATCTTTTGTACAGTTATGCTATTGAGATATGAGATGGAGTTAGAAACATCATGTTCCATGCAAATACCATGCATATTGTATAACTACTATACAGTTATCATGGATAGAAGTCTATCTATAGTATCAGTGCTTCCACCTTAAGGGGAAAATATAAGATTCTGCTTCTATTAGCCTTTGTCAAATGATCTAGTACACATAAATATACAAACAATACTTGCTTTTGGTTCCAACAAATTAGGCATAGACACTCCTCTTTCCATTGGTGCTAATGGATGTTGACCGTCATGGATGAGCTACAGAATGAAGCAAACACGTGCAATGGGAAAATGTCATGGCGGGATTAATCACTTCAAAGCTAAAAGCCAAATGGGCAAATTACTGCAAGTAAAGTGTATTTATAAAATGTGGGGTTAAAGAGTCAACTGTGAAATATGTGTAACATATGTATTGATGAAGAGGTACTGTATGCAAGCTGTACTGTATGTACAACTTTGAGTTGAATGAATACTTCATAAAAACATGCTTATGCAGAGAGTGAGGTGAGGCCAGTCCTTTGGAAATGCAGTAAACCAAACAGGGAAAGGAAGAAGAGCAGGGGGGATTCAAGATCACTTAAAGTTCTTCTCACATACCTTAAAGTCTGAAAGGAAGGGAGGAAGAAGGTAAAGAACAAGCAACACAATTTAATTTCTAAATATTGTAGTGATTAACAACATTTAGATGAATAATAAAGATGTCTACATAATTACCTCTAAATCTGTCACCGCTGTAATGGGAGAAATCAGCTGAACGTGGCTTAATGAGAAGAGGAAAGGAAAATGGAGGAAAACATTTATTCTATTCATAAAGTGCGGTAAGTTGGACAAACCTCATATAGTTTCTTTAGTGTGTTTCTAGAGCTACCATTAAAAAAAAACACAAAGAATGTAACTGTGTGTCATGAGTTGTGTCATAATCTACTTCAAAATGAAAATAAATGCAGCTGATTGGCTCAAAGGAATGTTACTGAGCCTTACACAATAATGCTAAAGAGAGAATAAGGTATCAGTGTTGTTGCTCTCACCGGATTGAGGCCATTGCGACCATATCCAGGCAGAGAGGACGTTTGGGATGTGAAGGAATTTGGATCTGTATGTAAAAGTGAAACAGTAGACAGATTAGTTCATCATCAGGAGGCGACTCACAGACAGACTTGGCTCTTTGCCCAAATTAGATCAGACTTACTGAGTAGGATATACCTCAGGTTCTTTTCTTAGCCTTTTGCTAATTGTTCGGTAAATCAAACTTCTCAGTACTGCTCTATTTTTATATTTACAACAAAAATTGCACAAGTAAGTATAGTTTAGTGAGAACACAATTGAGATAAGAATCAGCAGCTTTACAAGTAATATTTAACTGCTTCAAGCTGCGTTAAAATGAACTTTTTAAAAGGTCATATTATACCTTGCTGTTTATAAATTGGAGGCCTCCTGTACATGTTGAAGCCGTCATCTGCAGATAAAAAAAGAATGCAGCGTCAGCAGATTATTCATTCTAAAAAATCAATTAATCAATCAATCAATTTATTTGTCACATGAAATCATATAAAAATACAATTCCAGTGCAATGTAATCCTGTCAGTTCCTTCAATGTGTACATTAAAGCCTAATAATGATAATTGTATTAGCAGAACCAAAATGATATATTGTTAGTAATAACTTACGGTAGTGTCTCCTTTTCCCTTTCAATGTTTTCAAATATTATTTAAATGGAGTAATTTAACACCCTCTTTTTGCCTTAACTGTTGCACTTTACATAAAAAAATGCATTAAAATGAGATTTTTCACAGATTTAGTTTATAGGACATTTTCTCTGAAAACACAATCAGTATTATAGAGCATCTGTACATATAATTTACTTACTCAAAAAGCACAAAGTGCAGTAAAGGTTCATCATGTCTACAATAATTGTAGTACAGCACTTATCGAGAGAAAAAAAAGCCAGCACTGCAAAAAGGTGATGCCACAATGAGCACACAACACATTTACATTTACAAAAAAGAGTGCAGTAAACATTTTTCTAAATACAGTTTAATTTCATGTGATTGTGGAGTGTCAGAAAGGATCATCAAGGGAATTTTAAAGAATCTCGAAACAATTGGATATAAAGACTCTGATTAAATAAAGCAAGGCACGGTTCACTATACAGAAATCAAGGCTGTGTGGGTTGTTTGTGATTTTCATTTCCCACCAAAAACACATGCCAGCGATTACTGGTCAGAGCTTGTCACATCTCATTCACACACACACACACACGCACACACACACGCACACACACGCACACGATAAAACAGGCTTTAGAAGAATCACAGCACTGCTTTAAATAGGCACGCCTGTAGAGGAATGTGCGAGAGGAGTTGGGAACAGGCAAAGGAATATTTACTTATTTAATCAATCAAGTCAGTTTTATAAATGACTGCTCAGATCTAGATTTATATAAAGGATTCTTTTTTTCAGTGCAAGAATTTAGTGAACGGTGGGTGAGGTGGCAGCACAAGAGAAAAGAAAAGAATTGTCAAGAAAATATTGCAAAATGGGAAAAGAAAGGAGATCAATGGATTCTCTGAAGGAAGCTGCTAGCTGGCATACATAGTGTGTTGTTTTCTGCTGGGGCACAGACTCCTGTGCTGTCTCTTACAGTAAGATGTCATATGAAAAGTGGGCGACTGACAGTGTTAGAACTTTGACCACTAGGTGGCTCAGTGTTTCTAACAGTGAAGTGAATCACATCTCTGTGTCATCCTTCCTATAAATTCCAACACTGACCTTTAAACTAGTTGCTTTTTAGTAGTAGTAAATAACAAAGGCTAAGGCAGTACCAGGAGGGGATAAGGGATGCAGAAAAGGGTGGCAGAAGAGCAGGGGTTCTTACCTTTGGTGCGAGGGAGAAAGTGGTGACATAAAGGGGAAGTGGGACATGTGTCATTGTTGCCAGAGAACAAAGAGGGAGAAAGCATCAATCCTGTTTGTTATTCCACAAAAGAAGTGGAAGGAGGAGTTGCGGAGGGAGAGGAGATAAGGGAGGGTGGTAAAGCAGAGAACAAGTGAGCAGAGGGAGGCTAATATCTTTACAAAAGGTGATAAGATAGGTAATTTTACTTTTGTGCGCTCTTCTCACCTGGCCGGTGGAAGTGTTGTGGTGATCTGGACAGAGTTGGAGTGTAGCTGTGACGATTGTATGTTGCATGAACTCCAAAAGATCTGTGGCTTGTAGATGTTGGTATGCACTTTCTGACTTCAAAACTCTCCTTGAAAGAAGAAAGACACAAAAGCAGTGTGAAATGCACAACAAATAAAAAATAATGAGTGTTAAATATCTATGATTTGAATGGGGGTCTGGCACATACTGTATGTATACCTGTAGTACATCTGCTCTACCTTAACTAAGTAAAGTTAATAAAACAAATATTTACCTCTGGGGTTTCATTTACGTTTCCTGGTGACTAAATCAGGGGAAGAAAAATAAATGAATGAACCAGAAAGAAACACAGCATACACTGCTATCCCCTTGTATCTCCAAACCTGTCTGATATGAAAAAGAAAAACAACCTATAACACTAGGACATGCACTATGTATGCACTAGGAAACAAAATGATTATATTATTAGGTACTTTTAGCCAATTATTCTAATTACCCTAACACAGATCATTAAATGAATGCTCAATGGCACAGTAAATAGCAACAAACCACATTTGTTTTTATCAGTTGACTCCATATTAAGTATGCAACCATTCTGTGATTGTGTTGTAAAAGTTGCCCTGCATAAAAGAATCAGCCAAATTCTCATAAATGTAAGTAGAGAATATGTATCTAGATTCAGGCAGGTACCCTAGATCTAGATATTTAGAGTGTTTTGTGAACGTAGAAGTGATATTGCTCCAAAACAAACTTGTCTATTTCTCACAATAAATATCTTTGCATTTTGGGGCCAAACACAGTCAAATATGAGAAAAAAGACAAGACCTCACTTGGTTTGACTCGTAAATCAAACCAAGAAAAACACCCCCAAAACAATGACACACAAATGTCACCGAATACAACTTGAAGCATTGAACGGAGTTACCTCTGACGAGCTTTGCTTTTCCTGTCTGTTGCCTTTGTTGTCCAAAGTAGATGAGTTGTTGTTCACAGACTTATAAGATATCATTTCAGGATGCTCTATATCATATATAGCCTTGACTCTGGGAATGGCTGCTAAGTCTCGGTAATCAATGATCTCATTATCTAGTTTTGCCTGGGACCAGGACAGGAGGAGAGGGGAGGATGGAGGGAGACAGGGTGGAAGACACAGTATGGGTTACGTCACGTCAAAGGTTGCTTATTACATGACTTCAGGGAGGAATAAAACTTGAATCCCACAACACCTCAAGCAGTCTGATTTTGGCACATGAAGTGGACTGATTAACATTGTAATCTGTTCTCAGGCTTTTAAGTATAAAAAAGGTACATTTTTGGCTCATATTTTGAGGTGTTTTGATGGGGGTAAAGTCTACTCCACACAACAAAACCAACAGTCTATGGATCCTAATAAACTGGAAGGAGGAAACAAAAGGACACCGAAAGCAGCAGGTTGTTTTTATAATCAAATTCAATCTGAATTGCCAATGAATTCAAATTGATTTAGCAAATAAATCTAAATTCCTGTTCAATATGTGGTTGATTTAAGACAATTTGAAGGCTCTTCAACATTCAACCACAATTGAAATCCCATTTTTTCTCACAAGATAAAAACTAGTTCCGATCAGTCAAGGTAAGGTTAGAGAAATATGTTAAATGTAATTGATTTGAATGTTTTTCCACATTGGCTATTGTCCTAAATGTTTGTCTTCATTTACAAAAAGAAACATCTTGCAAGAGAGACAGTTTGTCCATGCGACTCCCCTGTATAAATAAAGGATAAATAAAATGTAAATCAAGCCACGGTAAATTGTGCACCATGGAAGGTGTTCAGCAGATGTTGTCAAGCAAGAACTTACACAGATCGTTCGACCAGGACTCCCCGGAGTGCATGAGCCCGGCCTGGAACAGGAGCTTTCGGATGAGGATCTAGTGGGCTAAAGGGGGTTAAAAATAGCGGTTAGTTTGAGTCATAGGATGCTGAGAAACTTCCTGCAGCAGTTGACAGTGTGGGGCCAGCATCATGCAGTTCATGTGCATTGTTCCATATTGCAATTAACTCAAGAAAAAACACCTTTATTTGTACCTAACATTGATATCAGCCAGACTTATGTTTTGCATTACATACATTGGTGTATATTACTGTAAATGATGCGAGTATGAGTAGATGATTTGAAATAGCACAGCCAAGCATGCATCACGGTGTACACTGAAATTCCATATGCTACAGCCAACTTGTTTTTAAAACGCATTTATGAAATGCACATACTATATACTGTACAGTACAGGTGCTCAAAATGTCTTCTTTTTGCGGCCTTGAATTAGCACATGAGATCTAATTGGCCAGCATGGCGAGCAAAGTGTTGCATGTGAAGCAAGCGAGTGCGGTTAATCTCAAAACGTGAGATTACAGCCTTCTCACTCTAGAAAACCACCAGTGCAAACGGCAGGCCCGCTCACAATATTAACCTTCAGTTTATGTCTGGGGAAAAAGAAATCAAGACAAGGTGTTTTTGGTCTGCTGACCTGGGAAGGAAGAGAATGTGTAAGATATCACACTTGCATCCTCCTTGTAACAGCAATTACACTAGCTGGATATTAACAGCTATTATGAAAAGTATTTGAACACCCTGCTATTTTGCAAGTTCTCCCACTTAGAAATCATGGAGGGGTCTGAAATTGTCATCGTAGGTGCATGTCCACTGTGAGAGACATAATCTATCCAGAAATCACAATGTATGATTTTTTTTAACTATTTATTTGTATGATACAGCTGCAAATAAGTATTTGAACACCTGAGAAAATCAATGTTAATATTTGGTACAGTAGCCTTTGTTTGCAATTACAGAGGTCAAACGTTTCCTGTAGTTTTTCACCAGGTTTGCACACACTGCAGGAGGGATTTTGGCCCACTCCTCCACACAGATCTTCTCTAGATCAGTCAGGTTTCTGGGCTGTCGCTGAGAAACACGGAGTTTGAGCTCCCTCCAAAGATTCTCTATTGGGTTTAGGTCTGGAGACTGGCTAGGCCACGCCAGAACCTTGATATGCTTCTTACAGAGCCACTCCTTGGTTATCCTGGCTGTGTGCTTCGGGTCATTGTCATGTTGGAAGACCCAGCCTCGACCCATCTTCAATGCTCTAACTGAGGGAAGGAGGTTGTTCCCCAAAATCTCGCAATACATGGCCCCGGTCATCCTCTCCTTAATACAGTGCAGTCGCCCTGTCCCATGTGCAGAAAAAACACCCCCCAAAGCATGATGCTACCACCCCCCCCATGCTTCACAGTAGGGATGGTGTTCTTGGGATGGTACTCATCATTCTTCTTCCTCCAAACACGGTTAGTGGAATTATGACCAAAAAAGTTCTATTTTGGTCTCATCTGACCACATGACTTTCTCCCATGACTCCTCTGGATCATCCAAATGGTCATTGGCAAACTTAAGACGGGCCTTGACATGTGCTGGTTTAAGCAGGGGAACCTTCCGTGCCATGCATGATTTCAAACCATGACGTCTTAGTGTATTACCAACAGTAACCTTGGAAACGGTGGTCCCAGCTCTTTTCAGGTCATTGACCAGCTCCTCCCGTGTAGTTCTGGGCTGATTTCTCACCTTTCTTAGGATCATTGAGACCCCACGAGGTGAGATCTTGCATGGAGCCCCAGTCCGAGGGAGATTGACAGTCATGTTTAGCTTCTTCCATTTTCTAATGATTGCTCCAACAGTGGACCTTTTTTTTCACCAAGCTGCTTGGCAATTTCCCCGTAGCCCTTTCCAGCCTTGTGGAGGTGTACAATTTTGTCTCTAGTGTCTTTGGACAGCTCTTTGGTCTTGGCCATGTTAGTAGTTGGATTCTTACTGATTGTATGGGGTGGACAGGTGTCTTTATGCAGCTAACGACCTCAAACAGGTGCATCTAATTTAGGATAATAAATGGAGTGGAGGTGGACATTTTAAAGGCAGACTAACAGGTCTTTGAGGGTCAGAATTCTAGCTGATAGACAGGTGTTCAAATACTTATTTGCAGCTGTATCATACAAATAAATAGTTAAAAAAATCATATATTGTGATTTCTGGATAGATTATGTCTCTCACAGTGGACATGCACCTACGATGACAATTTCAGACCCCTCCATGATTTCTAAGTGGGAGAACTTGCAAAATAGCTTGTTATTATGGAAGTTACATAATATTGATAGAAAAATCTGTGTTTGCATACTGCCTCTAACACACATTAAATTGCATATCACACATGTTAAGTGTTAAATCAAGGTGGTCTTACCATGTAACTGTCCTCAGTTCTGCTGCTGTCTCTGCAGTATGGGTGCCAAACTGTTGATCCTGCAAAGGCAGGGACATTATGGCAAAAAAATTACAGCATGTCAAAGTAAATGCAGTTTACTTAAGTGAACACAAAACGTTTGCATACTGAACATTAAGATATTCATCCAAGCCTAAATGTATATCCTCACCATGAATGCATGTACATGCACATCAGGTACTTTCTAACACTGACCTTGCAGATACATTTCTTCACCTTCTGTGAATATTTTGTCACATCGGCTGCATCTCGCGCAGCTGGGGTGATAATGTTTCTCCCCTGCCTATAGCAGAAGATCATGATAAATGTGTCAGAACCACCAACCGTCAAGTCTTATTAATATTCATTTTGAGAAAAGCCATGTCACAAAATCTCAATCTAAATTACAAGTGATGCAAATATAGATACAATCAGGAGCTTACTCCTCACTGAAAGTAAAGATTTCTTACCTCTAGGACCTTTCCAGTTATAAACTTCTGACATGCTTCACATTGTACCCCAAACTGAATCTGGTAGTCTCTCTCACAATAGGGAACCCCATCCCTGAAAGATAAAACGTTAAAAATAAAAAACAATTTTAAAAAATAAAAAACATTTTCTTTTCTGTGGTGTGTGCTAACATTGTTTCTGATTCTAGCCTTTGCTGTTAAGAAACATAAACTCAATATAGGGGAGTAAGAGAAAGAATTATGAATGAGAGATTTGTATTTACTTGCTGATATATTCTCCACTCAGCACTTTCCTGCAGGTTTTACACTTGAAGCAGCCGAGGTGCCACTGGCTGCCCAGCGCTAACAGAGCCTGGCCGTTCTTGATGTCTCTACCACAACCAGAGCAGTCTGAGAACACACACACACACACACACACATTAAGAAAACCCTCCATTCTTAATCATTTCTGGATATAAACTGAACTATTAGAGTAGCTGAGCTGTTTCCTGTGGATTTGCTTTTAAATTAGTACCTTTCTGTACGGTCCTAAAGAGAGATCCTCTTAATCCAGAGGCTTTATGAGACTGGATCCTCTATTTATCCCTTTCCTATGTATAGTTGTCAAGTTGAGATGGAGAGTTGAGTTCTATTGTATCTCTTAGTCCATACTGAGTCATTGACCTGGCAGGATCCCACGAGGATTACCAGATTTTAATGTCAACTCAGTGTTATTATATTCAGTACAATCCACTGACTGTTTGTTTCTGCTTGGGATCAAAGGCTTGGGTCTATTTTAAAGCTTCAATAATACATATTTTTGATGTGAAAACTGGATCCTTGCTGAGAGACAAAATCATACGAGAGTGCACTTACTAGTGGAACAGCTGATGCCGTTAGGAGTAGGAGACATGGGTTGGATACAGCGCTGACAGAGGCAGTCCTTTCCGCTGAAGGTGACACAATCGCCAGCAGGAAAGGGCTGTCTGAGAAACAGAAAGAGACAGAGGTTTACAACTTTGAAAAAAAAAAAAGTTATTCTGCCTCCAAACTCTCTTTTGTTCACAATTACTTGCAAAAAGTGCACACAAAGCAGGCTGGGTGGTAAGTCTTCCCCAAAACTGTGACCACCTGTCCCTCCACAAATTCCCCACAGTTGTTGCAGAGCGTCCCGTGAAGCCTCTGGAAGTCCAGCGGGCAGAGGTAGTCACTGTTCTTCATGAAGAAGCCACTATGAGCCAGGTCACAGCCACACACTGCACACAGACAACATAAAACATTAAAGATGAAATAATCTATAGGTATTTTATTATTTCTTTGGATGTGTAATGTGAAAGGTGTCGCTTGCTTTTGTCAAGCTAGTTTTCACTCATCAACAGCTCTGATTCACCCACTGTACGCTGTGACCAGCACCAAATATCAAACAAAGTTAGCGACTAGCTGGTGAGCTAATACAGTTAGACTAGACTAGACCACGTTTGGCTAAACTGCTCTCATCTCTTAGTTACCTAACATTTGTATTAACTAACCTTTTGACCCTATAATAGCCAGAACTCATTCTACAATTTAATTTTTTCGAGTTTTCTTTCTCTATATGTGTATTGGTTTGCTTACATTGCCTTTTCCCTGAATTTGTTCTTGGGAAAAGATATTTGTAACTTCTTCTATGATACATCTGGTCTGTATACATTTGCTTTTAATTTGTGTTTTGTTATTTGGGTCAATAACTAGGAATTTACAGTTTAAATTGTCACCTTTTTTCAGGCTGTTGTCATAGAGTCATCCATCGAAGAGATGAGATAATTGCTATTTGGGCTTTCCGACCTCATGATTCTGCCAGGGTTTCTGAAGTGTTTATGTGTTTAACAAGTTACTGACAGGGAGGCAGTGTTTTCGCCCAGCTTGTTCGTAGGTCATTTGATACACCACACAACCCGTTTACGACACTGTCCTGAACCTGCCACGACAGAATACATAGAGATGCCAAGGACAGATTTACGCTGCTCTATTCCTATCCTACTGCGACTCACTTGCAATATACGTGTTTTATTTAAAATACTTACAAATGACTATTTTTAAGTCTGAATAAAACACACACAAACATGTCTACATTCTTCTGTGATGTTCGAAATAACTTTGATAATGTATCTTTACTTATCTTCTGATGGTAATAAATACATAAAGTGAGTGTTATCACTCAGACAATTGTTATTCCCCTTCTGTCTGTACCATTATGCTTCATTTACTTTGGAAGAAAATAAACCTTTGGTACAGAAAGAAGGGGAATAATATGGATCACTAAAACAAAAAAGGCTTATTTGAATAACAACATTCAAAAATTCACATTCAAAGTGAAACATTTTGAGGTAAATTCAGATTCAGTGAAGCCCACAGAGCCCTTCGATCCCCATGTCCTCCCACTGTCAAAATACTGCAGGCTTCTCTGCTCTGAAAGTCTCTTTGTTTCCTCTGCGCTGTAAACACAGCCACAATGCGATGAAAGGGCAACAACACGAGAAGCTTGTCAGTTTCGATTAGTCTGGAACAATAGCCTGATGAGTAAATATGTTTTCTCCGAAACAAAGTAACTCCGGTGAATGACTGTCTGACAACTCGAGGAGGTTTTACAACAGCCCATTGTAGATGCAATATATGTTGTAATAAATTGAATCTGATGGCATCAGCAGGCTAACTAATGAATGGCCAGCAAATTCTGCTCAATTTAAAACTAACCTACTGAAAACAATGTGTTTTAATGCAACCTAAAGGGTCAAATGTTACTTGCGTTACTGCTTGCATGTACAATTGCTAATACATGTTTTAATTTAACTGGAAATTAACAATGAGTTTAAGCTCCTAATTTATAATCATTACCCCACCACAGTACGCTACTCCCAATGAACAGTGCCAGGCAAATTAGCTGTTAACTGTATTATTAGGCCTGTGATGACATTCATGTTACAGAGCAGCCTTATTTCAAGAAGGGATTTGGAGCAAAAGTCAGGAATTTAGTCACAACATGTGTTCAAGGCAGTCACCAATTCATCTCCACTGCACATGGGGAATTCTGTTGATTGGATTGCTATATGAACACCTATATGGAGCCTACCAACATAAGTCTATTCTGACTGAGGTATGATTGCAGGATAGTTTAAAAGTGCATGTACTGTACTGATGGTACCCACCCTTGCAGGTAAAGCACTTAATGTGGAAGTGGCTGGTCTGGACTCGTAGCACCTCTCCCTTGCACGGCTCCCCACACCTGAGGCACTGGATGACCCGCTTCCCCCGTGGAGAGCATGGGTGGCAGCCATCCTGAGCATGTAGCACTACAGGAGAGCGAGGAATACAGTGTGAATTATTTTAACAGATATGTTATTCTCTGATTTAGAAAAGCGGCCTGTTAAAATAAATGTGAAAAAGTAGTCTACAGCCATGCTAGCAGCTCTGTGAGGTTGTATTTAGACACAGCAGTGCTTTTAGCTAACACTAAATGCAAGCATTCACATGCTTACAATGACAATGCTAACATGCTGCTGTTTAGCAGCTATACTGTTTACTGTGTTAAACATGGCAAACATTACTTAAACATTACTTACCACGTTATAAGCTTGTGTGTTAGCATGCTAACACTTATTAATTAGGAATAAACACAAAGTACAGCCTAGGTTAATGTCATTGTCATTGCAGGTAGGCCCTTTTGGTCACAAAGTACACATTTTCCAATACTTCTAAAAGGTGTATTCTTTTCTGCCTGAGCATTACAATACAATAGTCCCAATTTTCCTGTCAGTGCTTACATAACTGAACATGCAGCCACACACACACACACACACACACACACACACACACACACACACACACACACACACACACACATACACACACACAGTAATCTGTAGTGTCTCACAAATACAGACAGCAGCTCACGAGGAAGCCATTATTTCTCACATTAAATCTTACAACAACATCAGTAACAGTATTCTACATGAGAGTTGTAGCAGCTTGTATGCCAAACCTAATCTCATACTGTAGCAAAAACCTCATTCCTTCTCCTTCTGTCTCGTTCATGTTTATATGGCAGCAGAAGCAGTGGATGCCTGTAGAATCTAATCACAGCCCACTTGAGAGGTCTTGAATGTGATTAGCAGAGGAGAGAGGGGAAAGAATGTGGCACGTTGAGACTCCAGAGCGCTGTGTGGACATCCAGCACACAAATAGATGAACAAACGCACAGGCTTCATCTTTTCTTTTTTTGATATACAGTTTTGCCACATGCAAAGTCGTAAAAAATGCACATATTAACGCTTCGCTGGATATATATACCTCAACACACTAACATGTATGAGTTGTGTCTTTTTTAACCAAAACAGAAAGATTTCCTCACACTTATAGAACAAAAACAAAAGTGCAGGGGAAGTAATCAAGAAATAAATATTTCAGCTTTAGAGCAGGCTGATGATTTTTGCAAGCAACAAAGCAAAAAAAGCAGTTTTGGTCTTACAGAAAGAGGAGAAAGGCTTTGATTACGGTCATTCTGGGCAATTTCATTGTTGAAATTTTGAGAATATTCCTGCCAATAGAAGAGCAGTAGTCGAACATTGTGTGATAGTAATCACATACAATCTGATCTAAAAAAAAAAAAAAAAATAAAAAAACTTGTGAAAAATAAGTTATTTCTGCCAAAACTTGACAAAATCCTGGTGGGAATGTTGTAATCCGTTCCTTTATCCATCGCACTCCAACATTGACTGAAAACACTGCCAAACTGGCCTTTGTCCTAGAACGCCTCAGATATTTGTTAATGACAGAGCTGTGATGCCAACACAACAACATCACAGACTCCTACTGTTTAGAAATGGTTTTGTTGCAAATTGACTGATGGAGAAGGACCCGCTACACTACATTTTATTGCGTGTATACATACAATATGTGTATTATCCTGTATATAAAGTATACAGGGTAATGTGTGCTCTTGTGTAAATGGTAAAACTCATGTGTGGAGTCCTCCGGTTGAAAAGAGTCCAAAATGTCTTCTTGATCTCTCCCAGAATGTGAAGCTGATATGGTGTCAAGTATTAGCAAATGGTAGATTTAGAAAGACAACAAATGGAGAGAAACCTGAGACGGACAGCTAATCACACAACCCACTATGTACAGCTATGAAAACCTGCATCTGTGTGTGTAAGGAGTGAGGTAGGGTCTATTTTAAGTCTTCAGAATGTTTCATATGTTTAAATATACCTCACAAAAGAATACACTCTAAACTATGCTTAATATACAATAGGACTATACATTTAGCCATACAATGAGGTCATATAATTTATTTTGAATGGTATTCATGTGTGTTATATGGACTATAAGCTGTATTTGGTCATGCTATGTGTGTTAATAATCGTTAATTATTGTCTTTAGAGCTTTCAACGGTCTCAAATGCTTTTTCGGGTTCAAAGATTTAATTTAATTTCACTACAATCATGCACCTGCAGGAACACCCCCTAGTTTGCCAGAAACATAATGGAATGTCAGGGTCTCTTTCATTCACATATCCCATTTAGAAAGCACTTGACTGGTTTTAGATATTGTGGAATAGCACCTGTCATGTGTACATGCTTTGACTCAGAACAAAAAAATGAATAATTGCTCAATTACTGAGATGTAAAAAATACTTCAATTCAGTGGAGCAACTTCAGGAGTTTCATGAGGATAGCAAACTAAGGAGGCTTTAATCTCAACAGATACTCATTTAGTGAAATGTGTGGGGGTACTTTACTTTGACTGTGACTGAGTTCATTGTTGCAGCAAAATAGAATAATCAGACCTATTGCTAAAATCACATGCTGGTCTCAATGCTCAACGATTAGCTGAAACCGCTGTGCTTGCACTTATCTCCAAATTCAGTTTCTAGATTTGGGAAAGGTTTGAGAATCATTACTGTTTGCTAAGAGATTATCGATTACAAATGACATGTGGTTTAGACAAGATTTGTAATAACTCTGTACAGTATAACACAAAAATATTATAACACTATTGGCAGGAGCAGGTACGACAAAGTCATAACATAAGCAATATTTGTTTTGACCTTTAAAACAATCAAATATCCCAATCACAAGTTGCAAACGAATCATAACTATGTAAAGACAAACATAAAGCACAAGCAGACACACATGTCCTCTCTTTCTCATCTTCTACACCACACACACGCTAAAAAAAATGTCTACCTTTCTCTTTCATGACAGTTGGTTTCCACACTTCTGCTCACTGCAGCGGATCAGAGTGAGGAGAGGAACTAACTGGATTGCTAGTCCATGGGGAAGGGGGTGGTCCAAAACACAGAGGGCAGGAGTGTGTGTGTGTGTGTGTGTGTGTGTGTGTGTGTGTGTGTGTGTGTGTGTGTGTTCTCAAAGGGAACAGCAGGAGAAGAGTAAAGAACCATTATTTCCACCATGCTGAACAAGAGAGTATTTGAATCCCAGACATATTGTTTTGAAATAATTTAAATGTTTTATACTAGATACATATTTTCTCTGTTTATTTCCAGGAAATTGCCATAGTATTTGTGTATCTATGATGGGACTGTTGTTCAGTGCATATATATATATATATATATATATATATATATATATATATATGTATATATATTTTTTTTTTTTTGGCTTTATTTAATAGGACAGCTAGGTGAGAAAGGGGGAACACATTCAGGAAATCGTCACAGGTCAGATTCAAACACTGTACCTCTGCGTCGAGGTATAAACCTCTCAGTATATGTGCGGCTGCTCTACCCACTGAGCCAACCCAGCCACCAGCGCAGATAATTCAGTGATTACATCACCTGCTGTTGATATTTCTGGCTTTCGAAAACTCACTCTCAAGCATTTTGTTACTCCTCTTTTTTGGAAGTAGCAATCTAAATATATGATCTGTCTCCTAACAAATACAAGCTTGTGTTGTCATTAGTAGAACAACTTACCACATGGCAACCACATAAGGACGTAAGTAAAATAATTAATTACCAGACATCTCTGGAGGAATACCGTCCAACTTCTCACACAGGAGGTAGTCGTTGGGGTTGATGAAAGGAAGCTGCTCCATCATGGACTGTTTAGGAATAAGGTAGAGAACCTCGGCAATTTCACCATCTTCAATAATTGACATGCGCCTGACCGAGTTCTTCCTCTTGACCCGGTCCAAAACTACCATTTCATTGCTGTGGCTGGAGCCGCAGATCCTGCCCAGGCTGCTGAGGGTGAGGAGGCCAGACATGCTCATGCTGTCAAGGCTTTCGGGCACACAGTTCAGGCTGCAGATACAGTAGACTCCAAGCGAGAGAGCGTAAAGCAGATTTCAAGATGTTAAAGCCCTCTGTTGCTCTCTCTGACTTTGTGACTGACTCAGCGTGTGAGCGTGTTGTCTATCAGGCAGTCAAAGACTAACTCCTACCACACGCACCTTAAGAAGATTAAGTAAGGTATATTTTTAGGGTTTATCTTCATGGTAAACCGAAGATCGAAGTTCGAGGAAGTGTCTAATGAGGTAACTGTCTTCCCTCCATTCCAGTGACTTTTACTTGTCATCACACGAGATGCATCGTTCTAATAATCTAATGATTGGGGCACACTTTTGAGAGGATTATGAGCTGTATTGTATCATCCAGATAAAATAGTTGTTTTTTTTTAATCTTCAGTAAATGTCTGTCTGATCTTTGGTTGGATTCTGGCCGAATACAAGAACCAGCTGGACACAAAAAAAACTGACTGCAAATATTGAACATGTGATTGCTTTTTTTTTCTCTCTCTCAGTAATCTGTTGCTCAACATGGACTGCAGTCTTCTGAACATTTAGCTTTAGAGCGGGGAATTCTCCACATTTAACCTGGCACAGAGTCAGGGTCAGGAGGTTTGGTTCCCTTAATCTGGTTGGATCTTTAAGTATTTGAGGACTACAGCATTATTCAAGGAAGACAAGTCTGTCTAGGTCGGTTTAGGCACTCTCTAATCTGCATGAAATCAAACGCCAATGCTAAAAGCGGCTTGGATGTTTAACAGTATGTTGATTACATGGGAAAATAGACGGAAGTTGATTGAAAGCACAAGCTTTAACAGGTAACATTTTACTCAAATACTGCAAAACTACTTCACCTTTCTTGCGCTAATTAATACGTATTCACACCTGTAGGAAGTGACCTTTTTTTCTTTTTCTTTTTTAAAGTAGACTCACCAACAATAAATGGTGCCTGTCGGTATCATTTTAGAGGATGAGTATGTTCTCCTGCGTTTTACTTCAGCTTGAAATATTACATTTTCAGAAATAATGAACGATAGCTATAAATTAATGGTAGTGGTAAAACTACTAGAACAGCAATATAAGTTGGCACAAATGATGCTGCAAGGAATATGTACAGGCTTAAAAGAATAGGAACATTAGCGTAAACAAGGAAAACATGTTACACTTACTTGTGGTGCTGCCATATTTCCCTGTAGCTATTTAAATGTAGCCTACATTCTTGCAGCTGTTGACAATATGATGGATGTGATATGAAGCGCTGTTATAACGACTAGCCCCCAAGAATTCAGGTAACTAAAATAGAAGGTTGGATATAGGACCTGAAGAGTTTAAGTAAAAGCCACTCAAATCTTTACAATATCACCCTAATGCTACATGAGCTGTGGTCTACCCACTTCAAACAAATGTGTAAAGAGCTCCACCTAGTGCTAAAAATGCTGTGCTGAGTATTTAGAAAAACATTACACTGGTTATGTTGGTCAACCTGTACCTTGTCTGGCTTTGCCAGACCCTCCTCCAAAGCGCGCTGACAAAAAAGAAAGCGGAAGGAAACGGAAATCTGTGAAAAGAAATACATCCGGTGGAATTTCCTGCAGCACAGGAGCAATCCTGGAAGTGGAACGTGAAGGAAATAGACTAACATGTATCAAGCAAGCATGTAGGTATCATCATTTTTTTTTTTTTTTTAAAGACATGTAGCACAAACTGCAATGTCAAAAAGCATTTAATTTTTTGCCGTTTTGGCAATGTGAAAAAGATCAAATTCCCTTCTTTAGGTACATAGTGAAATCTCAAACCATGAACAAACAGACAGGATGTACAAATAGTTTAATTAGAAAAATTGTAAAAACACAGACACTGAATTTAACAGTTAAAATTATTTAGTGACCTCACTGTCAGTTATGGCAGTACAGTTGATATTGGATGATATCACTGATAGAATGTGTTTCATCTCAAATGAACTAGAAAAAAAGTTCAAAGTTAAAGATATAGTTTTGATGTTTTTTTGCACAATTGTATTTTTATTTATCTGTAATACTGAAAAATCTGCAATACCTGGTTCACATGTAGTGTAATATAATACAACAATTCTATTTGGTTGTAAATACTGTTTAAATGATCTGTTGTACGGAGTTTCAGTGAGGTGTGCAATAAATCAAGTTCAATTTGAAAACTGATACATATAAAAACAAATACAGTGTATGTATATATATATATATATATATATATATATATACATACATACATACATACATACACACACACAGTATATAACATTTCTCTCTCTCTTTTTATTTATATAAATAAAGATAGAGAAATGTTTAAACTTGAGTAAAGTGTAACCAAAACTTAAGAGTTGAGAGAACGAGATCTGACCGCCTCGTCCTCCTCATCCTCATTTTGCTCTTCCTCTTCCGGGTTGAGCGGCTCTCTGTCGGAGTCTCTCTCTACCTGCCCCGACCTCTTGGTTGTCTTGTTCAGGATCCCGCCCTGCAGAGAAACAAATATGAACTGAACACGCTGCATCCTGTGCTGAAGTCAGCTGACAACAGACACACGCAGCACACATATACACACACACATATACATATATATATATATATATATATATATATATATATATATATATATATATATAATGCTATACAGGCTGTGAGATGTCTGACCTGTCTGTGGTCGACCATGTTGAGCAGCACCGAGGTGACGATGCAGGCGATGGTGTTGGCCAACATGAAGATCATCATCCTCTGCCAACGCCACAAAGGAATTTTAGTTTCACTGGCCGGGAAATGGAGAAAACAGGGAAGGTAAGTAAAGATCTAACATGCAGCATGGACCATCAAGTGCACTGCAATGAGAGCCTGATCTGAAGTACTTCCTACCTAGACTTGGTGCCCAAAATCTGCCCAACGACCAGATTGGACACCCCAATCCCAACCATCTGTATGGAGGTAGCCAGACCCATGGCTGTTCCCAGAGTCGCCTGAGGCACCACAAGGGGAATAGACGGCCACATGCTTGCCTGGAATACAGCACAGATAGTTTAAATTAAGATACAACACACACACGTTTCACAATTAAAATCCCCACCCCAAAGCATTAGAATTGAGAAAGAATAAGACACATCATTCACTAATTTATTTTAAATTGTAATTAGAGGATAAACCCCTTGAGATCTCGTTTTCAAGGGGGTCCTCATAAACTGGGGGTCACCATAATGTGACAACAATATATACACACCACTAGAGTCGTTGATAACTTCTTCAGGACTAAAACCAATAAAAAATGATCTGCCTGAGAAAAAGTAGGTGTTAGAAATTAAAATGTTAAAACAATGGCTTTGACTTTGACTCACAGCAGCGAAGGAGTAGGTGACCCCCAGCCATATGGTGGCGACGAGAGGAGGGACAAAGGTGAAGGCCAGGAGTCCAAACACAGGCAGTGTGAGGATGGCACAGGCCAATGCAAAAACGCCCCGCAGACCCACAAAATCCTGGAACAAAACACAAGAGAATGTCACCAACGCACCTATTTATTTTATATTGCTTCATACACCAGATTTTTGAACAGTTGAGATCAGGTTTAGGTTACAGATACTTACTATGAGAATGCCCACGCTGGCTGAGAGGACCAATGAGCTGTCATAAACCGCCCCGGCGATATAGGCCGCCTCTTTCTGACTGTAGCCATTGTACTTATCCTGAATGAACTTACTGGACAAGAGGAAAAACAGCAGTATGTTAAAACTACTAAATTATTCTTTTGACTGCACTAGGTTCATATCGATACAGTGGTTTTATGATTTATGCACATCCCGTGTGTCAGACTGTTTACTGGCCTTCAAAACCCCATTTTAACCCTGAGAAATATGCAAGTGTTGTGTGTCGATAGCTCTACCTGGCATCTGCGATGAACGGGAAGATGCCATTGTAGAAGAACATGATGGTGAGAACCAGCAGCCAGTATCTTAGCGACAGGAGCTTCACATCCTGAATCCTCTACACACAGAGAAACAAACAGTCGTTACAATGAACAATGAACATTAAACAAAAGAACTGAGGTCAGATAGTCCGTCTGCAGTATCCTTGCACTTTATAATGACGTTTGAAACAGGTTTTCCTAAAAAGATAATGTTCGTACCACTTTGCGGGACTCCTCTCGGATGGCGCCATCAAGACCCAGCTGCCTCATTCCAATCTTGTCCAGGGCACTGACTACAACGGCAGATACAAAGCCCAGCACACACAGTAGTGTACCTAGAAAGCATCATTTGAAAAATACTCTTACTTAAACCTTCTTTTTTTATATATTTTGCCGTTATTCAGTCATGCCATGAACCTTGATGTTTCTATCCCCTTCATTTATTACCTACCGCCCCAGAGTGTCCACTGTATGCCATATTGTTCTTCAAACCTCTGCGTGAGGAAGAAGTTCAGGACTGAACCCAGGCGAGAGAAAGCCAGGGTCAGACCGAAAGCCAAGGCCAGTTCCTTTCCTTTGAACCAGAAGGCTGTGATGCGGTTCTGAACAACTGGTAAGGAAGTAAATCAGAAGAGCGGGTTTAGGAACATTCCTCTGAGTGGACACCGCAAAGAGTGGGACTTTTTCGGAAGGTGGCCTTACTGGTAAGAGATCCATTGCCTGATCCAAACAGTAGTCGGCCTGTGAGCATAAGTGGCAGCAGATAGGAAGATCCTTTGAAGTGGGAACCCAGTGCAAACAGGGACGAGCCCAAAACACACAGAAATGAGAACAGAAATACTCCAACTGCGGAGAGGAGGAAAGGGGAATCCATTTACCATGAGTTACCGTAAATCAGTTGTTTGATTTGCAGAGTAGATATTCGTAGACTTACAGCGGTTTCCTAATTTATCAATCAGGAACCCAGCCATGATCACCACTACTGCATTCCTGTTGGTAGGAGAGAAGAGCACCAACTGTAGCTGTTTTCTGATAAGCCATGTTTCAGTAGATTACAGTAGTCTGTGTGTGTGTGTGTGTGTGTGTGTGTGTGTGTGTGTGTGTGTGTGTGTGTGTACGTACGTCCAAGCATAGATTGCATACAGAAGATTGTACTGCTGAGGGGTCATCCCTAATCCCACCACACAGTCCACTGTCCCATTGATGACTGTTGCGTTGGGACATGTCAGGTTCTGTCAGATGAGGGGAAGCTAAATTATCATCTAACTAATCTAACTAGCCACAAACTGAGGACAGACTTTGGACTTTTGACACCAAACTACAGTGATGCTGTTGAGTTAATGTGGAGATATCATTCAATACTGATGGTTTCTTTGCATTGGTCTGCACTGCTACCTCTTACTTACCCCTTGGAACTGATCCTGCAAAACACTGGGGATGTCGAAGCAGAAGTAAGAGCCAAATGTCAGCAGACAGTTGAAGAACAGCACCACAAAGCGGTAATAGACTGTAAAATAAATAAAATAACAAAGACTGGATCAATGGTTTCTCCTGGAGTCTAACTTCACAATGAAAGTCAGTCTAAAACATGGACAGGAAGCGATACCAACACCACCGGTCATTATTTCACATACAACAAAAGCAGCATGTTGGTTTATATATTTTTTCTTCTTTTTTTTTTTTTTTACACAGGCAAATAATACCCATTAGAAGACAAAATAACTTCATTAAAAAAAAATAATAATAATTGGCTATTATTGGCTCTCAATTGGTACTTTTAGAAAAGATGTAATCACTATAAAGCTTTAAGATATAAAATATGATGCTCTGAATAATAATTAGTGTTAGTTATGGATTTACCACCAAAGAAAGTGTAGTCACCTAACGTTAGCTAAAATCTTCTCATTCTGCACAGTGAATGTTAAACATTCATGTAGTAAACATTAATAGAGTAATAATTAAAATAAAGCACATTTTTAAGTGGAGGGGGACCTGCCAGCTGATGTTCACCCCTGCTTTTGTACATTTCCTTTAACTCCAATGGGAAATTTCGTGTTTACCCCTTACTGGGAAAACAAACTGTGATAAATAAAAAGAAGAATTGCAGCATTAGCTTAGCTAAACTTAGCTTTTTCATATGTCATTCACAAACTAGCAAAGCGTTACTGCTAACGGTAAGGTTTTGACAACTTCCCATAGTCACATGAACTCTTCTAACGTGACTTAAAGCATAAAAACGGCTGAGTTGGTCTTTCAGTGGCCCATTTTTTTAGGGAAGTATGAACAGGGTTTCGAGACAGAGGTTTTGGTAATTTGGCTATGCTAAGGTTGGTGACTTTAATGAAAAATAAAACTATAGTCAGTCGTACCTTTCTCCGCCGGCTGCGTCATGGTGAGCAAAAAGACACTGGCTATAAAAGAAAACGTCCAAATCACATTCTTCCCTGTTGTTTACATGAACAGGCAGGTTAGCACTGCAGGCTACGTTGAGGTCCGCTACAACTCTCCTGCTAGTGTCCGCAGCTCTATAAGCTACATGGATGGGTCTCTTCTCATACACAAGACGCAGCGGATTGTTTGGAAATCTGCGCACGCAGCGACACTGCAGACGTTTGGATTTTTTTTTAAAAATTTTATGGCGGAGACTTTATTGAGAAACATATTCGATTATTTTCTTTAGTAAACATTGAAGAAAAAGTAAAAGTTGAATAATAAAATAAATGTCTAAATATTATTATAATTATTTTCAAGAATGTAACTGCAGAGAGAAAGAAAAAAATCTGGAGGGAAAATGTAAATATAATTGTTCTTTCAATACATCGACATATTTGTGAATTTCCCATTAAGTCACAACATGTATTATAGAATAAATCAGCTGTTTCAAAATAGTCAAAATACATTATATAATCTTAATTAAATTACAACTAAATAAAAAATCTGTTTGTGTTCAGATTTACAAAGTGCAACTGATATTAATGCAAGCTTGTATGTAAACATATGTTTTATCAAATTAATTTTGGATGCAACATTAACATCCCTGATATAGCATTTTTCCTTTTGTTCCCCCCAGCTAATCGTCATCAAACTGGCTATTATAGGCTACTGTAGTCTAACTGTTTAAACACCAACTGCAGGCCTGTTACCTCAATATCTACATACTCAAATTTTCGTTTTTTCATATCTCTCTCGCCTTATGTGTTTCTAATATAGGCTACTGCGTAATGTGTAATGACACAAAGTAGGCTATAGCAACAACTTTAGTTTTAGGATTTTTACCATCCATCCCACCCATTCAGGCAGTGTTTAGCCTAATCAGCGAGTCCTGATATTTAATCCAATAAACCCAATATGTGTCGGCCATAAACTGTCATCTGTCTGCCTTCTGCAGTTACTAATTAAATACATCTAATCTACTCTGTGGTCGGGTTTATTCGAGAAAAAGTGCCCTCTGTTTCCAGGGTGGTATAATAGCCATATACTGTATAAATGTAATAGCTATAGGCTAGCGCGTTTTTTGTTTTATATCTTTTGTCCCTCAGCGGACACCTTCGAGGTGATACAACGTTGCTGTTTCACTCTGAATTTTAAAGACTGGCTGTTGTATAAATAATGCATTCAAGGAGTCGTTAAACATATGAAATGTCTGCGTTGCGTAGAGCAAAAACATGGGAAATATCTGAATCTGAGGAAAGCGACACTGAGACAATCCCCGACTTAAACCACGATGAGAGCGGTCAAATAATAGTAACAGTCAGCACAGACTTGACAGATGATCAGAGTTCAGACCATAAGTGCAAAAGCCTCCCATCGTCACCCACACAAACTGAATCCAGTCAAACTTCTGCTTTGTCTCCCCCGCGACCGGATGGATGTGGCACGCCAAGCCCTGCAAGAAAACGCCGCACCAAGGAGGAGATAGAGGCGGGCAGACAGGCTGCCAGGGAGAAGATGGAGGCGAGAGACCAGCAGAGAGCAGCCAGAGCCCGAGAGAAAGAGGAGAGGAGACAGGAGCAGCAGAAGAGGAGAGAGGCAGCGGAGAACCTCAAGAGTCTCCGGCCAGAGAACTGCCTCAGGCGTCTGACTGTCTGCATAGATCCAGGTACACCATGCTGCCTTCAGGTGCTGTCGGAAACTTTTCTTTCTATCGCCTACAGCTTGTAAACAGTTAGGAAAAGATTAATAGATGCTACAAAATACACACTGCAGTGCTATAAACAAAATTAATATTGATTTAAAATTATATTTTGATATAGATATGTTAATGTAAGAAATATTAAATGCTAGTATTTTTCCCTTGATTCTTTAATGTTAACAACGTTGACAAAGTACAAAACAAATTAGCTGGAAGGCAGTCCGTTTTTAGTATATATTAAATGTATTGGGGGAAATGTGCTTTATTATTGGGGTTTTCTGGTGTTGTTTCTGTATCCTAATTAAGTGCATTTAGTTTATTTTAGTTTAGAGTCTCAGTTTTGGATGACATCTGTGATATTTTTATTTAAATAATAAATATACACACCTACTGGCTAATAAATCAATTTAAACTTTAGGTTATGACAATTGCATGCATGACAATTTGTATTTACAAGTTTGAATGTCTGTGTCAACCAGGTTATGACTTCCATAAAGAGGACAATAGGCTAAAAGGCTGCATATGCATACATCTGTAAGACCGTGTGCTTTTCTCCAGCTCTTCTGCAACAGGGTGGCTCAGACATCTTGCTGGACACCCTGACTACATTTGAGTGGAGGTTTAGCATTGAGAGCCAGCAGCTCCCACACAGCATCACCTGGACCAGAGACTTTCCTCAGGTAGGCACCTCACGCCTCTCCTAACATAATAAACATAAACATTTGAATTGATTGCGATATTTTGGCTGTATTCATTTGCTGTATTTCTACTTACATATTCTTACTTTTTCTACTTTCTCCAGTGGGATCATTACTGTTTTGTCTTTAGCAGGGAGCTGGCTCGGTGGAGGAGGAGCAAGTGGTTCTGGTGCTGGGTCTGACGGACTTCATGGACATGGTGATCTCTGGGAAGAAAGTAAGCAACCTTTAAAGTTGTAATAACTTAACTTAGATGGCAGTCTACACGATGGACTCTTTGGAGACTTTGTTGTTGGGATTTTGATCTCAGGTAGGCCTCAGGCTTTGTTGCATGTTTTCAGTAGTGTCCATGCCGCACCCTGGTGCCCTCCTCCATGTTATTTTGTTGCCACTGCAGATGCTAGACAGTGAAGGGGAGGAGACAAGGATGGGGTCCTTCCTCAATCCAATTTTGGAGTGTCTCAACCGGGAAGCCAAGAAGGTCACTCTCTTAGTGTCAGACTCTCAGACAGATAACAGGTTAGTGTATGTGTCCGTAAATGTGGCTTCTGATAGACAAATATCTCAGTTACTTTCTTATTTATATAACTGAATTAATCTTTGGTGAGATGACACTCTGTGTTGGCTTTCATGTAAACACTCTGACCTGACTTTGGGTTTACTTACCAACAGGACCAATGTTTATGGTGTGCATTTACTAGATGAGACGCTGCAATCCAAATTGGGGATGGAGAACTTGGATGTGGAGGAGGTCAGTTTACTTATAATCTGATACTTAGTTGATCTTGCATGCTTTTTTTGTAGATGTTTTTCCACTTAATTGTATGTTTCAGAAGGAAACAGATTGCTAAACACTGTACATACTTGACATACATACACGTTCCCGTTCATGATGAGTTTTGAATCAAGTGCAGAAGATAAGGGGTTTCTTTGGTACTGTCTCCATTTCTCTCCAGGTTCTTGTGTATCTGCAGCTCTGCAAGAATATCTCACTGGTCTTCCTGGAGGGCTGGCAGGAGGTCACTAATCATGTGTGTGGCGTCACCAAGGCCTTATCAAAACGCCCTTTTAAGTACGCAGCCACTCCAGTCATTGTCACATTAATAGACAAGGAAAATGTATCTCACTTATAAGATGTCCTTCCAGACTGCTGACAGAGCAGGCAGAGCTGCCTTTCTGTGTGGACGGTTCATGGGCCAGCGGGGTTCGTGTGGAGAGGGACGGCTCAGGGCTGATCCAGGTCTGGAGCAGGCAGATTCAGCAGCTGAACAGAGTCAGCCCTGCTGTGGCCTCCACCGTGATTGCTGCCTACCCGTCTCCTCAGCTGCTGCTGCAGGTACACCCGAGTGTGCTTCAGTATGGTCTTGTAGCGCTCAGGGCATAGAGGATGGTGCCACCACTAGCAGGGTTGTGGCCTGAATTCCCACTGTGAGGCAACTAAGGCATTTTGGATAAATCACAGGAACAACGTTGCTTTTTATTAGTTTTAGGAGGTATACAAATCAACCTTGACAATATACAGTATATTTGACATTAAAGGTCCCATATAAAAAGTGAGATTTCAATGTCTTCTCCTATTATAAAGCAGGACAAGGTGCTATATAAATACTATGAGTATAGAAAACACTCAATCCACAGAGAAATGCACACAGCTCGTATTCAGACACAGTGCTTTTAAACGAGCTGTCAGGACTTCTGTACGGTTGTGGTGTCACAACAATACTATACTATATATAGGTAGAAAGTGCCGCTACAGTGCCGTTACAGTCATTCCTGGCTGCAATGACGGTGCAGAGACGCAGATGTGGAAGATCCAAAAACGCTGACCAATCAGCGCAGACTAGGCTTTTTTGGGAGGGGGGCTTAAAGAGACAGGCGCTTAACAGAGCGTTTCAGAAAGAGGGTGAATACAGCTATATTCAGACGGACATTATGGTAACAATAATGTGTTTTTTGAACATTTAAGCATGTAAAAATGTTATAGTAGAAACCCAAAATACAATTATGAACCTGAAAATGAGCATGACATGGGACCTTTAACTGGTGGGTTTTTGAAAGGATTTAAAGCTTTAGTCCGTAACTTTTTGATATTAATGAACATCTGTTACATTCAAGCCATTGCCAAATGAGTTGCTACAAAGCTAATTAAGACTATCAGCTCCACACAACTCTCTGTATTTCTCATTATGGCTGTGTTCAGAAGATACGTGGCTTCCGGTGACTTTCCCGCGCAGAAACTCAAGTGAAGATTATTACCTCTTCTTCTCCATCATGTTTCCGTGTCCTCCTTGGCTATTAGCAACTGCGTAGAGGAGGGAGACGGTGCGCGATCACAGAAGGTTTGTATCATGTGGACGCGCCGAATTCCTCATGGGGGCAGCAGAAACGACGCACTATAGCTTTAAGCCCAAAAAGTTAAAGAATGGTATTAAAATAATATATGTTAATACATAAAACACACAATGTCTGCAAGACATAAAACATTGCCACATTTTTGTGTCCTGAAAGAACATTCACAAAAACAAAATATCTGTTTCTATTTTTTTTTTAGGCGTACCAGAGTTTAGGGTCAGAGGAGGACAGAAAGGGTCTGCTGGCTGCTCTCTTGGTGAAAAGTGGAGGTAAAGAGAGACGTATAGGACCGGAGATATCAGCCAGAGTTTACCGCTGCTTCACAGCCCAGAACCCCCAGCTGGTCCTGGACTGACCTGTCCACTTGAGAACCAGATGGACGGACGTCAGCGAGGATTAATCTGGTCTCTAATGACACTTTGTCACCACTTGGTTTCTAATGTGTTAATCATGATGTTTACAAACTAAAAATATGCCTTAGATATCATGTTTACCTTCCAGTAAAGCACTATTTATACACATCTGAACTTCAACAGATTCGATGAATAGAATATATTTAATAAAATAAGGAATTATTTGATGTGTATTATTTTATTCTGTTTATGTATAAATGCAAGCTGTATTGTCAAAGGGACCTCCGTGAACTTATAAAAATGAGCTGCAGCAGAACTTTTCATTTTTGTTTTATTTTAGAGAATTTCCTGAGTAAGAAAGTTAACAAACTGTAAATAGAAAAACAAATCCTCTTGTGAGCAAGAACACCACCACCGTTGGTATTCAAGCCAAATGCTGATTAAAAAACACATTTACAAAAAGTCTTTTCCACAGTATCAAAAAAGCAACTCCTTTCCCCCTGGAGTCCCTGAGAATAACAAGTGTACACTTTCATAAGATTTCCAGTGTGTTTTTTTTGTCAAAGTCTAATCTGGCAAACATTAGGCCTTCCAAACAGTGACTGGCATATCATTATAATAATTATTATTATTATTGTTATCATTAACCCCATGATAGAAATTGGCTAAAATGCAAATGAATGACCCATATGTCACTCTAAAATCTTAACTTCATTAAATGTCTCATACGCTACACACTCACTCCCTTCTCCCCATTCAATGACAAAGTTGTTTGAATGTCACAAACTTGCTAAATAAAAAAACAAGAAACAATCCACGCCAAATGTAGATTAAGAAAAAAAATGGCTAAATGAGATTGCTCTTCTTGTTTTCCAACAGGAGATGTTGATGGCAATGGTAGAATAGCTGTGTGCCAAACACTTACAAATACCTTTTGACTACTAGGTCATGTCCAGCGGCTTCTTTTGCATTGGTAATCCTCCGGCTCAGAGCAGCAGCTGTCGTAGTCGCTGCTGGGAGGAGTTGGAGGGCAGTGACAAGTGCAGGGTTGAGACTGAGGTGACATGTGACAGGAGCACTGGTATGGGACTGTGTCGAGAAACGGGCTGGTGCAGGGGCTCGGGGAGGCGCAGGCACTCAGGGTGGAGGCTGGGCTCGGGATAGGGCTGGAAGGCAGGCTCATCTCCTCGTAGAAATCCTCAAGCAATTCCTCGTGCTGCTCCGAGGCTTCGGGGCTGCTGCTGAGGGTGAAGACCCAGCCCAGCTGTAAGTGCAGGAGGGTGCGCAGGCCTGGGGGCAGCTCTATAGCATTTAGTACATCGGGGCAGCAGGGCAACATTTGGCGGAGCTGGGCACAGCAAAGGTACTGCAGGGAGGTGGGTGTATAGCAGGCACGGATAATCTTCATACTGCTTTTAGCTGCTGTGGAGCACACCATGGGGTAGAACTTCTTGTTCTGCAGCCTAGTGGCAGCAACACCTGTTGTAGAAGGAGATAAACAGAATCAGAGGTGAAGGGATTTAGGATTAAAGCCCAGTTCAGACCAAAGATTCGCGATGAGAAGAGTTGAAACTTGCAACTACTTGCAACGCACCAGTCTCCAACGTTCTGAAACCTCCCACTGGCGACTTGACAAGCTGAGTCGCAGGTGACGCTATCGTCAGCCTGCTTGAGTCGGGCTGAGACGGGCCAGTTCAGACCGCTGCAACTTTTCCCAGCAATGTTCTAAAACTGTTTCGTCTCGTGGCAAATCTTTGGCCTGAACTGGGCTTAACCCTTGTGTTGTCTTCCCGTTGACCAGGAACTTTTTTTTTTTTACTGCTTTTGACGATTTATAAATGTTTGTCACTTTTTGTCACTTTTTTCTTTTGTTTTTGTTTAATTCATGGTCAATAAACCTAATTTAAATGATATCATACCTAATTTTTGAGTTTAAGAAAGCAAGAAATATGAATCCAACGTACATTCATGCATCCAAGTTATTTTGGGGCAATTTGGTTGTAAGAAACCCATATTTCTGATATAAAAAATCTTTGAAAACGGGTCAAATTTGACCCAAGGACAACACAAGGGTTAAGAGCCACTTGGCAGTTATAACTAAAACGCTGTTTTCGTGTTTTATGTAGCTAAGAAGACCTGCTTGAATTACAGATATACACGCACCTAAACAGTGTCGATTCTTGTAGAAGGTCAGGGTGCCATGCCAGGTGTCCAGGTGCACTCCTATGATGGAGCCCTGGCCAAACCGAGAGGAGAACTTCACATTGTCCCCTTTGTGCTGGAGGGAACCTTTGAATATATATAGATAAAAAACAGTTTAGGGGTCCCCACTAAAGAGGGGACATGTCTCTTTGGTAGAACTGCTTCAACAACATCTGAAATGTGACAAGATTCCCACCTGGACACTGCTTTGAAATACTCAAGTGAAGTACAAGCACCTCAAAATTGTACTTAAGCACAGTACTTAAATACTAGTCTACCAAGCTGATGTGTGGTGAGTGTCTGGCGCTGTAAGGCTGCCGTGCATCACCCAGGTGAAGCGCTTAGAGTGTCTATGATAAAGCGCTATATAAATGTATATGAATTATTATTATTATTATTATTATAAATAAATGTACTTTTCACCACTAGTCAAAATTCTCCATCCAGTTTCACAGATCACTCTGATAATTCATGGTATATATTAATCCCAGTATTATGACCCTCTAACCTGTGTAAGAGAGCCCCCAACTGTTCTCATCGTGGCCCAGCAGGCTGCCAAAGCTGAATTTGAACTTCTCCAGGTCCAACTCTGAAGTTCCTATTCCCACCATCTACAACGACAAAACAGTAGAAAAACAGGATCAAAAGAGGTAAAGTACTTCTAGCTTTTCATTAGATGATAGCTTGCAGTGATCCTCAACATCCAAACAGAGATTTAGAAACATCTTCAGGCCACTGCTAATGTAACATCAGTATTTGTTAAGGGACTGCTACCCACCATATCGGTTCCATAGACAGGAGAGGTCATCTTGACTTCCCAGAAGTGTTGGCCGTCTGAGAGCTCCTTGGTGCCGCGGATGGCAGCTGTGCCGCAGCTGTAGTCAGAGTGAAAACTCACCTTCCTTTTGTTGCAGCTGAGGAAGGCTCCGGAAGACTTGTAGTGCTCGTCCCACTCCCAGTCAAAACCTGGGAACACAAACACATGAACGCTATGATTTCATACTTTGAAATATCTGAACAACTCTTGGATGAATTGGAATATGAAGTCATGTGCTCACAAAAGCCAATTATAGAATGTGTAATATACCTTCATATTACTGTGAAAGCCTTGTATTAGTCTGGCCAGCTTCAACACTACACTTGTGCCAATTTACACAGTGTACACTGCTGTGTTTGTATGGTGTATTACTGTATTGATCAGCTTTTTAACTCACCCTCATCCTCCTCCCCACAGAGGCAGTCACTGGTGACACAGAAGCCCGGGCTGAGCTCTTTCTGTTGGTCACACAGGCAGAAAGACTCCCCTATCACTGGTACTGTGCTGGGCAGGGCCACCGCCTCAGATACGGCCTGAGAACTCTCCAGGTAATCCACGCCGCTGATCTGGTTGACACAAACAGCATCTTGTAAGTTCGTAGACGTGGCCATGGTCCAGGGATGTTGGCTTGGAAGCCGGGAAAGGTATTAGATCCAGTGGAGAGAGCCTGAGAATTGTATTTAATGTTTTCTAATTTCCACTGAAAGCCCTGATGCCCTTTTTGTAAAGATGAACCTTTTGGTAGCGGTAAGAAAGAGCAACTTGAAAGAGCCTGAGTGGAAAAAAATCACAGTCTTGCTATCTTTCACTCGACAATCCAAAGAGCTAAATGAGAGTCACAATTCAAAGACTCAACAAGTGTTTTCCCTTAAAAGCGGTTCATGGTACCTATTGGTTACAGAAGTCATGTGTGCTAGTAAGTAAAATTAGACCCCTTCCAAAAATACTGAGCCTCCTATCCTTACCTTTGGAGACCATGTCTTACACACAGCCATTTCAGACAGGGGACAGTGCCAGTGGAAAACTACTGGTACTTGGGTAGAAATATTATATGTGTCATATGTGGTCACACCCAGGGGTGTAGTGCAGTTCCAGATAGGAAATAGAATATTCTTAGTTTGAATAATTGGTTGAATTTCATATTTTGTTAAAGTGCTTGAAGATCCAATTATTACTAAAGCTTATGTCATGCGAGAGAGACAATAAAAACAAATGGAAAAGTCAAAGTTGCCATATTGACATTTGAGGTGTGTTGACAGATATCACGACGTCAACTCCTGCATTGAGTAACATCGAGCAAGAAAACATTTCACCTTAAAAGTTGCCATTAGCTGCCGGTGTTGTGTCAAGTTCTGCATCCCTGCCGAGAATTGCATTCACAAGGCAAAATAATGGTTTTTAAGTCAAAGTACTGCTTAAAAACTAAATAAACTTCTTTGTCATGTTCATCAATGATGATAAATGATCTGAAGTGTGACATTTTAGAACAATTAGAGTCATCAATGTTTAATTAGACTCAGTAGTATTAGCATTCCCTTGCTGCCTGTGAGGTGGATGCAATTTTTTTGGCAGCGATGATTTTTAAGGGACTTGCATTATTCGGAAGAAATTATTGTTGCTGCCCGAGTGGATGCAATTCATGGCAGGGATGTGAAACTCAGCACATCGGTACTTAACACAAATAGCAGTACACCATTGGTCACACCATACCTGTTCTGATGTGAAAAACTTTTTTTATCCTCTAACATCAAACAGTGATGCTGTTAGCGTCTCTTTATCCAGTAATACCAAAAATACATTTCATCTAGATATTTCCCTTTAAACATTCAACATTTCCGCTCTACACTTTGCTCCACTTTTCTTTTGTTCCACCCCACAAACCTTAAAGTCTCACCTGTGTCGTCGTCTGGCCTTCCCATTCCTCCCTGTCCCTCGTCTGGATCACTGCCATAACATCTGTCTCTTGCCGTGTTTCGCTCCAGGCCAAATGCCGAGCCCGGCCGTTCCTGCCTCTTCTCAGCATGGCAGCTCTGTGGACAGCAGACCCAACACTTGTACAGCTAGCTGGCATGTGCACAGTGGGCCATGTACTACTTTTTATTTATTTATGTCAAGTAAGGTTGGTGTTGAACTCCTTGTTCACTGTTTATTTGTTTGTTGAGGTCAGATTTTTTTTTTTATGGACACATACGCGTACATATCTACTTTTCTACATTTCCAAAACCTAACAGGAAGAGAAACAGTAATAACTGTCTGTTTCAGACATTTCAAAACATACAGATTCAGCTGAATAGGAGTTTAACTGCAAAATGAGGTCTCAAATTAATGAACAAATATCCAAATAAACCAATGATGAGAGTATATCATCTTAAGTTGGTTGCATTGTTTCAAAATTTAAAGGTGGTAGCTTCTGTGGTTTGACTAATAAATTGTGTGGAATGAGTTTTTTTCCTTGTATTTCCAACTCAGCTTGTTTCTCCAATGTCTCACAAACTTGTTGGACAACTGAAATGAGGTCAGTTGGTAATTATAAAGGGCAAATATTTGCTCTGGGCTTTTCTCAGTTCAACACAAAGCAACACAAAACAATCAAAGAAGTTGATGCAATTTCAATGACCCAAACATTATTGGCATTCTGTCTCTATCCAGTTTGTATTCATGCAGTATGTCATGACACAAGCATAATTCTTAGTTAGATATTTCTTTGGTAACTTCACCCTTCATGGGTCCAAATGTATTGACCAATAACAGAACTGACTAATATGTTTGCTTTTAAAATAAATCTTATCTATGTTGAACTGTTTTCCACATTCACAGCCAGTAATCACTTGTATGAGTACAAAACTATTATTTTACTCTGTTTTACAAGTCTAATAGAGATGTTTAATATCATGATAAAATATAGTTTACACTTCCAACCTCAACAAGAGACAACATATTTACTAAACGCTGTACCTAAACCTGATAGCATGTCTTGGTTTATGCCACCACTGAACACAGCAGCTGATGACTGCTTTGCGAGCAGGTGCAGGAGATAACTGCCAATAATTTAGATTAGTTAGACTGCAGATAGTCTCACTTTAATTGGGCCTTACCCTACATACAGTAAATGCATCATCTGGGCAACCCAGTCAAGACAAACTACAATAGCCTACCTATGTCAGCAAATGTTCTGCCTGGCAGTAGGACAGTGACAGTGACGTGAATGATTGCATGTTTCAGATATTCACTAAAAAGCGCACCACTGGTCCATGAGCTGCCAGGACTTTCTAGTCAAATACACCAGAAGTTCATTCCGTCCTTTAGTGATCCACTTCAGAAAACCTGTTTACTAATAGCATCAACTGCATGTTTAAATCTCAGCACATACTGCATGTATATTCAGTAAAACTACTGCCGACGTTTTGCTGTGTTTCTGCATCTTTATCTTAACTAAATTAGTAAACTCAGTGAACCACAGTATCTCCATTTTAACAGCAGTTAAGCTCTTACCTTACAGTAGTCGTCCTATACACGGTCTTGCAGTGGCTCATTTGAATGCCAGTGTGCTTCTACTGTATGTCCGACCTTGTGACAGGTGCAGTTTACACTCGGTCCCACTTCGTAGCAAGCTAGACGTAAACATTACTTCTCCACGCCCTTATCGTGTGCCGATTGGATAAGAGACTCAAGTGGGGGAGGAGTTATCTTTTTTAGTTACCTTTACCCAGAGTCGTTGGCTACCTATATATGGATAATAACAACTGTGGCCTTTGTGCAAATTATAGTATAATGTGTGGTCTACTTACTTGATAAAATAACGAGGGTCATCACGTCGTCAGCTTAGTTAAAAGTCGAAGACATGTAAAACGGTTCACTAAACACAATAATCCCGTTCTACCATAGATTGGTTAGTTGTGCGTTTGAGTGCACCATATGCTGCGCAGCGGCATATTATTGGTGGCGTTGGAAAAGAGGCGGGACTTAAATGTAACATGCGCTGTGTGATTGGCTAGGTGGCGCATGACGATATACGGAAGTAATTGAGCTCTGTGCTGTGTGTGCATGCGTCAATTCAAAATATGGAACAAAATAATGGTAAGTTTAGTTACCGGTCAACAAAGTCCAACAAGAGGGTACGTTCCTATTTTTTTTTAGCTCGTCCATCCGTCACGTTACACGAACTGTATCGTCGTTGTTTAGAGAAGGCCCCTGTCAGAAACTGCTGCGTGTTTTTTTTTTAAAGGTATTCAATTTATAGCTTAACTGGCTCCTTAGCTGGCTAGCGGAAGCTAATTGGAAATCAGCTTAAGTTTGTTACTTATTGCTAAAACTTTCAATATCCGTGGTGATGTTTTTATACCCTCGGGTAATGTAACGTTACTGATAAAAATGCCATTACATAGATAATGTTTAACAATATTCCAAAAGCACTAGGCCTACCTAGTTATGTTAAACGTGTGACCTCGGCTGATCATACGTGCCCGCCTTCCCTAACTGCGTCATTTCTCTCTGACCGTAGGTTCGGATTACAGTTCAAATGACCTACTCTCGTGATATAAACGGTTACTGACGAAACTCTAGAAATGAACTGCTGAACTAAACTGTTTTCTTTCTCCTTTTCATATGAGACGGGAACTTGGCCCAGGTCCGGCATGTTGTGTTGGTCCTGTCAGGGAAGGGTGGTGTGGGCAAGAGCACCATCACCACAGAGTTAGCACTGGCTCTCAGGCACGCAGGCAAAAAGGTGAGTTCAATGACCAGCTGTGTGTATGTGCAGCAGAACACAGAGTGTCAGTATATGCTGACATGCTGTTATTCTATTTAAAACACACGAGGAGCCAATAAAGAGACGTGGTTGCGATTCATGTACAAAAACATTACTAAATGTCATGTATTGAATAGTCCATATGTTGCTTGTCATTAAACGATTGCAATCATTGTCATTCTTACTTTCAGTATTTATCAGTTATGTTTCTTTCTGTACACAATTCCTTACTTGTGTTCTTACAAATTTGTAAGTAAATTGACTAATTAATAAAACGATGTGTTCATCAGGTTGGCATCCTGGATGTTGACCTGTGTGGGCCTAGTATCCCCCACATGCTGAGTGTGGGCCGGCCTGATGTGCACCAGTGTGACTCAGGATGGGTGCCGGTCTACACTGATGCTGAGAAGAGCCTCGCACTTATGTCCATCGGCTTCCTGCTCGAGGACCCAGATGAAGCAGTGGTGTGGAGGGGGCCAAAGAAAACGGGTAAGCTATTCTGCAGTTGTACTTGGCTGTGACACTATTTAATAGACCTATCATGTGGGCACAGCACTTATTTTAAGGTTCTGTACCAGTATACTTTAACATGATTGTTTTGTGTTTTTTGAAGGAATTACACACCCATAAAATATGATATCATTATATGATTGGTTAGGTTAGTTTAGGTTGTCTGCTTTAACATCTACGTCTCAACTTAAACCAGTGAACTTGAACTCACTTTCTTCTGCCCAATATCTTTTCCGTCTCTGACTGTCCTGTCCCACAGCTATGATTGCCCAGTTTGTGTCGGATGTAGCATGGGGAGAGCTGGATGTGCTGCTGGTGGACACACCGCCAGGGACTTCTGACGAGCATTTGGCGGTACTGGAGAACCTTAAGAAACACAAAGTGGATGGAGCCGTTTTGGTTACCACACCTCAGGTACCCACTAGTCTGGAGAGACCTTACTGTAGGCGCAGCAGGACTAACTTACACTAACAAATAAGCTTACAAATGTAGCTTTGGCTGTTGACCTTTTCAGCGATATAAGTATATGGTCCTGCATGTGTGTTTTCATGCAAGGTGAAAAAGGAAATTGACCAGCGCAGTGAGCTCCTTTTACTGTACCATAGAAAATATGTACTGTAGTGTAGACTGAACCCTAACCAGAAACCTCTCTAAGTTGCATGACATCCAGTGACAGTTGTTATTGGTCTTGTATTGGCAACAGGCAGTATCCACGGGGGATGTGAGGAGAGAGATCACCTTCTGTAAGAAGACGGGTGTTCGGATCCTGGGCATCATCGAGAACATGAGTGGATTTGTTTGTCCACACTGCTCAGTATGTAAAACTGTTCATACAATTTAGATGTGGAAAAACTTTCTAATGGAATTGTTGCAGTAATGTGCATCCAAGTATGGAACACTATGAATGATATAAAAGGTAAACTGCAAATCAATCGCTGTAGTGCGGTCAAAGTTCAATATATCCATTAACACATATTCTCTCTTTTCAGGAGTGCAGCAATATATTCTCAAAAGGTGGTGGTGAAGAGTTAGCCAAACTGACTGGATCAGTTTTCCTAGGTGAGATCAGTGGGATTGAATCACGTGTAATGTTAGCTTCCAGCCACAAGGTGTCACAACACACTGTGACTGCACGACTCGTCACCCATGATTTAGGAGGCATTTTGCATCACTGCCATGCTGCTAAAATGGTCGATCCAGATTTCAGTGCAGCAGCATCAGGTTTAAAATACTTGAGCGAATGCATGATGCATACTTATTGATTATTCTTGATCAAATTAATAGATAATTTAATGATTTCCCTCAGCGGTTAGCAACTTTGTGTGAAGATCAATCTCTTGAGTAATGGTTGATTCTCATCATAGATTTTCATTAATTAGGCTGTCACTTGCGTGCTACTTTCAGGCATCGCATAGCTGTGGATCAATTTTTAGCAGGGCTGTGAAACTACAGTAGTGCTCTTAACTGGTTAAGGTAAGATCAGTAATCAATGTGTATTCCGTTTCAGGTTGTGTGCCCTTGGATCCTCTGCTCAGCACATGTATAGAGGAGGGCAAAGACTTCATGCAGTCATTTCCCGACAGTGCCACCTTCAGTGCCATCAGCAGCATTTCTCAGACTCTGCTTGACAACCTCCAAACAGCTTGAGCCATGAAATGTACTTGCTAAAAGTCTGTATTTTGCGAACACAATATCTTAGCACATAGGCACATATGTCATTGTGCAGATGTAATGATTTCTGTTGAATTTGTCTTGTACAGTTGAACACTATATGAAACTATTTACTGATTTGTTTTTATACCTTAAACTATCTGCCAACAGTACAATGCAGGCTTTGTGTGCAGTTATCTTTCAGTGCTGCGGTTTTAATTCTTGAAACGTTAGCCAGTGAAGATTACCAGCTCTCACCGCAGAGTGAAACGGGGAAGACATCAATCTTGTTAAAAAAAAAAAAAAACACTACTCAACTCAGCAATCTGTTTTGCAGCTGGAGACATAATTTTCTAACAAAAGAAAAATGCCAAGTCATGCTTTCTACATAAGACTTGCGTGTCACAGTCAAATAAACGGTACTGTGTTTGGAAGCCAGTCAAATCTAAGTTGGAATCTTCTTTAATTCGATTGTGACAGACATGTCGACACATCAGGATAACGTCAGTATCAGTGGTAATACAGGATTGTAGATTGGCGCTTTAGTAAATGCGTCAGCAGCAGTTCCATTTTCAGAAAACAAACCTCAGATCAAATAGGACCGGTCCTTGCATGTAACTAGGCCAAACACTAATCTCACTGGATTTCTGCTGCGTGCTACAAACCATAGCAATCAAGTCTTTTAAACTTTTCCTTTTTTTTGGAGGACCTATACATGAAATTTTGATCTGGTTTAAATCTTCTGAAACTAGCCAGCTCTTCAGCTTCATATCCAACAGCAACAAAACACTGAAACCCATGCAGGATCTTAATGACTGGAATGTGGAAGTACAGCCACAGATGGGAGAGGGTGAATAAGATGGAGATGAAATTTGGAAATTACACTTGTGAGACCCAATACGGGGCACACACACACCTTTAATGCAAACAGCACTACAGGAAAAACACTGAAGTTTGAGAATGTTTGCGTAATGATTAGAATACAGCTACACACAACTCCCACTTCACCAGCAACATACTAAAGGCAATCTTACTTTGAAACCAAGAATTACATCCAGAGGAATTCCAACCACTTATCACAATTAACCCACAGTGCATTTAATCAATCTATGTAGATATATATATCTGTATAATATAACCTGGGGAATTAAAGACGTTTGCTGCATTAAACAGTTCAATGAACAATTTCTCATAAATAAAATCAGTGGAAAAAAAGTCCATATACATATCTCTTTACAAATAGATTCTCAAGATTAATGCAGAAATTGTGTCAACTCCCAAGTCGATATGGGAGGAGAAAAAGCTGTGCGGCCCTTTGGTCAGCTCTCTAAGACCGGAGGCCAAGCTGCCTCAGCTGGCCTCAAGGCCTGAAATAAGTGGAGGAAAAAAAAAGGAATCTTCATCATACAATTTTGAAACACACGCACACAAGACAGACAAATCACTACATTGCGCATTTACAAGTTGACTGTCAAATTGGAACAACTGTACACATTGTTGAGATAAGACCATATTTATGGAGCCATTTTTAATTCATTTTTCCCCCCCGCCTTCACTTCTTTCATCTTGAGTGGCAGACATTTTTTTCTCCAGCAGCAACATAAAGGACAGATCTTGAAGTGAAGATGTTTGGGTGTTTATTTCGTGGAGAGAATGAGGGCAACAATAAGCCCGTAGAGACCCAAGACCTCAGCGAAAATCAAGATGAGGATCATGCCCACAAAAAGCCTCGGCTGTTGAGCTGTGCCCCTCACGCCTGCGTCGCCCACAATGCCAATTGCGAAGCCTGCTGCCAACCCACTGAGGCCCACGCTCAGCCCAGCTCCCAGATGGAGGAAACTCCTAAACACACACACGGACAAGTGTTGTCAGCACAAGGGATCTGGGTTAACAATGTAAGCGATTGAGAACATTTTAACTAAACATGCCAAAGTCAGAACATCTTTTAATTCGTGCAACTGTGATCAGAGCCTGTAAGGCATGCACAGAGTGAATGGTTTGTCATACAACAGGGTTCTGGGGTAAAAGCTGTTCAGTTGATGAGGTGTTGAAGGTTTAAGTTGGGCCCAACAGTAATCAGTCTGCTGCCTAAAGCTTTTCATCTGACCAAATCCACTATGGTTTCTGCTCAATGTACTGTTCCTACCTTGCAAGATGCAGAGCAGATGAATTTTGCTTGTACGATAACATTCATTGTTGGTTTTGGTCCTTTCGGGGGCTTTACAATAATAAAATGACAAAAAGGAACAGCAGCGTCTTTGCAATTGCTTAGCTGTTTTTGTTATGGCTTATGCCGAGACTGACAAGTGACAGGGCTATATCACTACAGCCGTAGAGCCGAGTAAATGAGCCTTTACTACTCAAGGTTGTCACAGAATAAATAAAAAAAAATGGTTTGTTGACAAATGCAATAAAAAGAAATGTAGACAACACTCAATGTGATCAACTGAACTCACTTGTAGAGGGTGACCTTCTCTGAGATGTTGTTGGCAATCAGCACTGCTACTACCAGGCCGTAGATGGCTATGATACCTGCCATGACCACTGGGATGATGGACTTCATGATGAGCTCCGGCCTCATCACAGACATGGCGGCTATCCCTGTACCGCTCTTGGCTGTGCCATAGGCTGCTCCCAAGGCTGGTAGGGAAGAGAGAGAGAAGATAACTTGGTTAAATAAACTAGCGTACACACCATACAATAGACTAGCTAGTAGACATGACATGACGGCAGAAAGCAGAGGGCTCAGCTGAATAATGAAGCAGAAGTGAAATAAGACATGGATCAACATTAGTTTCGGTTCCCCTTAAAAATCCAACAAGGCTCCATCTGGGGAATTTTTCTGTGTGTTCAAAAGGGAAATAACCGACTGACGCAGATACTATGCGACCAAAAATCACCTTCATCACATGCGTCTCATCTTCTCAAACTGCTTCAGCCCTTGTAATTTCAGAATGGCCGCTGCAGAGTTGTAAATCACTCTCTGAATGAAAAAGACCTGATTAGGCTTAAGCACACTGGGAACTGCTGACATCATAAGAGAAGGGGGGAGGGGCAGCAATACACACTCATGATACATCTGCTGTGTGCGATCTCCAGTCCACACTAGTCTCTGGCTAGCATCACTGTAATGTGACGGGGAAGGAGGAGAACAAAAAGCTTCATCAGCACATTAGCTCCGCTCGCCTGGGACGCTGAGGAGAAAGCACAGTGCAACCTACGTCACACACAGCCAAGTCTGACTGCAGGAGTAGAAGAGAACATCAATAATCAGCCTGCTCTAAAATTAGAAACCATATATAATAATAGGGGTGCACGATTCAGAAAACGTCACGATTAGATATTGATTTAGGCTCAAGATTTGATTCAAAATCAATAAAAAAAAAAAAAAGAAGAAGATTCACAGTATGTAAATGTAGTTACTTTTCCCATGTGATTGGGATAGACCTACAATAAGAATGTGAATTGATTTTTTTGCACACCCCTAATATATAACCAAATGTAGAATAGCTTCCTGGTGAGCAGTGTTGGGCAGTAATGCATTACGTAGTAATATATTACTGTAATATTACTTTCCACAGTAACGAGTAGTACAGTGATTATATTACAGTTCCTAATCCCAGTAACGCTGCCTTACTGAGTTACCTGTGATTTGTTTTTTGTCCCAGGTAGGCTCTCTTATATGACGACGTGACGTGTACGCTTGTCGTAATTTAGCGTGCGGCAATTCAGGGCAGGTCACGTCACCATGGCTACTAGCGAAAAAAGTTAAACGAAGGATGACGGAGAGAGGAATACTTTCAACAGCTGTAAGTATTGTCATTATATAAAGGATTTGATCAGCTAACATGTCACTGTGAGCAGAGCCCCTCTTCTCTCTCGCCTTGTGCACAGCGAGTTACTATGATGATGGGACTCTGAGTCGCCAGGTCTATTTCATAATGTAAGCCTATGTGAAACTCGACAAAAAAAAAAAAAAACTTAATAGGCCTGTGTAAATGTGTGATAGTCTTCGAAACATAACTGCCTGAATGCAGAATGTTTGAAGTTATGCAGTTAGGCTGATTGTTGACTCCTCCTGTGAGGTTAATTATTGTTTCAATAAAGTACAATGAGTTCTAAAGGAGCTGGCAGGTTGTGTGTTTGTTTTTGTTGGGGGGGGTTTGTATAACAAGTAAAACAACTAATTACTTTCAATACTAAGTCATTTAATTAAAAAGGAGTAACAAGTAAAGAGTAACATATTACACTTCCTGAGTAACTTACCCAACGCTTGTGTGTGTGTCCCAATCTCAAATCTGCCTCAAGGGGGCTTTCTGATCTGTAGAGCATACAAAACCCTCTATCCTATTTATTATATATATATATATATATATATATATATATATATATATATATATATATATATATATATATATATATATATATATATATATATATATATATATATATATATATATATTTATTTATTTTTTTTTTTATTTTTGTTTAAAAACCCACAAGCCTTACATTGTTTGACCAAATCGCAAATGCCAGTTAGTCTGGAACCCTTTAAGATAAGTTTCGATTTCCAAGGGGCGTTATCAACGCTCGTAGACCAAAATGCCTCTGACCTACAACCAATCAGAGCAACCAAACATGTGACAGCGCTGAGCATCGGACAAATGTTAACAGACTACAGGGTGTAGAGATGAGCTGTGCTGGTGTAGCGTCAATACGTCTGTAAACCAGAGTTGCTGTTTTTGCCATCAGAATTTGAAAATCGTACTTTAACAGCCATAAGCTGCCATCTATAGGTTCAGGTTGTTTTCCAAGCGAGCCAAAAATGACGCCAATGCGTATTTTGCATAAAGGCTCCACAATTTGTCATTGTCTGAAACACGCCCCTATTTAGATAAATGGTTGTGATTGGCCAGCCTTATTCTGCCAGAACTAATGAAACATGAGCTCGCAAGGAAGAGCAAAAGAGGAGAGATCCCTCTTCTAGGATGTACAAACACAATAGATGTACAGTACATGTGTACAGAATAGACCCACAAGAGTCTTTTGCCAATCCAATAGAGCCTGTCAGAGCAGGGCAGTGTTATGAATCAAAGACAGGCTGGTTTGACAAGATATCCCCACATCAGAGGTGTGTGTGCCCATATGCATGTGAAAATAAGAACGTGTTTATTTCCTCACCCACAGCAAAAGTGAAACCTCAGAGACTGCACTGACCACAACATACAGTACATCCAATATATTGGGCCATATATGCTGTGGCAGCATCTCCTCTATCCAGCAGTATTAAAACACATATTTACATGCAATTTATTCTCAAAGAGATGAAGACATTTCTTATTTTCACAGATTTATAGATGCCGCTTTGCAAGGCAATTTAAAATAGTTAGGAAAAATGCATCATCCTTTGATTAATGTGCCGATCTTGTCATACCATTGGTGTACAAACATGGACCTGACAAAGTAGTTTCCTTGCCTCTTCATAGCCAACATACCAATGAGTAAATGTGAAATGTCTCCTAAGATATAATCTTGGAGAGCCTTGTGCATACAGCCCGAGGTGCCCTGCCCTGTGTTCTCTCATTTCGTGAGTGTTGAGCTAGCCTGGAGATAGTTCTGGTAACTCAAAGACTAGCTGTGAGGCTTTCTGGCAAATGGATCTAGAGGCAGACAGGAAGATGACGCGGGCCAATCTTCAAATGTGCACATGGCAGCCAGCCACGGCCCCAACTTCTTATACTGATTCATCACCAAACAGATGGTATCAATACAAGGTTAAATCACTCCTGCCCCTCAACATAGATTTGTTTGAGCATTACTGGGCACTGTTTTTTCGCAAGCACCAACAAACAGCAGTTCAATATAAAAACTAGATAGCAGAGCCAATTGTATTTTTTTTCCAAAACACACCTTGTAATTTAGCCATGCAAATCTCCTTAAGAACAATATTCTGGAAATGCCTAAAACATCCTTTAAACAGGAGACACTTTTAGTCATTCAGCCATCCATTAACAAACCGCGTAATATGTTACTGTCAGTAGTGTTATCCTCCGACTCCATTCTTTCTTGGTAAGCTTGGCCTCACTGAGGTGAGACAGGTGAGGGTTGATAGAAAGACCTTAAACATTACCACTCTGTCCTGACAAATAAAGGTTTGATGTGTGGCAGTGCGGCTTCTGCAGTGGTGTGGTGGCACAACCTCTGGGTCTTTAATCCTAATGCAGCTAACGAAGCTTAGGTAAAGAGCCCCCCCCTTCTTTTTTCCTCTGCAGAATATTTGATGAATGGGATGCCCTTGTGACGTATTGTGATGTCAGAGCAGGAGGTGCCTCCAGCTAGGGATGATCTTGCATGCAATATGCCCACGCAATAGACAGCAGATTGGTCTGCTCTGAATAGTGGGTGAATAGGGAAGTACTGGTTTTAAGGAGTGAAGTTCAAAATCAGGAAGGTCATAGTTGTAAAAACGTTTTCCTGTGTTAGAAAGCTGTGTGCTGGCTGTAGCGTACACTGTACAAATACACGAGGCTGCATGCAGAAATTATGAGACTTGCTGACCAATTTATTGCATCAGAAGCTGAGGGATGTGTGGAGCATATATGCTACGGTCACTAATTACACCTCTTTATTGAAGAGAAAGAGAAAGAAAGAGAGAGAGAGAGCGAGAGAGAATGTGAACATGAATTAAAAGGGCAAGAAACTGAAAGTATTAAACTAACTTCCTTTGTGAGAAATTATGAGTTACAATGCTATCCTAGAACATACAGTACATGCCTTAACAACTGCACAGGAAATTGGAAAAAAAGGGAGCCACTGCAGGGCAAGAGACGCGCAATTTATACGATATATGATGGCACCTTGCGAGTGTCACCTGCTCTGGGGTAGGAATCAACGACAGGACACTATCACCAGACTACTAAAACAATGCAACACCACACCAGAAGATCAAAAAATGGCTTATTCCGGCAAATTAAGTGTCTTTTAGGGTGTGAGTCTTTGAGCCTAGAAATTGGGATGTCAATCTGGCATTATTCTCAATATTTTACAGACTGAATAATGGATCAACCCACCAAAATATGACATTACATATTACAGCCATAGTCCTTCAGCTTGTGTACACTAAAGTGACCTACATCACAGAAGCACAAGCTACAATTTATTTCTATCAACGACACACTGTAAGATCTTAATGCCGAAGTCTGAATCATCAAGTCTCCCTGTCCATACCACGTCCCTTCTTTGTGCTGGCATGATCCCCTCCCTACCAGCTAATTCCCCAGCTGTCAGTCTTTCACCACCGCAGACTAGTACTACTACTAGCCTCAGGGTCCACCACCGTCATGCTGCCCTTGCCTATCACTACACAGACTTAGGACGATATCAGGGTTGCTTTGGCATCCAGCTGGTTCTCATTTCCTGGTAGGGCTGGACACCATTATTAATAAAGTTTTATGATAGGACTTTTTTGTTTTACATTATCCATTCTGATGGCTTATTGTGCTGCCAGTGTTTACACTTCAAACAGCAGTTCCTAGGTCAGATTTCTCTCAGAAACTTCTGAAATACTCTAAATCCAGCTAAAAATGACTTCGGAGATTTGTCATTACAATGCAGCCCAATGTGATTGGTTAATAACATGTTAAAACATTCCTTTCACTGACTATTAAATAGGCATGTGGATGAATAAATCTGGGATAAGACAAAAGAGGTGGGAACAGAATCTAAGAGGACACTCCAGCAGAAAAAAAAAGCTCAGATTTTAAAGGTCTTAACCTAAAGCCATTCACTGGTAATGTCCCCTAATGATGCCCCCCAGTGAATGTACCATAAATGAGCCAGTTTTGCCCAAAGGCCTCGAGCTACAGCGGGTCAAGCCCTCTGTAACATGGTCAATTAGCAGCTTGTTGATTTCCCATTGGAGCTGCACCCATCCCACCAGTCACCCTAGTTAGTCACAAATGTAGGCCTTTGCTGCGACACATCATTGGCATATGATGTAGCTCTCATCTTAGATTAAAGGGAAGATAAATATTAAACTAGCAAAAGGATTCCCAAAAACCAAGTATGACCAATACTAAAACAAGCCAGTTTCAAAGTTCACTTTCTGTGTCACTTTACACTTTCTATCCAAAAACACAGTGGCGTCAGACCCTTTATCGTTTGTCAAAATTAGCCATATTTTCTTGTTAACTTTTGCCTTAATAGTAACAGCTCACAAGATCGGTAGCCAGATGGCAATTCCAAGTCAGAAGATCTATCATGTGATTATCATGTGACCTTGTGTCATTCCTTTGAGCAATAAGGAAGTAAACCAACTGATCCTGGTTTCCAGCGGTTATTGGAGTTGTAAGAAAGAACGGTTTTCAGAATAACTTGCATTAAATAAGACGTGGCACTACCGACTTGACAGCTTGTAAATTTTTGCCGAGTAGCAGTTTACGCAGAACGCCGTCAATGCGATTATTTAATGTCATTGGTTATGGTCTCTACTTTCAAGCTAAAATCAAATAACTCCGTGTGAAACTCATCACCTATTGCTATTTAACGTTACACCGTTAAACCCTGGATGCATTAGTGTGACATCTGGCAGAAAGGTGGGATTTCACTTAACCTATAAACCTTCTGCTAAGTGCAGAAAGCTAACAAGTAGCCAACTGTATGAGGGATACATGGAATACATGTTGACATCTTTATAATGACTGTTAAACAATAAGAGCGTTAACGTTACATGTTCTTAACAGTTGGCATCATTCACCGTTTTTTCCGTTCTAATCAGATAAATCATCTAACGTAACAAAACCGAACTAAGCTAACGTCAAAGCTAACATATTATAGTCGTCATCAGCTAGCTAGCTAGCGAAGTTAACTAGCTTTGACTACAGTTAGTCTTGAAGCAGAGAGGCTAACAGCGATACTTGCATTAACTAACTAATACTAACATTGGCAAGTTAATACACCAAAGTCACTGGCTGCACCAGCTAGCCGTTAAGTCTAAATAAATGACAGCTCAAGATTAGCAATGCGACGTTAACGTTAGCAAGGCTAGCGGGTGGCTTTTAGTAAAGCTTCAAGAAACGCACCATGGTTGACAATTCAAAGCACCCTGTTAGGAATGATATAAATGCAAAATGGGTTAGCAGGAAACGCACAAAACGACATTGTGTAATTAACAAACATCTTAAATATAAGAGGTGATCGTGTGATATTACCGCTAAACACCATAGCCGCAGAGGCACCCATCACTGCGAAGAACGGAGAGTATTCGGGAGCTTCGGCCGACATTCTTTCTCACACAATATAAAAATAATCTAAATATACAAAATTAATTAGGAATGTCGACTCTTAAAATCGCACTTCGCGAAACCTAACGAAGACCACGGGCTTGAAATGAGAAACCGAGTATAGCAAGAACCGTCTCAACACCTAACTAGCAGTGTAAACGGGATAGTCACGACTCTTCTGATAAATACCCGGCGCAGCAGTACAAAATGGCGAAGCGGAAAATATCACCTGACTTGGCCGTACGGATAAAACCTATCATCGACTGGGTGTGGGGGGCGCAATAAAACAAAGTTTGTTAATGATGTACTGTGCTGCACAACCAATTTATGAAACTAAAAGTTTGGATTTAAAATGATTAATTACGTATTCCGTAGAAATAAAGTGTTTCTTGTATTAGATAAAAAAAAAAAAAAAAACTTAAAGGTCACCCCTATCAGTCATCACTTTGGTGTGCTCCGCTGCAGGCTTCCCCTTTGAAATCTAGGCATTCACCCTTCAAAAGCAGGAGGATGAAATGATGGGGATAAGCAAGAGGGTGTGGAGACACTGCTAGAGAAAAGGGCGTTTGTGTTATCCTAGCTATCAAGGAAATAATACAGCATTTATTCTAAATGTCTTATTACATTATGTTATAAATCTGACTATAATATGAATGTCATGCTCCAAGAGGGATCCCTTCAAATCTCCAATTCCTAATGTTGCATATGTTCAAAGACATTTCTGCATTTTGCACCAGGACTCTACCATGCAGCAGAGGGTGGTTTTACAGTCAGCTGTTATATGCAGCAACGTGGAGCATGAGAGTGAGAGAATTTGAGGCTGAGTGTATACAGTTGAGTGTGTGGTGGGGGGGAGGGAACTGAGAATCCCCATCCCTCTGTATAGCTCCCAGCAAGAGCAGGCTCAGAGATCCAGAAAGAGGAGGGGTCGAGAGAGCTAGGACACCATGGGAGTGATGAAGTGTGTGTGTGTGTGTGTGTGTGTGTGTGTGTGAGTCATAGAGCGCTTGTGCAGTCCCCATCCCTCCATCCTGCTCCCTCTGCATTGCCTTGTCTAGTCAGCACCAAAGCTCCTTCACTCGTGATGCAATTTCTACACTGGCATCACACAGGCCTTTTTTCCTTTCAAATATTTTACTCAGCCAACATCTAATTCCATCTGCCAAATGCAAGGTTGCGTTATGCAACAAGAAAAGATCATTTTGAGGCATGGGTGATGTGTGTGTGCAGTGATGCATTAATAACAAAAAGGTCACAATCAATGAGATGATTTTCACTTGGTTTTCTTTCTCTGCCGACTGACTGAACACTCATTGATCCAGTACGGACTCTTTTAGGTAGATGGGGATGTAGCCTTTCGTTTAAGGTTGGATTATGATGTTCCTGTCTGGGATACATACTCAGTGGACATTTGCAACCAGCTCATTTGACAACATCCTGCAATATGATAGCCCATGTACCTACACATTGTTGTGTTCTCATTGTTTTGGTTGGATACAAATATAAGGTGGATGCTCTTGTTCTTGAGTGGCACTGGTCAATAGGTTGTAAGAGGAGAGTATAAGAACATGGCATATTTTGGAGGGTCTTATAGATGCTGTTTTAAGGAAAGGAAACAGGGAACTGAGAAATTCTCACGAGGGCATGATTCAATAAATATAAATATATTTAAGATGCATCGTAAAGGATTTGGTACTAATTGTTAATATACTGTACAGAATACTGTGATTCTAGATCTAGATCCTCCTTTTTATGCGGTTCTGGTATTTCAATATATGATCAGACCAGGATATAACTCTACAGAGAGACCAACTTAAATTTGCCCAGGTTCTAAATAAAAAAAGTCACTGAGCTAAGCTCCTCTCAGGTTTGGCATTTTTCCCGTATTTGCTGGTTTCAGTGTGTGAACAGAAACATAACTCAGTCTTTCATTGAGATAAAAAAACTCAATCATTTCCCAATCATTTAAAAATGCTAATGCTGTGGGAAAAAAAGCTTTAATTCTGCATTAACAACACACACACAAACACAATTTTGCTTTCCTATATGACAGCCTTAAAGAAATAATTGAAATGATTAATATTATTGAAGGACAGATGTACACTCAGATTTGCAACATGTAATCAGTAAGACTGGGTGGAAGCAAAGACCTCCCTCCCAATAACAACATTGCAATATTCACTCTGTGAATCAAAACAATATTTGTCAGCCCCTCCTAAGTCAGCCTCCTAATCCCGTCCACACTTCTTGTTTTCTGAGGGGCGGGGTGGGGGCTGGTCAAGGAGAGACCCATCTCAGTGTAGAGTTAAATACTTAAGCACCTTACTCCTTGAGGCTGGAAAGCGTGGTTTTCAGGAGATGCACCAGACCAACACCCCAAGGAGCAGCTAAATATAGAAGCGCATGTGTGATTAGCAGAGTGTGAATCCTGAATGAACAGCACAGCCTTGGCAAGAGTCAATTCCACTTACTGTAACAAAGGAATTACTCCACCACTCTGCCATGTACTAGATTTCTCCAAATGCATTAGGCTGGGCCACACCCACTGCGAATGAAATGGCCATACATTTTAATACAACTTTAATGTACAGTATTGACATAGATCGGATGATATCAGTAAATCACTAAATATGTTCCGCGTATAGCAAATACAGTGCCTGTGACTCCTATTGCTCTATTGGGTTTGATTGAAATTTAACAATGAGTTCAATGAACTGAATTCTGCAATATAGCTGACTATAAAAGGAGAAGGCTTTTACAGATATATTTGTAGGTATATCTGATTCACTGCTGCTTAATATTTTCCAGTCATGCAGTTCACTGTCAGCTTCCACAAAGCAAGAGACATCCAAACAAAAAATAGACAGCGTGCATCAAGAAGTGTGTGTATGACTGAGTTAGGAGTCACACACTTTTTTTTGTGTTATGCCCAGACCTACCTACTGTAGATATGTCATTTGCGACAATATTATATCATGTATCTGCTCAAACTAGTGTTACGTTTAGGTTTGTCCCACCACTTGTGGTTTTAAAAAAGAAAAATGTAATCAAAAAATTAGAAACACAATTTGCATTAGTTTTTGGTATTACAAAGGTGCACAGAAAACATACATTTAATCAAAGTGATTGTGTGACTTGTGTAACTTTTGTATAATGATTTAACATGTAATTTTGTCAAACAAGCATAGCTGTAACTACGAGGAGTAGAGCAGGATTAGGGGGTTGGATTCACGGTCAGATGACTTTAAAAAGGCATCTGGCACACTTCTGTGACAGTCTGAACCCATCTCTTCGCAGGAACACGGATGTGATAGATTTGGAAGAAAAAGCACCAAGACAAAAAGACCATGTCACTTGCTCTGATCAAGGCATATTGCTA